>NC_000086.7:60867915-61219165 GCF_000001635.26 Mus musculus
GATATATGACTATTTCAATAGATACACAATAAATATTTAACAAAGACTATCGTCCGTTCCTCTCAGTTGTAAAATCTCTTGGCAATCTAAGAAAATAAATTCCTCAATTTGAGAAAGAACAGCTGTTGAGAATTCCTAATTGGAGGCTGGAGAATTGGCTCAGGGGTTAAGAGCACTTGTTGCTTTTACAAAGGACCTGGATTCGGTACCTACACCAGCACCCACAGGGTGACTTATAACCATTGATAGCTCCAGTTTCAGGGTATCTATTGCCCTTACTTGACCTCTGAAGACAAATCAGGCATAAACATGGTGCACATACATCCATTCAAGGAAAACATTTATGCACATAAAAATAAATAAATCCAAAAAGAAAAGGAAAGAAAAAGAAACCCTACAGCTAACATGATAATGGTGTAGGACTAAATGTTTCTCCTTAAGTCAGATAGGGATGGAGTTTCCAACCAAAATTATCTGGCAGGAAGACATGGCACAAAGAAAGGCTGACCTTTCTCTCTCTCTCACCAGAAACAGTGCCTAACAAGGGAGCAGATCCTATACCCCTGCCCTGTGTCAATCCAGGGTTGGATTGTTAGATCCCTCAATTACCCCCTCTCCAACTAGCCAGCAAGAATGTGAATTTCCATTCCACCCCCTCAGTAGCAGTGAGTTGCAGTGCAGAGCTAGTTAGCTCTCAGCTTGCAGTCTCTCCCCCCTGCAGGGAGCTGGGTTCCAGTGCAGGAGCGAGGTGGAGTGGGCAGTGCTAGGCTTTCTCCAGGAATGTGTTAATTAATGGGGTCAAGAAGGAAAATGAATTTGCATTTACAAAACTTTACTCTTTGCCTCATTCAAATCAAGATGTTCTCCCTTGTGTTGCTGTGTCTCCATGTCCTTCTGTGCTTATAAAGTCACTAGATTCAATTATGAGAGATGAAACATGTTAAACTACTTTACTAACTATGCTAACCATTTTGCTAGTTCTGTGTATATCCTAGCATCATACTATCACATTTCATATATACACAGCACAATGTATTTTTGATGAAAAAAGACACTAACCATGAGCTGAGGCTGTAGCTCTGTCAGTAAAGTGCTTGCACAAAGTCCTGAGGTCCGTTTCAATCACTGCATAAACCAGGTCTAGCACTTGGGAGGTGGAAGAAGGGAGTTCAGACTACATAGGAAGCTCCAGCTCCACACCAAACCAGCCAACCAGCCAGCAAACCACAATAAAGAAGCCACAAACCATATTGAATTAGGTAAGGGCTCACCCAACTCTAATGTGATGCCATCTTCACTTATAATCTGCAACATTCTATTTTCAAATAAGGTCAAGTTCACCAGAGTTAGGACTTCAACATACTTTTTTGTGAATCAAAGTTCATTCCTTTAGATATATGTTTAATGATTGAAACAAGTATTATAATACCATCATCTGGGGGAGTGTTCAAAATAGTCAGAGAAAATAATCATGACATATTTTCAAAGCTGAGCTGTTAGAGTCTTAAGTGGAAGCAGAGTTCCAAGAATTACCTGAAATAGCCAGGCGTGGTGGCGCACACCTTTAATCCCAGCACTCAGGAGGCAGAGGCAGGCGGATTTCTGAGTTCGAGGCCAGCCTGGTCTACAAAGTGAGTTCCAGGACAGCCAGGGCTATACAGAGAAACCCTGTCTCGGAAAACAAAAACAAAAACAAAAATTACCTGAAATAGGAAAATATCAAAACATGTAGCTTCTGATATTATATATTTAGGTGATCATGCCAATGTGAACTATGGGAAAACTATATGGATATGTAAGAAAACAAAATAAATGAAGAGATATGTTAGCAAACAAAACAGAAAATCAAGGTGGAATCCTTGAAAAGTTTCAAGCAATCCACAAGAAAGCCAACAGAGAATAGAGAAAAAGCAATCAACCCCAGACAGCAAATAGCACCATGAAGCACCAAAGCGGAAGCACTGAGAAATGCAAATCAAAACGACCTTGAGATTCCACCTTACACTGACTAAGATCAAAAGCTCAGGTGACAGCAGATGCTGGTGAGGATGTGGAGAAAGAGGAACACTCCTCCATTGCTGGTGGGATTGCAAACTGGTACAACCACTCTGGAAATCAATCTGGTGGTTCCTCAGAAAATTGGAAACAGATCTACACAAATACCCAGCTATACTACTCTTGGGCATATACCCAAAAGATGCCCCACCAGGCCACAGGAGCACGTGCTCCAGTATGTTCATAGTAGCCTTATTTATAATAGCCAGAAACTGGAAACAACCCAGATGCCCCTCAACAGAATGGACACAGAACATGTGGTTCATTTACACAATGGAATACTACTCAGCTATTAAGAAGGAGGACATCATGAGTTTTGCAAGCAAAAAATAAATTACCTTGAGTGATGTAACTCAGACTGAAAAGGACATACATGATATATACTCACTAATAAGTAGATATTGGCCAAAAAAGTACAGGATACTCAGGATACAATCCACAGAACTCAAGAAGGTTAACAAGCCAATCCTTTCTCTTTAGACCTCATATAATTCCTCTAAATTTGAATCAAGTCTAAGTTGAAATTCCGGGTCTTAGTCCAATGTGCTTAAGGACTCCAATATAATGGTGGTAAGTTCAGTTCAATGTGAGAAGAGTGTTCAGTATAGATGGGAGAAGAATAAGGACCCAACGCCAAGCCAGAATCAGGTGTGTATATATCTGGAAGGAATTTCTGTAAATGTACAGGATGGGACAGTGAATCTGACTGCAAGTCAGTGTCTCCTTAACTCCCGTTGCCCTTGTGAATTATATACAAGATAGAAGTATGTATTTAAGGGCTTGCAAGATGGCTCAGTGGGTAAGAGCACTGACTGCTCTTCCAAAGGTCCTCATTTCAAATTCCAGTGGCCACATCGTGGCTCACAACCATCTGTAATGAGATCTGATACCCTGAGGTGCATCTGAAATCAGCTACAGTGTACTTATGTATAATAATAAATAGATCATTTTTTTAAAAGGGGGGCTGGAGAGATGGCTCAGTGGTTAAGGGCATCGACTGCTCTTCTGAAGGTCCTGAGTTCAAATTTCAGCAACCACATGGTGGCTCTCAACCATCTGTAATGAGATCTGATGTCCTCTTCTGGAATGTCTGAAGACAGCTACAGTGTATTTACATATATTAAATAAATAAATCTTTTAAAAAAAGAAGTATGTATTTACTTAGTGACTTGTATTTCAATTTTAAAGTTCTAAGTGAAATTATACATTTCATAATTAGGCTAAATAACCCATGAATACAATAGTTATTTATAATCTGTGTTACCTAAACACACACACACACACACACACACACTTACACACAAAATTGGTCTAAGTTACTTCCATAGAATCGCAGTGAGGTAGGACATAGTGAATGGCAGAAAGAAGACCTGTCAATGAAGCTGTACTGCAGAGCTCAATTAAACAACATGAGATTTAATGTGAGCCAACAGCATAATGTGTCTGCACATGAACTTCTATGGTGGTGAAACTTGCTCCCCAGTGTGGAGAAGTGAGTACTGCCCCGTTTGGTGTTAGTCAAGTCCTTCACCAGGTGACTGATTACTGTGTCCTTTCTTACTGGTATGTAAGGCTGAGGGGTAGAGACAAATATTCTTAGGGGAGACATAGAAGGCAAACCAGCACTTGGAACTATCCAAATGAGAGACACGACCAGACTGTGGTGGCACAAGCCTCTAAACCCAGTACCCCATCGGCAGAGTCAGGTGGATCTCTGAGTTTGAGGCCAGCCTGTTTTAAAAAGTGAGCAAGTACCAGGACAGCTAGAGCTACAAAGATAAACCCTGTCTTACAAAACAAAACAGCACAGAAAAGGAAGGAAGAATGGAAGGAAGGAATGAACAAGTGGGGAAAGGAAGGAAGAAAGAGGAGAAAAGCAAAAGTGAAGGAAATGTTGGAGGTGGTAAGAATGATTGTCCTGGAAATGAGCTACCTTGGAGCATAGAGTTCTTCCACGCAAAACAGGGAATAATGTAAATTCCAACCTGGGAGAATTGGTAGAAGGTACCATGAGGAATGTGAACCAAGTAAAACCTACTGATCTCTATCCCTGCAGGCACTGGTGCTGGCCAGCTACTTGTCTAGAACACTTGTCTAGGGACATTCAGACTTTGTATGGCTGAGGCTCATAACCCCATGATCTGACTTCTCAACATGCGGAATTACTGAAACATAGACATCTCTTGATTAAGTAGAAAGATGAGAAATTTCTAGTATATGCATCTTTGACCAGAAAGGACACAGAAGTATATGATGACTTTCCCAAAACCAAAGAAAGCAAGAAGGAAGCTGTGTGATACTTCGTAAGATTACCTACCTTCTTTCCTTCCTTCCTTCCTTCCTTCCTTCCTTCCTTCCTTCCTTCCTTCCTTCCTTCCTTCCTTCCTTCCTTCCTTCCTCCTTCCCTCCCTCCCTCCCTCCCTCTCTCTCCCTCCCTCCCTTGCTCTCTCTCTTCCTCTCTCCCTCCCTCCCCCACCTTCCTTTGTGAAGCAGGCACGTGGTTCCTTGTGACACCCTCTTGGGAGCAACCTACCTCCCAGCCTGCCATTCTCTTTCATACACTCAGTCCTTTCTACCCTTCCCAAATTAACTGAAATTGAAGTGCTGACAAGCTTGAAGAAAGTGATCAAAAGTATATGGAAATGTGTTGTTGACAAGAATGTTCATATGCATGGCTGAGTTGGGAGACATCTGAGAGTTTAGACATCAGGAATTGCTCTGCACATACAAGTTACAATCCCTTGGGACACTGTCTTTCAACCTTAATTGTCACCGAGAAATGTCCATCAAAGACTTGTGTACTCCTGAGTCTGCCCTAAAAGCCAATATCCTCCAGACATAGTAACACTATCTTGCCCACCAGTGGAAGCATTCCTTAGATGTGAAGTGGTGTTCTCTGTAGGTAACATATGAACTCCTAATTTCTTGGAGCTTCTTTTGTAAGATTTTATTTTAAATTATATGATATGTGATGATGATGATGATGGTGTGTGTGTGTGTGTGTGTGTGTGTGTGTGTGTGCTAATGTGCATTTGTGTGCAAGTACACAAGCCAGAGGCATTAAAACCCCTGGTTCTGGAGTTACAGGCAGTTGTGTGCTATCTCGTGTCAGTGCTGAGAACTCAATTCAGGTCCTCTGCAATAGCAGTGCACTCTCTCTTTTTTTTTTTAATATTTTTATTAGGTATTTTCCTCATTTACATTTCCAATGCTCTCCCAAAAGTCCCCCATACCCTCCCCCCCACTCCCCTACCCACCCACTTCCACTTTTTGGCCATGGCATTCCCCTGTACTGGGGCATATAAAGTTTGCAAGTCCAATGGGACTCTATTTCCAGTGATGGCCGACTAGGCCATCTTTTGATACATATGCAGCTAGAGTCAAGAGCTCCGGGGTACTGGTTAGTTCATAATGTTGTTCCACCTATAGGGTTGCAGATCCCTTTAGCTCCTTGGGTACTTTCTCTAGCTCCTCCACTGGGGGTCCTGTGATCCATCCAATAGCTGACTGTGAGCATCCACTTCTGTGTCTGCTAGGCCCTGGCATAGTCTCACAAGAGACAGCTATATCTGGGTCCTTTCAATAAAATCTTGCTAGTGTATGCAATGGTGTACACTCTTAACTGCTGAACCACCTCTCTAGCCCAGCTGGTGGGAGACTCTTTAAACATTATTTTCCTGACTGTATGATATTTCTTTCCCTTCTCCTACACTTAATTCTCAAAGAATATTTTGAAGTGGACATGTCTATATGATAAAAGTGGAGGGGTAGAAATGCTTTACAAGAATGGAAAAAATGAGGGTCTTCCAAACTGAAGGATTCATGTCTGACTGCGGGCAAGTTATAGAACAGCTGATTTCTTGGAACTTGGTCTAGAGCTCATCTTTCCCATTTCTATTTCTGTTCACTGTGCTCTGCTGCTTTAAATCTCTCTTTAAGAGACAGGTGTCATGGGATGTAACCACATCTGGCACCTGGCAGAAAATAGGCTGAAAGAGAAAGCCTCCATTCTGCAGCAATATCACTTAATTAGCCAATCACTGTGGCTTTCTAACAGTGCTGGAACTGCAGGGAGTTTCACAAAACATCCCCCCATCATCACCGTCTTACACTGGAAGCCCACCGGAGAGCTAAGTTCAGCAGGGCTAATGAAGGGCAAACCTCAGGTTGTCCAATGGCCCATTCACTCTACTCTTTCACTCTACTTCATAAATCCCAGGAATACAAGAAAACCACTGGTTTGCAAAGCAGCAGACCGAAGTCTCTATTAAGACATGATTTAAAACAGTAAGTTACTGTTTATTATTAAGTATTTTATGCACATTATCTCACATATTAGGTCCATGTATGTAAAACGTGGTCTGATTTTAGTTCTAAATTGTTGAATGATCTTTTAGGCCTTCATTCTCTCCTTTCTTGTTCTCCACATCTGGCCAGGTTGGCAAGAATAATGCAAGATTCCCTTCCTTTGTGCTATTAGGGTTTGAAACACACAACCTCTTGAACACCCGTGGAAGCTAGCATCCTAGTCCCTCCAAATCAAAATGAAACCCATGTCCACTCTCCTTTAGTTATCTCACAGCTGGATTTTGATCAATTTGGGAAGGCAGATTTTCTTCTTGCCAGAAAAGACCTACTATTTAATAATAATTTTTAAATTTTGGTGTGTGTGTGTGTGTGTGTGTGTGTTTGTGAGTCATGACACTAAAGCCAATGTTTCAAGTAGATTTCATTTTATTTGTGTGAGTACTTTGTTTGCATGTATATATGTACATTATGGGTTTGCCTAGAGCCTGAAGCTGTCAGAAGACAGCATTGGATCTCCTGGAATTGGAGTTTAGGATTTTGTCAATGACTGTGTGGGTGCTTTGAATCAAACATAAGTCCTCTGAAAGAGCAATAAGTGGTCTTAATCACTGAGCCAATTCTCTAGCCTCCTAAAAGCAAATTTTGATACAACCTGTGTCAGTCTGGTATGTACTGTTATAATTTCAGTATGTTACAGGTAACGAAACAGAAACAGAGTGGTTAGAGTAATTCCCAAGACCTTACAGAGCACATAAAATTATTAAAGTCACTTATAAGGTTCCACCCTCCCTACAGCCACTGAGTATGCAGAATGAAGCATCTCCCAACACTCCTCTCTGGGCCAAGGTTACATTGCTACACAAATCTTGCTCCAGGGACCCTGCTCATCTCTCCAGGGGCATAAATACTCCCCCAAATAAATGAACCAGTTCTCCTGGAAAAAAAATCACTTAAAAGAAATATAGTGCCAAGATTTCAGTGTAGACCTAAGATATTATGTAGCTGGTGCTACTGAAATCTAAACAAAGGACCTAAGGTGAATATCTACTCAAAGTTGAAATCCTTGTCCAAGATTACATAACTAATTATAGGACAATGAAGCTGAGATTGACACACTGGAATGAGGACTCTGTAGCTACAATCTGAACATCCCACAATGAGATCTGTTTGCAAGGCCTGTGCCCTTTTTTCTTTCTTTTTTTTTCTTTTTTAATATTTTTTATTAGGTATTTTCCTCATTTACATTTCCAATGCTATCCCAAAAGTCCCCCATACCCTCCCCCCCCACTCTCCTTCCCACCCACTCCCACTTTTTGGCCCTGGTGTTCCCCTGTACTGGGGCATATAAAGTTTGCATGACCAATGGGCCTCTCTTTCCAGTGATGGCCGACTAGGCCATCTTTTGATACCTTTTTTCTACAGAAGAAAGTAAACTTAGGGGTCTGCACTAAGGCTATCTATAGAATAATGATACTGGCATACAATGCCAGCTTTTATTTAATACTTATTACAGCTCTGTAAAGTCAATAGCATTATTATACCCATTTTTTAGGTAAGGAAACTGAACATGCACAAGGTTGGGAAATTTGTCCAAGATCATACAGCTAGTAAGCAAGGGAGCTAACATGAGAAGCTCCATGGGTTGATGTGTTGGAGATAAAAGTTTACTGTCACTTGGAGTATGTTTAGTTTGGATTTTTCTAAGCATATATGATAAAGGTGATATTTACAGTTTTTGTTTTGTTTTCCCAGGCTGACTTTACAGTCACGACATAGCTGAATGTGGTCTTAAACACATGGTTCCTTGCCTCCATCTCCTGGGTGCTAGGATCACAGGCCTGCTCTACCTCACCAGACTCCATAAAGATAGTATTTGTTATCCGTTGAATGTTAATTATCTACATGCATCATCCTATTTAAACTCAGAGCAGTGCTCTAGAGGCAGCTCCATGATTATTTCACTATAGAAGAGGAACTTGAGTCTCAAAGATATTAACAAAACAGGATCAAAGAAAGCCAACTTGTGTGTAGACTTTGGGAAGAGCTGGAATTTGAAGTCTGTTTGATTCCGAGCACCCTTTGAATGCCCAGCTATGGGAAAGATTTAGTTTGAGCCCTAATCCCTCCCCTCTTCCCACTGAAAGTACACAGCATGTGGCAAAGGTCTGGCCATATCTTTAGGGTTTAAAGCACAGACAGCTGCCCTGTCCCAGCCCTCCCCCATCAGCACCTCTTGAGCCGTTACAGCAGAGTCCTCCACAGCACCTCCTGTCAGATTCCTCTTTCCTGCTGATCTCAGAGACTGGACTGTCACTACAGTTGCCATTGCTGCTGTAGCTCCTCTGGCAGCACATGCTGCAAACCCTTGTTATCTCCAGGACAGCTCTTTTTGGTATGTTAAGGATTTATTCTCTAGAAATGAAGACCCGGGAATGGAGAACCTCCTGCTGCTCTTGGATTTCCCCATGAGAATCTTCTGGGGATCAAAGCCCAGAAATCCATATGCATGCTCAAGAAAGAAAAGTCTTCAGTGAGCACACAGAAAACAGCATAAACTTGTATAAGCTGAGTGCTGTCTGCGATCTTCATACAAACCCAGCCCTCCACAAGTACTGGAACTTGGGTGCACTGCCTTCAGGGTCCTTTCTTTACTCAAGAGTAGAAAGGGGAGTTTGAGAGATAGTTCCGGCACAAATTGGTTTGCAGCACAATGTGAGGGCCTGAGTTCCATCCACAGAGCCCCTGTAAAAAGAAAGAAGGAAAGAAGGAAAGAAGGAAAGAAGGAAAGAAGGAAAGAAAGAAAGAAAGAAAGAAAGAAAGAAAGGAAGAAAGAAAAGAAGGAAGAAAGAAAGAGAGAAAGAAAAAGAAAGGAAGAAAAAAGACAGAAAGAAGGAAGGAAGGAAGGAAAGAAAGAAAGAAAGAAAGAAAGAAAGAAAGAAAGAAAGAAAGAAAGAAAGAAAAAGAAAAGAAAAGAAGAAAGGGAGAAAGAAAAAGAAGGAAAGAAGGAAAGAAAGAAAGAGAGAGAGAGAGAGAGAGAGAGAGAGAGAGAGAGAGAGAGAGAGAGAGAAATCTGGGAGATGTGGTACATACTTTTATTTCCAACACTGGGGAGTAGGAAAAAAACAATTCCTGGGGAATCACTGGCCAGCCAGCCTGTAGGCAAGTTCCAGGCCAGTGGGAAAACATGTCTCAAAAATACAAAGTAGATGGATCCTGGGACCAAAATCCAATGTTATTCTGTGTTCCCCACATGCAGGTTCTCACACGTCCATACATACTTGCACCCATACACATAAACAAGCACACACACACACACACACACACACACACACACACACACCACAAAGAAAAAAGACAGCGAGACAGAGAGATGACAGAGACATACACAAACAAAACCAGAGAATGCAATTCTCTTATCTTATATAGGAAGCTCATAATCACACCAGCTGCAGACAGTACATGGACTCAGATGGAGATAAACAGGAAGAGTTAAAGATGATCTGCAGGCTTCTCTTTGAACTTCTGTATTTCCTACTTTCTGGGAATCCTAGAATTAAGAGGGCAGCAGATGTCAATGGCAATGTAGTAAGCAAAAGATCCTTGAGTGTGTGCAAGAAGGCCTGTTTAGCTAGCTAGTTACCTTCTGTCCTGCCACTGAATAGCAAGCTTGGAGACACGTTCTCATTTCTACTTTAAGACCTTTCCAGGTTCTCTGTCACTTTTGATTTTAATTAATAAAACAATGGACTTAGCCTGGCATGATGACATATGCCAATAATCCCTGTACTCAAGAGACTGAGGTAGGAGGATTCCTATAATTTGAGGCCAACCTGGAACTCCAGGACATCCTTAGCTTCAAAGTGAGACCCTGTAAACCCTACACCCCAAAGGGAAAAAACAGCAAGAAAGAAAAATACAAAGAAGGAAAGAAAACGGTAAGCTTGTACCACCAACTACCTCATAGATGGTGTATACCAGGCACAAGTTTCTCTAAGTTGTACTTGGGATGAACTAGGACCATCTTTTGCTATATATCGTTTTCAATTTGATAATTATTTTCTTTTCAGCAAACACTGATTTTGCATCAAAACATGCTACTTTATTTCCTCAATGTCCCAGACTTCAGCTGAAACTCCCAGCACAAGCAGTATTTGTAGATGCCACAAAATAGGGTAAGGATGCCTTAGTTTTTAGAGATGCTACACAGACTTTTGCTCACTCCGGTGCTTCTGTATAACAGATGGAATTACACAGGGTTTACATCACCTAACAAAGTTACCCTCGACCTCTAAACTTCTATTCTGATTCACAATACGCAGTGCTGGCTGAGCAGTTTCTAGAAAGAACATAGATTCCTTCATCAGGCACCTCTACCTATGACTTGCCACAATTAATTCAACAGGAATTGTGGACATGTGGGAATCCAATTTATTATGACCATATTAGGTCACATTCTAATCTTACAGGACCTTTATCTGAAGACAACACAAAGGCAGATTCTCTTTTAACACTGTCTTTTTCCTAGGAACTAACAACCTAAAAGCACAAGAACCTTGTGTGTAGCAGTGGTGGTGCACGCCTTTAATCCCAGCACTTGGGAGGCAGAGGCAGGTGGATTTCTGAGTTCGAGGCCAGCCTGGTCTACAAAGTGGGTTCCAGGACAGCCAGGGTTACACACAGAGAAACCCTGTCTTGAAAATAAAAAACAAAACAAAAACAGAAGCAAACAATCAAACAAACAAAAAGAACCTCATGTGTTCAAATAGAACCAAGTCTCAAATGCTTAGAGTACGGAGGCAGAATGAGAGCACTTTCATGAAACTGAAAGAAGAGCCTAAAACTTATGGAAGGACCTAGAACTTGTCTTATTTCAAGATGTCTGAAGGTCATGGAGGAATCTGTTATGCTCTAGGGCTTTAGGAGATGAGTATATGGTAGGAGCAAATGAGGCTAAAGAGGTAAAACAAACAAAAAACAACAGGAAACAGGACTAGATCATGGAACACTTTGAATGAAACATAAAGGAATTTGGACTCTATTTATGGGCAATACTGACTGCCAACAAAAGTCTTTTTGCAATGGGGCTTCTTTTCTTCTTCTTCTTCTTCTTCTTCTTCTTCTTCTTCTTCTTCTTCTTCTTCTTCTTCTTCTTCTTCTTCTTCTTCTTCTTCTTCTTCTTTTTTTTTTTTGGTAGGTGGATGTCTTTATTAGAGCATTGTTCCAGTTTGACCTCTGGCATCTAAAAGTACGCACTCCTCTAAATACAAATGTGTTAGGTCCCAGCTCTGCAGACTTGAACACCTGAAAATTGTGATCTGTCCAGGACTCTGCACTTTAAACCTGTAAATGGGATATAGTATGCAGTGCCTTGCCTTTCTTTTTTTTCCATTTTTTATTAGGTATTTAGCTCATTTACATTTCTAATGCTATACCAAAAGTCCCCCATACCCACCCACCCCCACTCCCCTACCCACCCACTCCCCCTTTTTGGCCCTGGCATTCCCCTGTACTGGGGCATATAAAGTTTGCAAGTCCAATGGGCCTCTCTTTCCAGTGATGGCCGACTAGGCCATCTTTTGATACATATGCAGCTAGAGTCAAGAGTTTTATTAGGTATTTAGCTCATTTACATTTCCAATGCTATACCAAAAGTCCCCCATACCCACCCACCCCTTCTTTTTTTTATTGGGTATTTATTTCATTTACATTTCCAAGGCTATCCCAAAAGTCCCCCACATGCTCCCCCACCCATCCACTCCCACTTCTTGGTCCTGTCATTCCCCTGTACTGAGACATATAAAGTTTGCACGACTAATGGGCCTCTCTTTCCACTGATGGCCGACTAGGCCATTTTCTGATTCATATGCAGCTAGAGACACGAGCTCCAGGTGGGTACTGGTTAGTTTATATTGTTGTTCCACCTATAGGATTGCAGATCCCTTTAGCTCCTTGGGTACTTTCTCTAGCTCCTCCATTGGGGGTCCTGTGATCCATCCAATAGCTGACTGTGAGCATCCACTTATGTGTTTGCTAGGCGCCGGCATAGTCTAACAAGAGACAGCTATATCAGGGTCCTTTCAGCAAAATCTTGCTAGTGTATGCAATGGTGTCAGCATTTGGAAGCTGATTATGGGATGGATCCCCGGATGTGGCAGTCTCTAGATGGTCCATCCTTTCGTCACAGCTCCAAACTTTGTCTCTGTAACTCCTTCCATGGGTGTTTTGTTCCCAATTCTAAGAAGAGGCAAAGTGTCCATACTTTGGTCTTCGTTCTTCTTGAGCTTCTTAATCGTGTTGTTTTTATAGGACCATTGTTTAGATCTCAATACAGACAATGAGCTGGAACCAGAAGCCTCTGGAGACCTAATGACCAACAAGGATGGATGCAAGTACATGCAACCATGTTTCATTAAAAGTCAAGTTTCCTCCTCTAGGGTGGCCTTCAGTCATCTCTCAGTCCTGATATCCATGCTCTAGTTTGTTTCTCTCCCCTTAGGAGTGGACTGTACCAATTTCCTCGCTTTGAAGAACAGAGCACAGTAAAGGTGCTAAATTATCTCATCTGAAGTTACAGAAAAACAATGACATTTGTAGCCAGCTGCCATGTTGTGAGCAGCTGTATGAAGAGTTTCAGATAGCAAGCAGTTGATGCCTGTGGACAAAAGCTAGCTCAGAAGCAGACACCTTGAATCTGCTGGGAACTGAATCTTCTGAGGCAGGCCAATAGCCACATCACTGTGGAAGTAGATACTATCCAACTGAAGCCTTGAGATAACTATACACCTGGACTCACACCTTAACTGCAGCCTTATGTGACACTCTGAGCCCGCTAAGCCTAGATTCTTGGCCTACAGAAAGTAGGGGTAGTTAATTATACTGCTAAAATTTCTGATAATTTTTACATGGTAGTTAATACAAATAATGGAACAGGAATGAAGAACTAAATGATTTGGGAAATGTCAAGAAGGTGAGTTGAAATAGAAAAGGCTAAGTAGGATGTTGGAGGTATTGAATTGGGGTGGAAAATAGAATCGGGGTTGGTATTTGAGAAAGTAATATGCTAGTCAATTGTTAAAGGCTGGTGAGAAATCACTTAAATATACTCAGAAGGCAGTTGTATCCAAAATTCTGAGGCTCAGGAGAAGTATATTAAGAAGACATTTGGTAATACCAAACTAGAGGTTGTTCAGAAAATGTGGGAACCAAGGCTGAAACTCCAAAGATCCTCAACAGTTAAGATGATCCTTTCATCATGTCTCTGTGTGTGTTACTAATATATATCATATATACACATATATTCCTAAGCAGTTATCTCTCATTATAAATGCTTTTCATTGGCTTTGAGTATATTAACTAGGTTCCAGTTTCACCTCACTGAAGACTCCAACCGTTACTGAATCCTTAATGCCTGCAGTAGATTTAGCTGAACCCTCTCCAAGTGGGATCATCTTTCATTAAGAGAATCCTGAGTAAATCTGCCACACTGCTTGTAATTAGTAGCAACATCACTAGAGAGCTCATCTTGTTTACACACGCAACCTAATTTAGCTCTTGCGATGAAATCGTATAACATGACATAGCGAAAGAGCTTGTTAGCAAAAGAAATGCAGAACACAAAGAGTCCAGAAGATGTTAAGTTGATCCAGAGCAATTTTTCAGGGTTTGTTGGTGGTGAGTGTGTTCCTAGCTAACCTGCAGAATGTAAAACAGAGCCTGTAGACAGACTGACAGACAGCTCTATCAGCTCTGCTGGAGGTGTTGACACTATTATCCTACCCAGGGTGTGAGCACAGATGCTTGTTACTATTCCAATTTAGCTGAGCTGCTTGGAGCTTTTGACCTAACAGATATTCTAGTTCTACACATAGAGACTCATAGAAGAATCTTAAAAATCAGGATTTTTTTTTCAGAATAGAGTGAATAGTCAATGTTCCAAACTATATATTTTCAAATAACAAATGGGATTCTAATTGAGAAATCAGAAAAAAAGAAAACAAGCAGAATTAGTTTTGATTGAGTACTATAGTAGATGGATTTAGTTTGTAGGAACTTATCAAGTCACATTAAGTTTGAAGGATCCACAATTGATTTGAATAAAAACAACCTGTGTATGAACATGATTGTCTGTAGAAATATATCAAGCTAAAATCATATATCCAAATTCATTCCTTTAAAATCTTAAACAGACTCCTGTTTTATTGTCTTATCTCCTTGAATGTCACCTCCATCTCTCCCTCTCTCTACCTCCTCCCCTTTTCCCTTCTGCTGTGTCTGGACTCCCTATCCCTGACTAGGGAAAAGCAAAGACTCACACCTCTTGATGTTACCACCTACTATTCTTACTGCTACTGTCCTTCGTCTAGTCTTTCTGTCATGCCTGGTCCCAAATCAAACAGCCTCTTGGCTAATCTCCCGGCCTCCAGTCTCTTCCTGCTCCAATTTGTCCTTCACACTACAGTTAGCTTGATCTTTACAAAGCACTAACCAAAATCTTTTCATGCTTCCCACCAAGGACAAGATCGAGCCACAACTCCTTAGCATGGTATTTGTTCAAAGCAAATGAATAGGATCTTTGCCTCCGTCTCCAGCTCATTTTCCATGTTCTCTCTGTCTATTCATCTTCTACAGCTATGTTCTTTGACCATAAGAAGTTCCTTGACTTGAAGGTCTATAGCAATCTTTCAAGTAATTATCTGTCTACTTTGAGTGCCTTCTAGCTACTCTTCCATTTAAGAGGTCTACATGGAGTACAAAGGCTCAGGTTAAATGGACTCTTCTTCAGGCTGGCCTTGATTGAATCACCAAGAATGGAAGTATTGTGAAATGATTTGTGATTAATTCTGTCTCAAGACCAAGTCATCTGTTGACCTTGCTTCTCGAAACCCGCATTATGAGTTCCAAAGCTTCCTATTGTCCTTAGAGCTTTGTACATTTCTTGCTGCAGATGATGCTTTAGCCTTTTTTCTCTTTTTTAGTAAGCTTTTTTCTCTTAGCTCACTAGCCAATATCTCTTCTCAGGAGTGATTTCCTTTCCTTAAAAAAAGATCTCAAATTCTAGTTCTAAAGCGAATAAAAAATAAAAACTTTTATGTAATAAATTAGTCATGGGTTTAGATTATCTTTTAAACATACTTCCAAAGTCCTGAACATATGACTCAGTGGTAGAGCACTTTGCTTGCATATACAAAGTCCAAGTTTAAACTTGTAGGACCACAGAAATGTTTATAATTTTATACTTAAATTAATATTAAAGTTCATCAAATGTTTCGAATACTTTTTAGTAAGCATTATCCATATTCACTTTCGCTCATTAGGACTTATAAAGTCCACATGTAAAAGAGTGTATAGCAAGCATGCTACCACTGAACTACATCCTCATTATTTTCCCTCCAACAGCAGCTTGTTTTTGCAAAGGAGAATTTTCTTTAACATAAGTGCACTCACTTTTAAAACGTATTTCAAGTATTTCAAAACGATTTCTTCTGCCACCACAAGAATCAAACTGGAAATGGATAGAACTCTAGGCTTTTAGCAACATTCTGGAAATGGCCTTCCCTTTTCCATCTATTCTCCAACTGGGATGCTACTTACGGTGAAAGTGATTAAATGTGGAAGTTCTAGTTCATTTACTCTGGCATTAGCAAGCTATGTTATTTTGGTTTCCTTGTTTCATTCTGGTCTCTAATGCCTTATGTGCCAAATAAAGATGCTAAACTGGATGTCTGACTCTAATAGTCCCTCTAGCTCTGGGCAACAGTAATCAATTCTCTGACTCTAAAGATTAAGCTAATTCTGCAGTCCTCTAAATGAAGTAATACAGAGGTGAGTATGATGCCTCAAGCCTGTGGTCGTAGCATTTGGGAAACTGAGGCAAGAGGGTTTTCATGGTCTGATGCCTGCTGGGGCAACATTAGTGACTTCCAGGCTAGCCTAGACTTCAGAGTGAGATCTTGTCAGTAGATAATCATACAGCATATAGCATTTTGTCGTTGTACCCTTTCACTTAGCATGCTTTCAAGGTTCACCTGTCATTCATTTTGTGTGTGTGTGTGTGTGTGTGTGTGTGTGTACCAGAAATTTATTCCTATTCTTTTTTAAAAATAAACTTTACTTCCTGGAACAGTTTTGAATTTATATGAAAATTGGGGAGATTGGGTGAGAAGTTGCCATATTTGAACATTTCCTTATAATTAACAACTTTCATTAAAGTATTTCATTTTTTTTCCCTGACTCTATCCTTTACCTATCTTTTTCTGTCTTTGAGACAGGGTCTCATGTATCCCAAGATAGTCTTAAACTTCCTATGTGTAGTTGAAGATGACCCTAAACTTCTGATCCTCTTACTGCAACCTCTGCAATGCTGGGTTTACAGATGCATTCCACCATGTCTTGTTTATTCAGTACTGGGGACAGAACTCAGGACTTTGCTCAAGTTAGGAAAGTACCCTAGCAACTGAGCTATACTCCCAGCTCTTATTTGTAATAATTAACAAACCAATATTAACATATTATTACTAATAAAATCGATACCTTATACATTTAGTAGTAGTCTTATTTCTTTAGGTAAGTCTTTTTTTTTTTTTTTTTTAAGATTTAGTTAAGGGCAAGTCAGTGTGCCCTTAACCGCTGAGCCATCTCTCTAGCCCCCAAGGTAAGTCTTAAATGTGACAGCTTATTTACCTATTTTTGATGACTTTAACAAATTGGAGGAGTATTGACCAGGCATTTTTTAGAATTAAGATCTGATATTTACCAGCACTTGAGAGGCAGAGGATCTTTGTGAGTTTGAGGCCAACCTGCCTTATATAGTGAGTTTCTGAACAGTTAGGGCTACATAGTGAGACTCTGTTTCAAAAACAAAACAAAACAAAACAAAACAAAACAAAACAAAACAAAACCAACAAAAGATTTGATGTTTTGGGCTGGAGAGATGGCCCAGTGGTTAAGAGCAATGACTGCTCTTCCAGAGGTCCTAAGTTCAGTTCCCAGCAACCACATGGTGGCCCACAACCATGTGCAATGGGATCCGATGCCCTCTTCTGGTGTGTCTGAAGACAGCTACAGTGTACTCACATACAAATAAATAAATCTATAAAAAAGATTTAATGTTTTACTAGGATTAGCTTGGGATTATGAATTTTGGGGAGGTTAGACAACAGAAGTATGGTTCTCGGTTTCCAGTGCATTTCATGAAGAACAGTATGTTATCTGTCAATAATTGATATTGACTCTGACAGTATGGTGGAGGTTATGTTTGTTATACTTTTTTAGTACAATGTTACACGTCCTCCCTTCCCTTATTCTATTCTTTGAGAAGTAGTCAAAGCATGAGCCTGAATTTAGGAGTTAGGGGGCTACGCTCCACCTCCCTGAAGTCAGACTAGTGGTAACCATTACTTAGAATTGTCCTTCACTGCCTGCACTCATCTTGTCACCTGTTTATTTAGTTGTTTTGATTTCTATCAGTATGGGCACCTAGAAATGTTTATACTTTAGATTATAGTTCAGTATTATTTTAATCATTTTATTGTTCAGATGATTCCATATTTGATCATCAGGAGCTGCTTTAACTGACGTTTGGGTTCCTTTGACTCTGACATTCCGTTTGTTGTTTTCAATTCTCTCTCTCTCTCCTAAAAACCCACACTAGATTTATCTCCTAATCAGCAAATAAATATGTACATTGTTTACCCCATTGGGGAAATAAGAATAATAATGATAGAATATGGATATATATGTTTTGTACAGACATATGTATTCCCCCTTTCTAACTTTTCCTCCCTGTGGAATTGCTGACTGCTATGTGAAGTTTGTTTTAACCCCTGGAACTGCCAGTCTGTTTACAAGATTTTCTTTTCCCACTTTCATCAGTACAATGTAAGGACTACAGTTTCTCCACATTGTCAGCAAGACTTGTGTTGTCTATTTGTAAACTATTTTTATAACCATGTGTGTGTTGAAGTGGTAGCTTGTCAGTTTACATTTCCCTATGGACTAGTGGTGCCACGCATCTGTCCATGTGTTAGTGTCCATTTGTATACATTCTTTTGAAAAAAAAAAGCATATTCAAGTCGCTTTGCCTGTTTTAAAGTAGTTGTCTTATGATTGTTGAATTCTAGGAGTCTCTACATGGTCTAAATATAAACCCTGAACAAATGCCTTGTGTGTGTGTGTGCACGCACACACACACACACACACACACACACATTCTTCCATTCTGTGGGTTGCTTTTCTTTGCACTTTCTTGATATTTTCCTCTGAAATTATGCCAATCAGTCAAAACAAACAAACAAACAAACAAAAACCTTACATCTCGTATTCTGATAAAGTCTAATTTATCTGCTTTAAAAGTATTTATTTTGTGTCATTGTGCGTGGTGGGGTGAGTGCATGCCAACATGCATGTGTGGAGGTCAGAGGACAACTTTTTAGAGCCAGTTCTCTTATGGAGCCAAGACTGGCCTTGAACTCCTGATCCTTCTGCCTCATCTTCTATACAGGGATTACATGTATACACCAGTATGGCTATCACATTGAGATCTAGCACACATCAGCTTCAAGCCCACAGAACTACCATTTCTTAAATATGCAGTAAGACTTCATATATATTCTTGAGAGACTACAATGAGAGAAACATCATGCTGTGTTTTGGTGTGCAAACTAGACACAGTCTTTGCCCTCATGGAACTTACACACTTGGATAGAAACAGCAGACAGCATCACACAAACAAATATACAATGACTACTGTGGTGCTTTGTGTACGCTTGTTCCAGGGAATGGCACTAGTAGGAAGTGTGGCACTGTTGGAGTAGGTGTGGCCTTGTTGGAGTGGGTGTATCCTTGTGGGTGTGGGCTTTAAGACCCTCATCTTAGATGCCTGGTAGTCAGTCTTTGGTTTGCCATAACTCTGCCTGCACCATGCCTGTCTGTGGCTGCCATGATCTCACCTTAATGTTAATGTACTCAACCTCTAAACTTGTAAACCAGCCCCAATTACATATTGTCTTTGTAAGAATTACTTTGGTCTTGGTGTCTGTTCACAGCAGTAAAACCCTAAGACACACACACACACACACACACACACACACACACACACACACCAATGCTTAGGAGAGACACTAAGTGCTTAGAGAACTCATAACAAGGAACTGGGACATATTTAAAATGCAAGCATCATGGAAAGCTTCCTAGAAGAGGTGATACTTGAACTGAGAGATTTTTCTGAAGAATGCTGGACAGTCTGAGGGAAGAGTGTAAGAATTTTCCAAGCACAGGGAAACATCAAACTCAAAAGCCACCTCGCCACCCTGTCCCCAGTGGGGAGGAACATACATTTGTGGTAGTAGGTTTTATTAGTTGTAAGAAAATCTGTGCTTCATGTGATGGACTGAAGGAAATGGGACCAAGGTGAAAATATGTAAAATAAAAGTAGTTAAGCTCAGAAAGGTAGAGAGAAACTGATCACACAAAACTTTGCAATAGTTAGGATTTTCCCCCTAAAATCTCTGTCCTGGAAACTAGCAGAAACTTATTTGCAAAGGGAAATAGCATAATGGAATTTATGCGCATATGCTAGGGAGCTAGTTTGGGACAGAGGCAGCAGAATGAAAGCACAGAGAACAGGTGGGAGCTCAGGCAGAGATGGAGGGAGGGATGAAGATGGTGGCGGCTGACAGGAAGAAAATGCTGCTCACCTAGTCCCCTCTTCCTCCAATCACTATCCCATCCCCAGACTTGCTCTTTGCTTCTCCCAAGAAAACAGCACGAGCTGCTGGACCACCTGTGACCATAGATCTTGGGGGACCCTGGTGGCCCCTGCTCCTTGCAATCCAAGACTGTTAGGCATGACTCCAAAGGAGGTCCTTTTCTCCAGTGAGTGAGTCTGAAGAATGATGAGCCAGTCACTAATCTGCCTCTGTTCCTGCTTTCTGAGGAGCGGACCTGGCAGGGGGTTGCTCTGGTGAGCTCCTCCTGCCTCTATTAACTGCAGCATCAGCCCTAGAGAAAAGCTAGGGGATTATTCCTCCTGGGGCTCCCCGTCCCCCTCCTATCCCCCAAAACAGCTGAAGGAAAGGTTTGAACTTTCTTTTACAAGAGACGCATTTCAGTGTTCATAATGGGGAAGGCATATATTTTAAACCTGCCTTTTTTCCTGATAACAGAAATATAATCATATTAGAGAAAATTAAAGAGTATAAAGAAGACTTGCCAGTATTCAGACTACTGCCCTTTTTGCATGTTTCCTGTCATATATACTTATTTTTAAATAGTCAAGGTCATACTTGCTAAATAAGAGTTCTGACATATTGTTCTCTTGCTATTCGGATGGTTTAGTGTGTTATTTAAATTACTCCATAAATGTTTGTGATAATTACACAGCAGCCATTTTTTAAAAAAAAAAATCATACTTACTCTTTCCTGGTTCCTGGACATGTGAGGCGGTTATAACTAGTATTAAGAACAGCTATGACAGACAAGGTTGCTTAGCATTCTTTGCCTGCACTTTGAATACCCAGCATCACCCATGTGGACGTCTAGGAGGGGAATTAATAAGGAAAATGATGTAGTGTCAGGACAGGAAAGCAAATCTCTA
Source organism: Mus musculus (assembly GCF_000001635.26). Classification (NCBI taxonomy): domain Eukaryota; kingdom Metazoa; phylum Chordata; class Mammalia; order Rodentia; family Muridae; genus Mus; species Mus musculus. Next base: position 60,888,872 of record NC_000086.7, read on the forward strand.
GCAGGATAATTCCCACTAAAAATAGCTGTGGTCCTGGCAGGGAAACTAAAAGACGTTGGTCTTTTGTGTCGGTAAGGATCTGTTTTCCTCGTACATGCCATGGCCCAAGCAGAGCCTACTATCTCCAGAATTACCTCTTTTCTCCACAGGTCTTGGTGGATTTTGGCTGCAGAGGCAACTGGGGCTAAGCTTTCCTTGGCTTCTGTCTTCCTTTTGTGGCAGGCAGAGCAAAATGAATCCTTCCCAGGGACCTGAGAATCTGGTTCTCCACTAGGCTGTATTTGGAACTAGCTAGGCAACCTTGAACACTGTCATTTCCCCTTTTGGTGACAAAACCTGCCAGAGAAGGCCGAAGGGATTGGAGTCTGGGCACGTGTTGATTTTGTTGCTGTTTTGAATTAAGCCTTATCAGAAACGCAACTCTATAAAAACAGATTAAGGAGCAGTCCCTGGTAGACAGAGCAGTGTAGAGGAGGACAGATTCTGGTGTGAGCGCTCCGGGTTAGAGAACGGAAACTTCATCCCACTTCAGTCTGGTTCTCTTCCCTATTGCTGAAGTTTAAAAACATTATCTTTCATCTGTATTTCAATCCTCCAAATGTACTGATTGATGAAATCTTCTCTTAAAGGCAATTTGGAAATCAGACAAAGTGGAGCACAAAGCCATGGATATTTAGAGAGAGAGAGTGCAGTATGTGCGACATGCTGAAAGGGTGACCCTGGCACTTCTAAGAAGGCAGCAGCACAATGAGCTCTTCCAAAGAAGCAGTGTCAGAGTTTATTCCCCCTCTTCCACCGCCCCCTCAGTGGGGGGCATTGCTTGTTTGTACCCCACCCTTTCCTGGAGTCATTTCAGAGCAAAATCTAGAATAACCTTAGGCAGATGTTTTATTTAAGGCCAAAGACCGAAAAATTGGAATATGGTGGTAGGTATGACAAGCTTCCTACTGGGACTTTGGCGGGGGGGGGGGGGCGGATGGGGGCAGAGTCTCGCCTACCAGGCAGCCTGCCGCTTTGCTCCAATCACTGCAGTAAAGGATGGAAGCTCCCATCGGTCAAGAGGGGCTTGAGGTCTATAGCTTTAGGATGAGGAGAGGAGGGAAGAGGCCCAGTCTGAACACAGCAGGCCCAGGAAGAGCCCTGCGAAGAGGGCGATGGGACTGCATCTGTAAATCAACCCTGGCCCCCTCCCACCTCATGCTGGACAGTGGGGGATGGGTGTGTGTCGGGAGTGGGGATGGCTGTGCAAACTTCTTCCCAGGGAGACCCGACCTTTCTTGGAGAGGCGGGGTGGCTTTAGTCTCCGGGATCTGCAGTGATGTGTAAAAAGCGGGCACGACCCCCGAAGCCTCAGAAACCCCCGCCCCTCCCCCTGGGGCCCGCCCAGACCCGCAGGTGAATGGCTGGTCCACACAAAGGAAGCTGGCTGGAAACGTGGAATTCGGACCAATTTACAGAGGACTGTCGCCTATGGTCCCAACAGACCTCAAGCAAAGAAACCTGTGGTCAGGAGTGGATGAGGATAAAAACAGTGCACCAGGCCAAGCTTATTGGAAAAGCCGAGTTTAGTTATTCTGGGATAGCGAGGTAACAGGATTAAAGGGATTAAGGAAATCACCTCAAACAGCTGAGGAGGGGGTTAAAAACACGGGTTCTATTTGTTTCCTTCCTAGGCTCCAAACAGCTACGCTGGGGCTCCATACGACTCGAAGGACCCTTAGGGGTGGTACCATGGAATGGTCAGTGGTTATGGGATGGAGTAAAGTAGGAAAAGGGAAGTAAAAACCAAGCTCTAGGCTCGACATGAGAGGGAGCCTCTTTCTAGAAAACAAGTAAGTAAACTGCTTTGACAAGTTCAAAGCAAGCCTTGGGAGGAGTTGTACAACTCTGACCCATCTACCATCTAACTTTTAAAATCCAATCTTTCGGTGTTGAGCGCTCACTCTCCCGCGTTAGCTACCGCGGTGGAAATACTCATTTCCTTAAGGGGGACGTCTGTAACCATTTATTTTAAAGACGATCATTGAGATTTCCGAAGGGCTTTCGTTTTGTAAATATTTCAACTCAGCGAGTATCTTCCCGCCCCAGTGCACAGAGGTAAAAGTGCTCAGCTTTTGGTAAGTCTTCCGCAGCCGCAGGTGTCTGCCTCCCGCTCTGCATCGCTGCGGAAGCAGACACTCGATCCCGGGCACTCACCACCGCAATCAACAAGTGCAAGACTGCGCGTGGGGTGTGCGGCTCAGGTAGCGTGGGCTGCCTCTGGGTAGGTGCTCCCAGAAGACAGAGGTTTTCTCCACTTGAGACTAGTTCCCACTTGAGAGTATTGGGGGCGGTTGTAGCTTGGATCTCCAATAGCTTAAAGGAAATCATTTTACATCATGCTCCCCCCCCCGCCCCCGCCCAGGTCTGCAAACTCAGTTATAAAACTAAGACTATCCCCATTCCCAACCCGCACTTCAAATTTCGGACCCGCAAAATTATCAGGACTCCAGCATATTGGTTATAAAATTTATTGATCTCTCACTTAGCAATTAAGAACAAAACTTTGAAAAAACCTGGAACAAAATAACCCCTTCCCCACCACCCGAACGAAATGCGTACACGAAATAGCAAATAGATCACTGCAGAAATCACAAACTCAACAGCCTAAACGCGCACTGGACAGAGCTGTCCCGCGGCCAGGGGCGGCAAGGCGGGAAACACACGCACACCTGGCTATAAATTAACATTGGCTTTAGCTGTCGCGCCAATTGGCGCGGCCAGCACCCCCCCCCCAAAAAAAAGCCAGAGGAAAACAGAAGCAATACGACTGGGGGTGGAGGCATTGCAGTTCTTGGGGGCGGGCAACCTCACTCAGTTCTCGATTAATAGCAAACTAACAAGACATTTTCAACTGCAACAGAAGAACCTAGGAATCCGGGAAGAGGAAGGGGCCGCGGTTTCTCCGCAAACACCACAGCGATTCCCAGCCAGAGGGGGAGGGAGGGGCAGTGGTCAGAAGCCAGCGGCTCTAGCAAGTCCCATTTCCGCTGCTCGGGACTTCTCGCTTTTGTACAAAACCCCGACAGTTACGGCCAAACTTTCGGTCCTCCTCATCTTCGGTACAAGGCAACGGTCCCAGGCGAGCAAAGCTAAACAGCAAGGCGTCCCAACGTGGGGGGTGTGGGGCGGGGTGGGGGCGAAGAGCTGGGAGCGCGGGCCGGAGCTCAGATGTGGGTCAGCGGCACCGTTCCATTGACCGCAGTCCCGGCGCCCTGGTAGTGCTGGTGCACGCCGTGCAGCCGGCCGCCTGGGAGCGGAGAAGCGGCGTCGGCCGCGTCCCCGCCAGGTGGCAGGTACATGCTGATCATGTCGCGCAGGTCGCCGAGGCACGCGCGCTGCGAGTGCGAAGCGATGGCGGGCGGCGGAGAGCTGGGCTCCGACTTCACCACGGAGCCCATGGGGCCCAGGCTCATGGCGGCGGCGGCGGCGGCCGCGGCGGCAGCGGTGGCGGGCTGCTGCCCGTAGGCGGCGGCGGCGGCGGCCGCGGCGGAGGGCGCCATGCCCCCGTAGCCCGAGGCGGCGGCAGCGGCGGCGGCGGCGTTCATGTAGCTCTGGGCGCCGGGTGGCATCATGGGGCTGTACTGCAGGCCGGCCATGTCGTAGCGGTGCATCTGAGGCAGCGCGGGTGGCGGCGGCGGGCTGCTCATGCTCGGGGGCTGCGCGTAGCCCAGCTGCTCCTGCACGAGCGAGTAGGCGCCGTTGGCCCAGCCGTTCACGTGCGTGTACGTGTCCAGGCGCTGGCCCACGCCCACCGGGCTGCTGGCGGCGGCGGCTGCGGCGGCAGCGGCGGCGGCTGCGGCGGCGCCCGGGGGCAGGAGGCCGCCGGGCAGCGAGTACTTGTCCTTCTTGAGCAGCGTCTTGGTCTTGCGGCGGGGCCGGTACTTGTAGTCCGGGTACTCCTTCATGTGCACCGCACGCAGTCGCTTGGCCTCGTCGATGAACGGCCGCTTCTCCGCATCGGTCAGCAGTTTCCAGTCGGCGCCCAAGCGCTTGCTGATCTCGGAGTTGTGCATCTTGGGGTTCTCCAGGGCCATCTTGCGCCGCTGCCCGCGGGACCACACCATGAACGCGTTCATGGGTCGCTTGACGCGGTCCTGGTCGCTGCCCCCGCCGCCACCACCACCACCGCCGCCGTTCGCGCCCCCGCTGCCCCCGTTGCCTGCGTTCGCTCCGCCGGCTGGGTTCGCGCCACTCTTGCCTGCAGCGCCGGGAGCTGCGGGGACGCCGGTGCCCGCGGCTGGGGTGGGCGGCCCCACGGGGTTCTTGAGTTCAGTCTCCAGCAGGCTGTACATCGCCGGGGCGGGAAGGAGGTGCGCCAGCGTGGCGGGAGGAGACGGCGCTCCGGGGGCTGGAGCGGCCACCGTGAAAAGGCCGGGGGACTCCGTCGGAGTGGTGCTCAGGGGCCGGCGGGCCGGCAGCTCAGGCGGGAAGGGCAGGCTAGCCGAAGGGCTCCGCGCAAAGTCGGCGGGAACTCGCGGGCTTCTCTCACCTGATGCGTTCTCTCGAGCTGGTCGCATTCGCAGCTTGCCCGGGAAGCCTGCCCGGTCCCTTATATACCTGCTCAGATCCGGGAGGGTTGGGGCTCGGTCCGCCCCCTCACCACCCGTGGGCCTCGTGATTGACAGGCTCGCCGTGATGAGTCCTGGCCAATCAACACCGAGCCCCCTGTGGCCCAGCTTGGAAAAAAAAGTTCGGGGAGCCCTTTCGTTCACCCTCCAGACCCCTCTTGGGTCGAGTGACGTGATGAGAGCTTTTTCAGGAGGCGGGAGTCCACGAGACCCGCTCTGAGACCACCAATTAGGGTCTCAAAAAGTTTGAAAGAGCGAGAAACCCGAGGAGGTGAGGGAGGAGGGGGGAAGAGGGCGCGCGAGCAAGCGAGACTGGGGGGAGGAGGGGCAGAGGAGCGCCCGCGGGGTTCGGAAACAACTTTGCAGACTCGACTAGGCTGACCAGCGCCCCATCCCATGGCCCACCTGGAAAGCTCCCCGCCCGCCGTCTGCACGGAGGACCTCCAAACCCTGCTGTTGCCAGCGCTAAGGACACTGGGGACCTCTAGCAGTCCAGGCATGCTTGGGACGTTGAGTGTATAACGGAGGTGCGCTACGCTGAGCCACTGAGAAGCCTTCCTTGGAATTGATGGTAGCCGGTTGCCTGAACCCTCCACCCCGAGGGCCACTGCGTGCAGGACCGAGAGAGGGGCGGGGGCCGGGGAGCGGGACTGCTAGCGCACCTGGCTGTGAGGCTCCATGGGGGGTTTGCCAGTGCGAGTGGGGAGTGGCCTCGGCCTGTGCCCGGGGGAGGCGCTCGAACGTAGCTCCTGGGGAGCGGGTTTAGGATGCAAAGGGCGAACGAGCCTTCACTTTTTCGCTCTGGGCCCCTGCTTAGAGGCCCCTTTTTGTCTCTGCTGTCTGGCCATTTCGGGTTTTCCAGTCCGATGCTCCTGAGGGGGAGGGTCGGGCCCCTTGGAAAATCCGTTTTCATGGCAACACGGAGCCTCTCGCAGTAAAAGAAAAGTTTGGGGGGGGGTGGCCGGAGCTGAGCCTAGGCCTTGCTCCGGGTGCACCGCCCCTCCTCCGACCGCGCACCTGCTACGACCGCTGCGAGCGGCTCTCGGCACGCAGCCGCGCTCCCCCCCCCCCCCAAGCGGGCTGTGCTAACAGACTCTGCTTCTCCTTTCTTGTTTTACAGCCTTTCTGACCGAAGGCTGGAGAAGCAGAGTGGGACCTTCAGGCACTTTGTTGGGTTATCTGCCAAGGACTACCATCTAGAGAAACCTCCGCTGCCCGGAGAGGGAACCCGGACATTCTCCGCTGCCAGCTCAAGCAAGTGGCATGGCGTTTGAAAACTCTTGAAGCCCTCGGAGGCTGCTGGAGGGAATAGGAAGCCATCTGGGCAGATGTGGCAGAAACCGAAATAAGGTGTCCGCGCAGTACTGGATTCCCGCTTCCTCCTTTAGCTTGGTGGAAAGGTGGGAAACCTAAAGAAAAGCACATGCCCTAAGTGTGTGTGTGTGTGTGTGTGTGTGTGTGTGAGAGAGAGAGAGAGAGAGAGAGAGAGAGAGAGAGAGAGAGAGAGAGAGAGAGAGAGAGAATTCCAGGCGTCTAGCTTTTCAGCGATAATACTAAATGAGGTGATTTGGGATGCCTGTACTCCCGGCTTCTGTCTCTTTCTCTCATGCACTAATTAAAAAGTAAGCCGCCAACGTTTGCAGGGCGCAGACCAGTTCTGTCCATTTGTGGCCACAGGGTCCGTTGGCACCCGAATCTTGCTTTCTAGCCGGCATCAGTTCCAGAAAGTTTGTGGTCCTGGTTCCTTCCTTTTAAGTTTGTGTTCTACCTGGTCTGAGCCGTTTCCTGCCAAGGATATCAGTAAATTAGGTGGGTGTAGGGGGTTTAAAGTCTCTGGAGACTGTGTGGGGATCTATGTTAGTAAGTGTGCACGCACACGCACGGCTGAGCTGGAAAACATGTTTCAGAACAGGGAATGTTTCAGCAGGCCCCACCTGCACTCGTTTTCTTGGTAAATTGGCTGACAGACTCAAGATTTTCTCAGGCACACCCATGGTCCCCTAAAAAAACCAATGTGCGCTGGCCCTTGCCCTCCCAGCACCCTCTTCACGCCCTCTCTCGTCGCCCCCCCCCCCTCCACCAGGCCCCTGAGGCTGTTGCTAAGTGAAGAGCCGTTTAGGAAACTACCCAACCGACTCGCAGCCTGGCGTCCAGTAGCCTGACAGATGTCAGGATTCTTTCCAAGTTTTAGGACCCAAGTAAGCCGTTGTGGTGACAGTGCCTGGGCTGCATATTTCCCAAGACAGAGGATGTGGGTCTGGGTCCCTGCTCCTCCCCGAAGCAGATTAGCTGTTTGTCATTTGATCACACCTTGTCCTGGTTTAAGTGAGCTCATTTTCACATTACATCCTCCTGCCAGATTCGCTGAGGGCTTTTGGTAGGATCAGACACCTTCTCTCACCCTCTTGGCTTCTCTGCGGTGACTGTGATTAAACTGATCTCTGTGTGGTGGCTCTGGGCTGGGCTAGACAGAGCCAAACAGGTGTTTCACCGAATTCCCTTCAAAACACTTCATAGGAAACTTTCTTCTTACAATTTATTATTTCAGTAGACAAGCAGAGTTAACACTGTGGACCTGAGGATATTCAGGGCGGCTAGGAAACCAGCTTTCCAGACCCTCCCCGCACTGAAGACTAAGACACCAGTCATGCCAAATTCCTTTTATTGGGGGGGTCTGTAGACGTATCTGAGCGGGTACTTCCTTAATCTTAGTGGCTTCTGTCTCCGCAGAGGCTTTCCGGATGGCAAGGTATTGAACTGTAGAGTCTTTCAAACTGTATTCTCTGTATCTGTTAACAACAACAACGAAAAGCAAAATACATCGGGACACAGGAAGGAAAGAATGCGCTCAGCAGAGCTCTTAGCCTTAGAGGCCTCTGGGATTCGGTGGGCAATACCAAGAGCTCTGGATCCCAGACTAGGAAACCGGCCAAGTGCTTCCCCCTCCACCCCTCCCTGCCCGCCCCCCATGCCCCACCCCCGCTCCAAGGAGCGTTAAGACTCCCTCCGATTGGGGTCGAGCCAGGGGCTCCTAGGACCCATGGCGGGACAATAGCGCCGTTTGTTGGCTTCATTTGGAAACTTCACCCAGAGGAGCCCCCTTCTCTCCCTGAGGGTCTTCCAGGTCTTCTCAACCCCGGAAAGACAAACAGCTGCTTGGCTGCAGGGCAGAACAGGACCTATCTTTAGGAAGCTGGTGTAAAACTCCAGTGATTTGGCGGTCTAACCCAGCGAACTCCAGGTATATAGTTTATCCCCTATCTCCCTCCTTCCTGTTGCTTCGGGAGAATCAGGTGTTCCAAAGGGCCTCAGAACTGCAGAGAACTTCTGGTATTGTGCTTTAGAGCTGATAGGGAGCGTTAGATCTGTGTAGGTACCTGCTGGCACGTGGAGAGGATGGCAGTGTTTGAAGTTTGTTCAGGCTAGTTCAGGCCCAAGAGTAGTGCCATCCGTGGTAGCTGGCCCACAGTGCTCTAAGGTTTTCCAAGTATGTTGGTGCCTAGGGCTAAATACTGGCTTGAGGACATGAAAACAACTTCTTTTGGAAACCTTTTCCAGCAGACAAAAGCCTTACATTTTAAAAGTCAATTCTGTCTCTTCATTGAGAGCATTGCTTGACCATTTACCCTGGTACATCCAAGACTGTATTCAGGCTACAGAGGGAGTGCCTTGATCAAGAAGCTTGAATCTATTTTAGAACCATCCTTTGTAAAAAGGTCAGAAAGGTCACTCCTACTGGTGGAAAAGACATAACTTTCCCATTCCACTAGCACTATGTGGGACCCCTCCCATCCCAAACCCCACACAGCAGTGTGTATGTGTGTGTGTATGTGTGTGTGTGGGGGTGTGTGTGTGTGTGTGAAGGGACAGCTTTCCTGTCTTTAAGGTCAGAGAGGGACCTGAAGATCCTAGGTTGGTGGATACAGGCTTTAAACAACCTAGTTGATGCTCTCTAAAGAAACACTTGTAGGAGCTTTGAGACATGGAATAGCATTGTTCTGGAGGTGACAAACTGTGTGGTGGCACAATTTATTCTACTGCTTTTTGGCTGTAGATATTTTTGGGGTGAGCACTTTTGAAACAAGTTTCTGAATTCAATTCATTTACTTAGTTGTTGTAGAGATGCTGGGGTCTCTTTGGCCTCCCCACACTTGAGGGCTCTCATCTGTAAGAGGGACTCTTACTAACAAGGGTGTTAAGGTATTATTAATTACCCGCTCTCTTTTCCCTAGGTGTGCAGCAAATCTGAGGATTTTGACAAACTTTGCCTTCAGCGCCCTCTTGTTGACTTCACAACCCATATCCATTGCCTTCTTCCCAGAGGGGGGAAAGCACTGCCCAGGAACAGGGTCCCATTTCAGAGGGCTTCCAGGGCCACTGTCATTGCCCTGTTTGTCTCCTCCTCACCCCCACCCCCTCCCACCACTCTGCAGGAGCTCTGTAATTCAGATCAACCAACTCACACACACACCCGCAGAGCAACCCCCAGAAACCTGGCTCCCGGATGGGGGGTGGCTGCCCTCCCACTGTGCTTGCCAGGAAAGGGAGTCCATCTCCTTTGCTGATGCAAAGGCATGGCCCTCGCTTAAGCAGAATCAAGGTGATTCATAGGAGTATGGGACCAGGGAAAAGATCTTAAAATTGTTATCTGCACAGATTTAGAATTCCGCCGGGGTGGGGGTGAGTAGGAGTCCACTAGACCTGACTACCCTTCCCTGGAAAAATCAATGCAGACTAGGCATCTCCCCTGCCTCTGTGCAGGTTCACCTGCTCCTTCCGCGGGCGATGCCTGTTAGCTTTGAGAGGGTTTGGGTAGAGCTTTCCGGGGGTGGGGGTCGGGGTGGGGATAAATCTCAAGGCAGGATTCAGCTGTCCTTAATCCCATGTTTTCCTTCTCTCTTTTTACTAAACGTTTTCATTTTCTAAAAAAGTCGAGAGCTATGGAATTCGATGCGCAGATTTTCTATTTTCCTTCTTGGCCCAGCATTTCCTTTGGTTACATTAAGTTTCCACCCTACATTTATTATGTGCTAAGTTGTTTGTATAGTATGCAACAGTGAGTGAGATCTTGCCCTTTTCACTCTGCATTGCAAACTGGAAACAGTCTGAGAGAAGACTTGAGACTGAGCAAACGGGATTTCACTTACCCCAAACTCCTAGCAGATCCACAGAGAAGTCTGCTCCCAGGGAAGAGGAAGGTCCTGTGCAAGGATCTGGACTGATTGGGAGTGGTACGCCCCCGGGGGCCCTCAGTGACCCTGCTTATCCTTGCAGGCTTGCGCTTTCCCACCGCGGCTTTCTCTCTGAGAGAGCGCTAGCCCAGCAAGCTTGTCGAACACCCCAGTGCCACTGTCTCGGCCACCGGCTTGCACAGCTCCCGGGGCGCGACTGTGGGGGTGGACTGGGAAGAGTTAGTGTGCTGCCCATCCGGTCGACTTGCAATCCAGCAAACTGGAGTTGAGGGGCAGACCTCGCGACAAAGCCCGTTCTGGTTTGTCCACATTTTTTTTTTTGACTTCTAGGCCGCTGTCACCCCAATTCCATTTCCCCAGAAAGCATCGACAGATTAAGGGACCTCGATGCTGTGCTAATGTGATGTTTGTGTAATTAACACCATCTCCCCTCGTTTCTGAACATATTTTCTCTGCCCGCACAGCCTAGCTTTCGTTTGAAAGTGCATCGCGAGGAACGTCTCAGTATACCCTTTCTAATGGGGAAAAAACTACCCCTTTTGTGAAATGGTTTCTTTACAAAGTCAACAACCAACCTTATTTTCTAGTTCCAATGACTATCCTTTTATGAGTTATATTATTAAAGAAATCCGACACTAATTGTGCCGATTTAACTTGTTAATTACTTGCAAATAAACTATTCATTAGTGGTAAAATAAAATAAAACCCATGTACCTAGATATCATTCCACATTCGCATATTGTAGTGTCTGCATAGCATAGGCATACTAAATTAAGTTCCTAAAAGGTTCCTCCTGAGGATAAATAATTAAAATATATTCTACTTTAATTGACATTATAGAGGACATAAATGAACTTTTCCTTTTAGAAAGAAATAGCCATTTCTAAATAATGCTTGCAGTCTGGAGAATGGAGGCTTCAGCCAAATGAATAGTCATTACTACCTTTTCAACGACGTGGGCCTTTTGATCAGAAAAGAAATTAGCTCTAAAAAACAGACAATGGAAGCCTGCCCTGCAATAGGAAGAAAATTAGACGGCCAAGGCTCTTCACAACACCTATTTCTATAAACCATAGAGCTCCTTGCTTTTCAATTACAGCTGTTCATTTCATATAAGGAAAGGGGAAAAACAGGCCTCTAATGTAAACTGGCTTTCACCATAAAGCCTTGCTGCTGGCTCGTAGCCAGGCTCCCTACTTACTATTGTTTTTAGTCCTCTCATCAATTAGCTAATACTATATATTTTAAATGACTCTGGGGGCATTCACAGTCTCCCTCCCTACTTCCCCACCCAGACAAAACCCAAGCTGGACTCCCATGAAAGGGCTACCATTCGGTGCAGAGGTACTTCAATGTATAAAGTTTAATGTTTTTATTGTTTCTCAAAGAAAAGACATATTGAAAACCCTGCTCCCCCCTTCATTTCTTAGTCCATCATTGAAAGACCCAGACGAGGTGATAACAGGGAGGGATATAAATGAGCAGCTTTCAGGATTGTTTCTAATTGTTCCCAGAGCTCACTCCATCTCTTCGTAATTTTGCAGTGGCCTTTAGATCACAATTTGAATCATACAGCTCTGTGCTTTAAGAATATAATCTTGAAAATTTCTAGCCCTATTGGTTACGTGCCATTAGATAAATTTTCATTTAAAAAAATATTGCCGTCACCATTTTGGTGAAATTATCTAGCATGGAAGAAGAATTTTTCTTATTTGGGTGTTTATGTTGTAAAATAAAACCATCAACATATTAAAAGTGAGAATAAAGAAAACATTGAGTGATAGTTGCCCAGGCGTCTTGTAAACGTATGTTCTCAAACCATTCAATTAGCTTTGTAGGCTCAGAAGGCTTTACTTCTTCTGAAAATGAATGCCAATGATTTGATCTTTCTAAATTGCTATGGAAATCTGAAATACTGAAACTGCAGCAGCAATGCTAAACATGGTTTGTTTATGATCTCCCTGTTTACCATGATGCTTAGAAAATGCCTTTAGGTCATTTTTAACTACAACACAAAATAACCAATGTATTCACAAGATAAGGACATATTTTTACAGGACTGTAAAGTCATTTAAATAAGATAACACTATGGCTGTGGGTTTGTCACTGGGCTGGCAGAATCCATTCCCTTTGTCTTTCAAAACAAATTTAAAGAGAGATTGCTGGCCAATTTGGGAGGCAGGGAGTAGAGCCAGTAGGATCGCTATGTGTTTCCAAAAGAACAACCCCAGAAATTGCCACCTTAATGTTCCCTGTGCCCCTGCTTTCAGCATGCATCCCTCCTTAAAGAAGGATGCTACTATTTCATGGCTTCCCACCGTATTTTTCATATCAAGTACATTATTATGTTTACCTTTTGCTTCTTTGTTATTCTGTTCAAAAGGATGTCAGAACACAGCTGCTAAAAAGCGTTTTTTTTTTCACCCCCAAAGAGAAGAGAGCATATCTGATTTATTTGGCAGCTGGATGAAGGGAATCTTCCTTAACAATCAAATTGCTTTACTTTCCTTCCCTACTTCTGGGCTCCTATAATGCAGAATGTATGCAATGGGGAGAGCATTCCTCTTGCTCTTGCAGATGATAGTGTCCTTCTCCGCAGAGCTGTATAGATACTGGCTGCAGGAGTACTTGCTACCTTCTGTAGATGAGGTGGAGTGGCCGAATTTAGCAAAGTGTACTTTCTCATCAGAGCCTAGAAGCTGTCAGACTAGGCACTGTTCAAGTATTTTCTTGAGTCTGGTCTGTGTATTACAACACCTACACTTATTTCAGGTGGAATCCTGCATGTAATGTGGGCAACTGAATTGGAGTTTTGAAAAGTACCAGACCCCATGGCAAATAAGCCTGGGTTTTGACAACAGCTTTGCAAAGGGACAACATATTCAGAAGACAAATAGTAAGAGCTACTTCTCTTTCTTTTTGACAGAAGTAGAATCTGAGCATCTCCATGTTTTAAAAATGAAGAAAACGAAGTGTTTCTAATGTCTGAGAAGAAATGTGCCAGGACACAATTATTGTGCAGGTGATTTCCATTGCACCAGTAAGGTCTTGCTTAGATGATAACTAGACCATAGATAGGCTCCAGGACCACAGGGACATATACAATTGTGATCACTATATAGTTGATGTATTTTTTTTATTATAGATCTACTATAGCATGGCACACTTTAATTCCTCTAGTTACCACAGTGGATTAAACAAAGTCCTAACACTCATGACACTTGCACACTGGTGGGGACAGGAATAGCAGTCACCAGTGCATCCGTGAATCAGCAACTGTGTGGGGGTCAAAGCAGACGAGGGAGTGGAGAGTGATGGGAGTTGATATTTTGGGGTGATCAGGAAAAGCTTCTCTGAGGTGATGCTGAAGTAGAAATCTAAAGTACACTCATCATCATCAATCACCATACTCGTCATCATTATCATCATCCTTATTTTTGCTTGGTTACGATTTTTATTTTTCATCTGGCCCTAGAGGTCTGAGATTGTAGCAAGAGAGTGAATTCCTAAGCCAGGATTAAAGCTAGCGAGGTAACTAGTATAGATAGTTAAGGTCCTGAAAGTGTACTCCTGGATTAGATAGAATCTTAAAAATCAATATAGTTGTTTGATGTGTTCAATAGTCAAGACTCGGGGTTTAGATGTGTTAAATTACTGTGGTCTTTTAGTAGCCAGAGATCTGGCTACATATTTGCTTGGGTTTTGTTCAGGATGATGCAGCAGGGCTTTTGCCTGCTTTCGTGTTGGGTCCTAGGTACCTCCCTTGACTTGCCCAGGTTCCATTTATGGCCTGGACTGACATTTAATTGGCTTCTAGTAAATCTCTAAGAATTAAGCATTAAAGCCTAATTCATCACTAACTGCAAACTTGCTTACCCTCCACCATTTCTTCCCATCTTTCCATCCGTCCCTGCTTCCATTCCCCCCCCCCTTTTTTTTTCCTACAAGGTCTTATATATCCTAGGCTTGTCCTAAACTTGCTATGTAGTTGAGAATGAACAGGGATATCTGTACTTCCCATTTTCACCTCCTATACTGCTAGGATTACAGGCATATATCGATGAGCCTGTCTTTATTCTGTGGTGCTGAAAATGAAACCTAGGGCTTTCGAAATCCTAGTCAAGAAATTAAACTGTATCCCCAATATTTGCTCCCCCTTTTAGTTTATCAATGATTTTTATTGGGGTTCTAGATGAAACTGAGGGATTACTTATAGGAGCAGAAGCCCACCTCCGTGTGAGAGCTCGCAAAGCTGGAGATCTGGAGCACAATGCAGAGCCTGCAGGCAGCTCAACAGGCTGGACGGAGTCCTTTCCAAGTAACTCAGATGATTTTAACCTCTCCCAGGCACATATCTGCAGGTTTCTGCTTTTTGTAGGCAGCTGGTCTGGTCTCAGAGTTTTCTTTGTAGCTTTGCTCTGCTTTTTCTAGCAGGGTGGCTCTGGTCAGTTTCAGAGACTTCCTAAAGCTGTTATCAGTTGTTTGCTTTCAGTTCTGTGTTCCAATAGGAGACCCAACTGCAGAGGTGTACTAAATCTGGGCTTACATTTCAGGATGAGCAGTTGTTAACTGATGAGTAGGACCAGTTTATTGATCTCACTGAAAGGCAGCTTTGCCATTGTGGGGTTTGATTCCCAGTACAGCTGAAAGTGCCTGACATCCGCTTAACACAGCAAGTTCAGTTACGAGCTGCCTTGTTTCTTACATGGGACCTCTTAGCTACCAAGTAGAATTGAACACGCTTTTTAACGTGTGCCACTCTCCTTAGCCTTTACAGGGCTCCGCGTAGATGTTTGTGGAATTACTTGTAGTATCTGAAGAAGTCCTTTTTGAAAGGAATTTTAAAAATTTGAACTAATCATGTATGACACTCTTTCTTGGTTTGGCATCGTTGCTTGAGATTGTTGGTGTCAAGGCTCTCTGGAGAGTACTCACTGAACCAACGTGCTTTGGATTGTGACAAACAGTTCTGCTGTTTAATTCTGACATAGAATAACTCTATGAAAGAGGCAGGCCTGCTGCTCAATACATACAACTAAGAACAGTTAGATTCTACAGCTTTTACTTTTGCTTAAAAATGTAAAATTTAATTTTTTTTTCTTTCAGAGCCCAATAGAAAATAATCTTGTTCTGTCGATTTTATCAGGAGTCCTGTTGAATGAGAGAAGAGGCCTTGTTCAAATTTCACAGCTTTTATGCTTTCTCCAACACCTCAGACATAGGCACAACTGGCCAAGTGGAATGAAAAAAAAGTAGCAGTAATCACTAGGAGAGATTAAAACTTTATCGTTCTTTACAGGGCTTTGAGAAAGACCTAGAATATTATAAAAATCATTTCTAATAAGTCAGAGAGACTTTAGTTCACATTAAAAATAGTTTTATGGCTTGTCTGTGACATTGCATCTGAAACACAAAATCTAGCATGAATTGACGACTGTTAAACTTCTTGCTGAAAGTGTAAGTAGGCTCAATGGATACAAATTAAACACAGAGAATTGGTCAACAGCCCAGCACACCTACTATCCTGCCTGGATCCTTAGGAGGTCTTCTTTAACTCCTCAGAGCTCTAGTCTAAATCTGTGATTTGATAGCTGAGTGTGCTGTTACACAACTGCAGCTTGATAGTACACATGGCTACTTGAGAGGGAGGCTGAAGCGCTGGAGGCCAGCTTGAGCTACACAGACCCTATCCCAAACCAAAGAAACAAAAGCCACCAAAAAGAGTACATGTGGAGGGGCCAATGGCTCTGGCCTTGTCGGGAATCAATGAGAGGAGAGGCCCTTGGTCCTGTGAAGGTTCTATGCCCCAGTATAGGGAATGCCAGGACAGGGAAGTGGGTGGGTTAGGGAACAAGGAGAGGGAGGAGGGGATAGGGGGTTTTCAGAGGTGAAGTCAGAAAAGGGAATAACAGTTGCAATGTAAATAAGAAAATATCTAATAAAAAAAGAGGTCACACACACACACACACACACACACACACACACACACACACACAAAGTGTAGTTCTGGAATTGCCTATGAGACTTGGAGAATGAATGAGACATAGCAGCTTAGTACTGGCATGGTCATGGCTGACCTGCTAATATTTCCTCTTTCACCCTTATGCTGGTTCTCTGGCCATCATACTGAATTTTGTCTTGGAGGCAGTGAAGTAAAGGGCACGTGGCCACACATATGTGCACGTTCTCTTTGCTAACTCTATACTCTGATAAAATCTTTATTTCTGTGGAGGAATGGGTTATTTTATTTTATTTTATTTCATTTTTTGGTTTTTCAAGACAGGGTTTCTCTGTGTAGCCCTGGCTGTCCTGGAACTCACTCTGTAGACCAGGCTGGCCTTGAACTCAGAAATCTGCCTGCCTCTGCCTCCCAAGTGTTGGGATTAAAGGCATGCGCCACCACCGCCTGGCCATTTCTTTTATTAAAAAGGTCTCCAGTTACCAATCCATCTTCATTAGAGACTATATATGCCCCTAAAGGTGTTTCACCTTCTACTTTGAACAGAGTTCTACCTGATTGGCGCC
Source organism: Mus musculus (assembly GCF_000001635.26). NCBI lineage: Eukaryota > Metazoa > Chordata > Mammalia > Rodentia > Muridae > Mus > Mus musculus. Next base: position 60,905,199 of record NC_000086.7, read on the forward strand.
CTCAATGATTTGGGTCTCAGAGTAAGCAAAACTGGTTTCCAAATGAGCATGTCCATTAGGGCTTCTTATAACTTAGGCCTTGCTGTTCTAACAAAGCAGAGAAGTGAGAATCAGGAGGACAAGCCTACATTCTTGGCTAATAGGTGAAGGGATGCTGAAACTGGAGATTAGAACCATGAGACAGTTCTGATAATAATAATAATAATAATAATAATATCCAGAGTCTAAATAATTTCTGTCCTCTCACTTCATATTAATGCTAGGGGTTAGGAGGAAACATTGATAAATTTGTGCTCAGAGTTTCACTTAATGGATCTTCAACATGTATGAATCTGTACAATGGTCTGTATAAAGTGCAGCTGTTGGGATAATGGAGGTGTCACTGTAGTTTGAATACCCCAGTCTTCTACTGTAGAGAATGATCCATACACCACTGAGGTTCTGTAGACTGTGTTGAACAAGACCTTTATAATTTGTTGTAGCCTTCTAATCAATCCCCAGAGTCTTTAAATGACTGTTATTATTAATTATATTTGGCCTTTTCAGGAACTCGCTAAACCATCTCCATATTCTTGAAGGGTTTTAAGATAGGGTGGGGACTTCTTTTTTTTTTTTTTTTTTTTTAAAGATTATTTATTTATTTATTTTATGTATGTGAGTACACAGTAGCTGTCTTCAGATACACCAGAAGAGGGCATCAGATCTCATTACAGATGGTTGTGAGCCACCATGTGGTTGCTGGGAATTGAACTCAGAACCTCTGGAAGAGCAGTCAGTGCTCTTAACCGCTGAGCCATCCCTCCAGCCCCCAGGGTGGGGACTTCTTAGAATTGGGAACAAAACACCCATGGAAGGAGTTACAGAGACAAAGTTTGGAGCTGAGACGAAAGGATGGACCATCTAGACACTGCCGTATCCAGGATCCATCCCATAATCAGCGTCCAAACACTGACACCATTGCATACACTAACAAGATTTTGCTGAAAGGACCCAGATATAGCTGTCTCTTGTGAGACTATGCCGGGGCCTAGCAAACACAGAAGTGGATGCTCACAGTCAGCTATTGGATGGATTACAGGGCCCCCAATGGAGGAGCTAGAGAAAGTACCCAAGGAGCTAAAGGGAACTGCAACCCTATAGGTGGAACAACATTATGAACTAACCAGTACCCCCCAGAGCTCTTGACTCTAGCTGCATATGTATCAAAAGATGGCCTAGTCAGCCATCACTGGAAAGAGAGGCCCATTGGACTTGCAAACTTTATATGCCCCAGTACAGGGGAACGCCAGGGCCAAAAAGTGGGAGTGGGTGGGTAGGGGAGTTGGGGGGAGGGTATGGGGGACTTTTGGGTAGCATTGTAAATGTAAATGAGGAAAATACCTAATTAAAAATATATATATATAAAAGATAGGGTGGGGACATGGCCAGATTTGGGGGTTGGAATGTTTTGGCTGTGGAATATTTCTCCCAGGGGTGGAGTGTGTTTGACTATTCAGTAGCACTATTCAAGCTTCTAGGAGACAGTGGGGTCCTTGGTTTTGTGGGGTTCAATGCCCACCAGAAGCGAGATGGTGGGACTGTTCATGTAGTCATCTCCTTCAGAAAAGTAGGAGCTCTCCCACAGCTCAAAGTTCACAGCATTAGGGTCCAGCAGGAACAGAGGCTGAGCCCTGCAGTGCACCCACTGCTTTCCTGAGTCGGGGTTACTCTTCTTTGCCTCAATAGGCCTGGGAGGCTCTTGTGGAGATAGAAGCTCCTGAACGCCGACCAGGCTACTGTCCAGGTCAGGCAGACTCATGTCACACATGGTCACCGAGGCGCTGCACAGGCCAAGCAGGGTGCTGGTGTTCACACTGAAGCCATGGCTTGTCATCATGGTCTGCAGGTGGTCCAGGTTAGAGTCCATGGCATCCAGGTGATCACTTAGCTCGTTCTTGCCTACCCAAGCTATGCTGAGGCACTTCTCAGGGAATACACGGGTTTCTTAAGTTCTGAGGTTACAGATGTGGACCACCACACCTGATCATCTAGCTACTTTAAGGAATCACTTCCAATCCCTCAGTTTTTCAACCATAAAATGTAGATAATCTTTATGCCTAGACAGCTCCTTCATTCATGTCTTTCATTCTTTATGGTTGTTTTTATTTTTCTTTCCTATCTCAAGCATAACTGGGTTTCTACCCTAGTTGATTTTGCAGGGATTTACAATTTTCCCTAGCCACAATGTCCATTTGACATTGGGGATGTGAGATTCAGCAAATTTGAAACCACGTGATCTCCAGAAAGCACTTGATGAGAAAGGAGACCCCATTTTTAACAGGTTGTTGGAGGTTTTGTTTATGTTTTGTATGTGCATGTATATAAGTGATCATGTATGTATAAACATGTACATGTGTGCACATGTGTGTTACTGACTTGGGAGGAAAGGGTTTATTTATTTCATCTTAAAGCTTTCAGTCTATCCTGGAAGGAAGGTGGGAACTTAACATCGAGTATCTTCTTGGTAGTTCCCCACTTTAAATATTAAGGCACAGTGTCTCATTTGAATCTATAGCTTGCAGCTTCAGCTAGTCTAGCCAGCCAGCTTCTTATGTGGATACCTTATCTCTGCCTCCTGAGCACTGGATTGCTGTATAGACGTCATTTACATGGGTGCTGGGATTCTGAACTCAGGTCTTCTTGCTTGTGTGGCAAGGGTTTGCCTGCTAAGCCATCTCCCCAGAACTTGATTCCACCCCCTCCTTTATTTTGTTCAGTTACTATCGGCAAAAGAGACCACAGTCCATGTTTTATACCACCAAAATTAATGTACAGAATTAATGCAATACCTATCAAAATTCCCATGTCATATTTCACAGGCTTAGAAAAAATAATATGGGAATTCATGATAGACTACAAAACACCATGAATAGTTACAACAATAATGAGGAGTAAGAATGATACTGCACCTTATGTTATACTATAGCATTGTAGTGGTAAAGACATCCTACATTGACATAAAAATAGACAGAAAGACTAATGGAACAGAATAGAGGACCTGGGAATAAATGGCAAAGCTATGCTTATTTTTTGACAAAGAAAGCAAACACATACTATGGATGAGAAAATAGCCTAGTCAACAAATGGTGATGGCAAAACTGGATTTCTAGCAGTAGAAGAATGAAATTAGATTTGTATCTTTCACCTCATAAAGAAAATCAATTCAAAACAGAACAAGGGCGGGCCCAGCCTACCATGGGTCATGCCATCCCTGAGCAGGTGATCCTGGCTTGCATTTAAACAAAACAAAACAAAACAAAACAAAACAAAACAAAACAAAACCAAAACAAAACAAAATGGCAGGCTGAGCAAGCTATGAGGAGCAAGCCAGTAAGCAGGGCTCCTCCTTGGTCTCTGCATCAACTCCTGCCTTCAGGTTCCTGCCTTAAGTTCCCACCTTCCTTCCTTTCTTCCAGGATAGATTGAAAGCTTTAAGATGAAATAAATAAACCCTGTCCCCCCAAGTCAGTCTTGATCAGGGTTCATTATAGCAACTAAGAGCAAACTAGAAATGATACCATCTCAGAGGCTGATAGAGAAACAGCTTTCTGTGTACTCTAAAATACCATATGTAAATGAAGAACTGGGTACTCCTGAGAGCAGAAGTATAAAATAAATCTGTGTTCCATAAGAGAGATTCTTACATGCACCTTGGTCTTTTTAGACTAAGGCCAGTGGTAAACAGGTCCATTTTATTTCTAACCTCAGCCTTTACTGATCCTTTTCAAATGTAGCCTGACTCCCAATCAACCCAACATTTTACCCAGAGCTAACAGCTTGCAAAACTAACTGTATTTTCATCATTCATTCATTCATTCGTAGTCCTTATTCTATGCTGAACATTCACATGCACTTAGAATGCATTAGAAACAGGCAATATCCTTAATTTTCTATAGCTTATATGCTGTTTGACTGTGGGACCAGCAATAAACAGGTAAACAAAACAAAATTAAAATATAGCATCTGAGAAGACATGATAAGTACTGTGGGAAAAATAGGGTAAGGGTGTTGATGTCTGCTGGGCATAGGAATCGTGTACAATTTTTAAATAAACCTTTTGTAAAAGGGCTCCATAAGTGGAAGAGCCCTAAACAGATAGTAGGTATGACTATGTGTAGCCAGGCTTGGAAAGTATGAAGTTGCCTGCATCCTTTTGTTAACTTGGCCTGCTTGAAGAAACTTTTTTTTTTTAACTCATCCATTCATATAGTCAATCAATATTTATTGAGTGCCTGCTTGGTTGAATGAATAAATGCTGATGATAATAATGATGGCTATTATGATGGAATGGCTGCTAAAGCATTATTTATATATGTGATCTCATTTAATCTTTGTAACAACCCAGCCTTGTAGATGTATGTCCCCAAGTGAGTCACACTTGGAGTGGAGGCAGTGAGTGTAATTAGGGAAACCCTTCTTCATGCTGAACAGCTAATGTTGGGGAGTGGGGGGAATGGCTCTGATGAAGGGTACTGATGTCATTGGAATCAGCAAGTTTTGCTAGTGACCCTGAGACCCAGATACTGAAGTAGGCACACTGGTATGGTTGGTTGAGTAAATTCCTTCCTGAGGAACCCTGTAGCAAACTCATCAAGTGTGTAAGGTAGCCCCTTCATTACAGAGAAAGCATTGGCTTTTGTCCATTGTAGCCATAGAGTAGATAATAGGTATAACATATAGGTAGTGTATAACATATAGGTAGTTTGGAGGCATTAGTAAAGGAAGGCCGTGACCTTCACAATAGTAACTACAAGAAGACAGCAAGAGAGCAGACTTGGAAAAGTTAGAATTGCTTTCCAAGAAGAAAGGCAAATGAAAGACCCTGGACACCCCTCCAGGCCAGGCTGGCTTCAGGTTAATTAGCTGGTAGATGTATCTGTCTCTACTTCCCTCCTCTTCCCCTTTCCTCATTTCCCTATGCCCTTCTATTCTCCCTTACTCTTCCTTCTACCCTTCTGGTTCTTTCTCTTCTTCCTCATTCCCTCCTCTCACTTCTCTTCTTCCTTTCCTGCAGCTCCTGAGCTTACTGAATATCTGACTAATGCCACCATGAAGCCCCAGGCGAAGGTGATACTCTGCTTCCTGTTGGAAAGATGAAGAATAACCAGAGGCGAACAATCAAGTCCTCACTCATTTATAGCTCTTCAGTCCATGGCTTGCTTTCTAACCCCAAAGGTATCGTCTCACAATCTCTGGTTTATGAAAATAGTTGGCTTATGAAAATAACTTCTTAAATTCTAGGCTTTCTAATATCCAACCCTTTTTGAGTACCTATTTTGAATTATTCCTTGGCTCTCCACTTCTACATATGGACGTATATACTTATGTATGTTCATACATATGTATACCAGGCTTGACTCAAACTTTCTATGTAGCCAAGGATAACCCTGACTTTCTGATCCTTTCCTCTACCTCCCAAATGCTGTTTGGATTAGATTCCCCAAAGCTATTCATTAGTCAGCGTGACAGTGTTAGAAAGAAGAACATAAGGAAGATGTAGTTGCTGTTTTGTGGGTCTCTAGGTGTAATGGGAAGAAATTCTTCAACATGGTCTATGGAGCTTCCTCTACTTCCCAAATGCTGTTTATTGCTGGTCCCATAGTCAGACAGCATATAAATAGCAGAAGATTAAGGATATGACCTGTTTCTCATGCATTCTAACTGTATATGAGTGCTCAGCATAGAATAGGGACTATGAATTTATGAATGAATGATGAAGAATACAGTTAGTTTTGCAGGTTGTTGGGCCTGGGTAAAATGTTTGGATTACAGCCATGTGTCACTATGTCCACTTATTCTGTGCTGAGAATCAAAGCCAGGGTCCCATACATGCTAGGTAAGCAGTCTATGAACTGAACTACATCTGCAACCAAAGATAAAACTTTGGATGGAGCATATAAGTGTCTTCGTGATTTATCTGAGGCCTATGTTGCTTTCCTTCCCTCTCAGTAAAACGAGAGGACCTTGATGTTTTAGATCTAGTGTTATGTCTGCCAAGCAGCCTTTGTTGTGTGCATTTTTTGTGTTGTTGCCTATGTTGACTTTTCATAAATCTTGCTTTAATTACAGAGGGTCTCAATGATCGCTTTTCCCTATCTCTGCACCAGGCTTCTAGGTACTTGAGAGAAGCATTTTTCATTTTCCATCCCAACTTTTCTGTTCCTTCAGTCACTGCATGAGATAGGTCACTTATTCTTTTTTTTTTTTAAGATTTATTTATTTATTATATGTAAGTACACTGTAGCTGTCTTCAGACACTCCAGAAGAGGGCGTCAGATCTTGTTACAGATGGTTGTGAGCCACCATGTGGTTGCTGGGATTTGAACTTCAGACCTTTGGAAGAGCAGTCGGGTGCTCTTACCCACTGAGCTATCTCACCAGCCCCTGGTCACTTATTCTTAAATGTTCCTTGATACAACCAGCCGCTTTCTGGTATACCTCTTTTTCTTTTCTGATCTCTTACATTGCTTTTCCATTTAGATCACTTTAGTTCAAGCTATTGATTGGTCAGTGTGGTAGTATCAGAAAAGAATATGAGGACGATGTAGTTGCTGTTTTGTGGGTCTCAGGGTGTAATGGGAAGAAATTCCTCAGAATAGCCTACGGAGCTTTTGGGGTCTTCAGAAAGGCCTTTGGAAGTCTTCACCAGGAGCAGCTCTGATTGTCTCTTTTCTTCTTGGGATTTTTGTAGAGGCTTTTGTTTTGGTGGTGGGGTAAAGAGATTCCACTGCAGAAACCCAATTGTTTGGCTATCACTGCTTCAAAGTATGACACACTGCCTTAAGCTCTATGAAAACATCCTAAACAAAAGAGACACCATGCTTTGTGTTTAGCAGGAGCCTGCTTCTCTGCTAAGCCTCTGCCATTCTGTTGGCACGTTTAGGAAGCTGGGATGGAGGTGGGGGTATGGACTTCCATCCACCTGTTGCACCACCTCCTACCTGCTCTCTCATGCTTTGCTGTTGCCAATTCCCTTTTCCCTTATTACTTCAATCTGTGGGGAGGCTCCATTTTTAGGTACTTCAAGGCACAGATGATAGTGTGTATCTTCTTTGGGAGCAGAGCTACTACTGGCTATCTCTTCTGTGTGGGCAGAGCCTCCTGTACTGAACTCTTTGTCAGCCCTGGCCACTGTGTAATGCTCTGACCTGCTTCCTGGTGAAAAGAATGTGAGCTTCTTCATGTCAGAGCCTCTATGTCCTCAGCACCTTGTGGTGGGGTTTGCAGAAAGCAGTTGCCTCTTCAGATTGGAGGACAGAGGGGATGGTGTTGGAGAGGGGAGGAGGAGGCTGGAGTGGGAAGTCTTGACCAGCTGCTCCCCAGCACAATGCCTGGGAGGTCACCTGGACCTGAAGAGTGGATGGCTTTGGCAGGGAAGCAGTTTTCACTTCCTGGAATTCAACCTTTTCTGGTTCTTGGCCTGAGCTGAGAAGGGGCAGCCTGTATTTCAAAAAGGAATCCAGAAGCTAACAATGAGTCACAATATTTCTGATCCTAGGATTTTGCCATGCGACCCAAAGGGTTCTAGGCAAATGCTTTAGGGAAAAGTCACATGTGATCTTGGGGAAATGAGCATCTCAGAGTACATACTGAAGCCTCTGTCCAAGGTCCATTTCTTTGGGAGGTTATTTATTGCTCTTTGGGCCATTTCGCTGCCCTCCACATCTCACCTCTTTAAGGCAGTGCCTTCTTAAGTGGTTGAGAGCCAGGACTCACGTTCTGATCTGCAGGCTTCTATAAAGAAGGGCACATGTCACATTTGAGCAGCTGCAGGACAAGAAAATAGTTTATAGTTTGAGTTTTATATTCTGATGGGTTGATATTGATACATAATGTTCATCTGTTTTTCTTTTTTAATGCCCTGCGGTAATTACAACAGGCAATTGATTGTTTGAATGTGGAGACTGCTAAAGCAAAGTCTGCCAAACTATGTACTTCTGCAGTAAGGAAATCTGCCCAGTTAATAATATGCTGTACAACGGAGTTCTGTGGGTTTGGTTGTGAGCCTAGTCTTTAACAGCTGAGCCATCTCTCCAGTCCGTACAACCAAGTCTTAATGCTTCTATCGCAGAGGTACAGGAAGGATCATAAAGGGCATAATTTTAGAAATCTATGCAATACCCACAAGCCCCTCTCCCTTTCTTGTCAGTACACAACATGCATGTTGGAAGCAAAAAAAAAGTGGGAAATTTCTGTTATTATCTTTTCACATATTTTCAAAATTGGGCAAGGCATGCTTCAGACTGTGGAACATTTTAGCATCATGCTGTTTGTCATGTTGACCCCTGTATCCACTCACTGCTGTGAATGTGGGGCGGGAGAAACTGTCATTCTGTCAGAAATTGACTTAGCGAGGTGGCTTCTTTGCTTTCAAAGAAATTGTCCTGAAATTAAACTTCTCTGGTCTGACTTTTGAACTAGTTTTAAATGTTTGATTTAAACATTGGGTGGATTGTCAATACAGCTTACTTCTAAGTTATTACCTATCACATGCCTTTGCACTGCTTGTGGCTGAATGGACTTCCCTTTGGACTTATCTCAAGCAGTTAGAGGGTTGTGCCAGATGCCAGGAGAGTTAGAACCTTTACTTTGGTGTGGTAGTCTGGTGACAGCTCTCTGTGAGAAAGAAATGGAGATTGTATAGAAGCTGATGCACACTAGTGAACAAAGAATCACAGGCTAAAAATACATTTTGAAGTAGATAAACCATCTGTATGAAGTGTCTTCAGAACATCTCAGCTTAGCCTACTATACTCATATCTGCTTCTCTCAAAGGCACAGGCAAAAGAAAACTTCTATCATCTTTAGTAAAGATCTCAGTTGTTGAAATTGGAAAAATTAATGTATTCTCTTGAGCCCAAACACCTGTTCATCCTGTATCCCCTACCACGAATAATCAGTTCTTCTCATGATTATGATAGGCCTGTTGAGAAAATTGCCCATCTTCTTACTATAATTTTTATGCATACTCAAAATGAATATTTAAACTGTGATTTGTCAAGAGCTGTGTCCAGTTGTCAGTATTGTACAGTGATGTATGAGCAGGGCCTGGGCAAAAGTGGGTTTTAATATAAAAATAAAATGCTTGGGATTTCTCAGTCTCATCCTAATAAAATACCACAAACTATATCTACCTCGTCCCCCCCCCCCCCATAGTCTTGGTCACAAATGTGTGCTCAAAAGGAAGATAATTATCATAAAAACATCTATATGATTACAGATTACTCGATTGTAAATCCTCCGTCTTTGGCAAAATGGCTTGATTGATTTTGGAATTTGAGCCTCTTTGTGATACACTGCTTAGAAGTGACCATTTCTGTAAAGGCAAAGCGGGACTTAGGCACACTCAGAAAAGCGTGCTGCATAAATAAGGGGAATCACACTGAATTGCCAGAGATTATTTTAATGGCTCAAAGCCCTTCCTGTTACAATAATTACAGGAACATCTTTAAGCTCTTCTCTGAACAACTTGTGAATTAAAATAGAAACTGTTTTAATGAATTTAAATTATTTTTAAAATTGGATTAGAATTTTTAGGATGAATGATTTCTGTATTGTCTTCCCCTGTTTATGAAGCATAAGAAGTTGTTAATGAATTCTCCTGCCATCTGGACATTACTTTATGTAATTGCGTATGGCATTGTGTCACATAGACATATACTTTTCTACAATGACTGTACTTTTAAGAAATACATGTAAGTCAGTTTTGAAAAAGCCACAAAAAGAAGAACATTTCTTCCTTCTTTGTACTGGAAAAAAAAAAGCTTTGATTGTGTTTTTTTTTGCTTCTAAGTTTAGTATGGTGACAAATGCCAAGATAGTTTGTAAATGCTGGGATGATGATACATCAGTTGTGAAAGCCCCAGCACCAACTGCCACGGAAATGAAGACTTCTTCCCATCACCTGCCTGATACAGAAGTCCTCTGGACAGACAGCGCTTGACCTCTCATTAAATCAGCGTGCGGAGAACTAACCAGCAGGTGCTGCTGACGGGAACCCAGATGTAATCTCTTTAACCTTGTCGTGTAAAGCGTGCACAAGTCATGACCGGGGAATTCAAAGTAAATTAGGTTTTCCATGAAAGTCTATCATCTAAATTCAGTTTGATTAAAACGATGCCCGATTTGTATCTGTCATGACATACTGGCTGCAATTATTCTATTTTTTTTTTAAAATTCATAATCCAAGTCTGTTTTTCCATTCCCACCTTATTTCTATGTTAAGATGGTTAGTTTTTTTTTTTTATTGTGGCCATGTATCCACATTTATGAAATTGAGAAAAATGTATGCAAAAAAATTCTATTTGCTTAGTAAAACAATAGATCGATAGTGAACCTTTAATTCAAGACATTCATGTATTGAAATAGAATTATTTTCTGTTTTAGGAAATAATTTGTGTTTCATATCAGGGTATTAGAAATTAAAATGAAGAAAAGAGGCTCCTTTGGTGAGGCCTAGTTTACCTTGAATTTATTATTGCAAGTTCCTTCCCAGCCTCCAGGGTAGGAATTATGGTTGCATACCAACCACCACGCCTGGCTAGAAATGTCTTTATTACATGTAAGTTCATCCTGCAACGATTTTGTTAATTCAAATGTATCGCTGTCAGGAAATAGAGTTTTTCATGTAATTGCAGGAGTGATAACAAATATTCTAAAATATCACCAGATTTGTCCTGGTGGTTTGTTTGTTTTCTCCAGCTCTTATTCATTTTCTAAACTTCCTATTTCCAAGAGCTCTGTTTTCAGCGGCTAATCTGCAGAAAGTTGAAAGCATTTAGGATTCAGTATATTTTGTCAGTTTCATTGTAGAGGTCTGTATGCTATTATGATGGACTGAGGACCAAGGATGCAACTTAGTGTAGAATGCTTACCCATTCCCTAGCACAGCAAAACAAACTTAGTAATTAAAGTTAAAAAGCAAATTGTGAGATAAAAGTCCACATTCAGTGAGCTCCCTAGATCTTAAATATAGAGAAGAATCACATTTTCTTTTGTTTAGTTTTTGTAGCAGGATCTTATATATCCTGGGCTGGTGTTGAACTAGTTATTTTATTTTAGTTTTAGACAGCATCTATCTATGGAATGCAAGCTTTTCTCAGACTTGCAATTCTTTTGCCTTAGCCTGCCAAGTGCTGGGATCACAGATTTGTGCAAGTGTGCTCCTCTGGAATTTGACTTCAGATTGCTCTGATCTCACAGTCAATTAACACTGCTCCAGAACAGTGGCTCCGTTTGAAACGCTGTCTGTCATGCTGTCTTTCTCTCTGTCTTTGTCTCCATCTCTGTCAGTCTCTGTCTGTCTTTCTGTGTGTGTGTGTGTGTGTGTGTGTGTGTGCGTGTGCGTGTGCGTGTGTGTGTGTATGTGTGTGTAGGGAGTGGGTGTGTACATGTGTGCGTGTGTGTTTGTCCCTATGGAGGTGGCATGTGGAGTTCGTATTTCTTGACTTTTCTGTTTCCGCCTCACATTGCACAGTAGTTTTATCAGTCATTGGACCAGTGAGAAATGACAGTGTCAGTATATGTGAAGATTATCCCTTAGAGAATTACTTCAGAGCTGCTGGGAAGGGAAGTAGTATGAACTGGGAAAGGTGTCCAAAGAGCTACAATTTAGGATTTGCAGTCTAGTCCCCAGACATGATTTTCCTCAGCAAGGGGAGTCATCTACCAAACTGGCTGTCTATTCTGCACATTTTCTCCTTGTGTAAAGTGAAGGAGATGAGCTGTTAAACGATGCCTTTGTTCAGTAAGGTAACCATTCGTCACATGTGAGGCTTTAAATTTGTTAACATTACTTCAAGTTAATTAAAATCGAAAGCAGTTTCTCTAGGCTTGTGTCAAGTGTCCACTACGCTCTGGTTACCATGTGGATTGCAGTGGAGTTAGAAGACTCCCTTTACTGCAGAGGGATCTGTTGAGCACCACAACAGTGGCAGACACTGTCCTTTATATTGGGAGCTCTCCCTTAGCAACAGTCAGGAGAGGCTCCCTGCAAACCTCATAGTGTCCACGCACCCCTCACCCTCTCATTTCTTTCCATCTCTACTACTTCTACCCTTCTCAATTCTCTCTCTCCCTCTCCCTCTCCCTCTCCCTCTCCCTCTCCCTCTCCCTCTCCCTCTCCCTCTCCCTCTCCCTCTCCCTCTCCCTCTCTCTCTCTCTCTCTCTCTCTCTCTCTCTCTCACACACACACACACACACACACACACAGAGAGAGAGAGAGAGAGAGAGAGAGAGAGAGAGAGAGAGAGAGAGATCTAACAGATCTCCCCCTGACCCTGAGAGGAAGCAGTACTCTGATGCCCTGGATGCTAAAATACTAAAATACGACTGGTCTTTGGTGGTCTTGAATGTGAGTTAGGGACCTTAAGGATTCCCACTCAAATTGTATTTCTCTTTAGCATACCTTTCTCCATACTTACTGAATCCAGGGCTCTGGATATACTAGGCAAGCTCTCCGCTTCCAAGGTAAAGCCCCTAACCCCAAAGCAAGATAGTTTCTCAGCAGATTGCAAAGGAGGCGAGAGACTGATAGCTGCTTCCCTTTTCCTTGAATCAGGCCTTGTGTATTTGCAGGGTGAGGGTGGAAGGTTGTGAAGACAATTAGAAACTGGGTCACTGGGAGCTTCTGAACTGGAGGCGAGAAATACACAAACCCTGCCTGTCGTGAGTCACGTTTGGAGGAGCCTTCTGTTTGCTGCCAGTTCCTATAGGGATTTAATATTTTGATTGCCTTGTTAATACTAGAAACTGAAGCCCCTTATTAAAGGCAGGACATCTTAAGACAATCACTGTCATTGTTAAAGTAACGAACAGCTCATTCTTTTTCATATCTTAAAGATTGAACCTTTCACCATGATTAATAAAGGATAGTTGTTATCTGCTTTGGTCACAAAAATTCATGTACAAAAGGAACACTTTGGCAAATTAAAAGTAAAACGGTGGTATGAACACTTGGATCTGAACTGCTAATTAGAAGACTTAACTTCTCAGGCCTTGAGGGGGAAGAAAAAAAAGAAACAAACAAGTGTAATTTGCCAGATTAATTTTATAGCCTGTTCTAGTTAATCAAACTATACCTTTTAGTGAAAATGACAAATCTGAGTTGTCAGAATGTGGTGGATAAGGAAGATAAAGGTCATATATTTTAATGTCACAGAAGGTCTTATTAAAGGAACCTTAATTATATTAGGTATCCATAGAACATTAATTAAATACTGTCTGAAATAATTAGGTTCAAGTTACTGATGGTTTAATTAAAGTCAGTTTCTTATATTATAAGAAAACTAAAGGTCCAGTATCTCTGTTGGCAGGATAATTGATAGTATGTCCAAAAGGCAAAATAGTAACCTTGACCAACCACAGACAGTAGTGACATGGCTCTCAGGGCCTCATGCACATTGACTCTCTTCTCCTGTGTCACCAGTACATTAGACTGCGCATGCAGTTATACATGCTCAGGCTCTGGATAACAAAACATGACTGCCATCCAGCAGGAGGTGATGATAATATTACAAATTTATTGCCTTGGCCTAGAAAAGTTTAGCCATATGTGTGGAAACATGAAATAATTTATGTATCCACTTTCCCCTTCTTGCTCATGCAGCCTGCCTTTTGTTACCTCTGCAGATCATATTAAGGAAATGCCAGCCAGATAGCATTTCTGACCAACCTCACCTAACAAGAGGGTACCATCCTGGCCTAACCTCCATCTCCCTGCAAATTTACTATCTGTAAATCTCAACCTCCACTCTCATTTTCAGCCGGATATGTTTGCTCTTCCCAGCACAGGCTTTGGAATCCCAGCTCTGCCACAGCTGTGAGACCTTGGGCAAGTTACTTCTTTGAATTGGTTTCCTCATCCGTAAAATATTAGATGCAATAATAGCTACTTAACAGGGCTGTTATAAGGATAATGCTTTAATGTATATAAGCACTTAGCACAAGCGAAAAATACATGGTGAAGCCTACAAAATTGATACAAATATGCGGTGGTCAATAGGATCATGGGGATTTGGGGCACAGATTAGATAAGTAGGGGAATCCAAGTGAAAAGCCAATTTAGAGTAGCTATAGAGTGTTGGAGGGGGTTGAGGATGGTACAAAAGCAAAAACGTGGCTGGAGATTTTACAGACTGATGATTTCCAACCCTGTTCTTTCTGTTTTTATTTTCTGAGGTTTGAGCTGACCAAACTGCCTTGTTTCTGTGATGCATAAGCATTGGGGGCCAGGGACTTGAGTAGGTCAATAGAACAACTATACTACATTCTAGGACACTCAGCTCTTCTTCCCTTTGAATGGAACAAATCAGGATAATAGCCTTCTTTCTGAAGTGCTTCAGCAACACGATCTTATTTTCTCTTCTAAACAGCCTTGTGAGTAGGTATGCTCTTGGCCCTATTTTATGTATGTAAAGATTGTAATATAGAGAAATACTTGTGCCAGGAGCACTTCTTTGTGCGGACCCTTATTCCAAGGCTTTTGCATCCTGGCTGGACTATGGTTTAGAGGAAAGCAGTCAGGTAGACCTCTGGTCACCCTGTTACTTGTGTTTGTGAGCAAAGAATAGATTTTATATTTCTTTTTCTGGCAAAGGATGGGGTTATTGTTTGTGTATAAGACAGAGTTTCCTCTATGCCTGGCTGTCCTTGGTCTTACTGTGTAGTAGAGGATGATTTTGAACTTCAGAGCCTCCTGCCTCTAACTCCTAGTAGCAGGATTAAGAGTGTGTGCCACCAAACCTGGTCAATGTGGTGTTGGGCTCAAATCCAGGGCATTGTGCACGCAAGCCAAGAACTCTACCAACTAAACTACGTCTATAGCCAGATTTTAGATTTTTAATAGATTATAAAAGCTTGGGCAGGAGGAGGAGGAGGAGGAGTAATAACAATGACTAAGTATGGTCAGCAAAACCTCTTTAGTATCTGGACTTTAGTAGGAAAGTTCGTTGTTCTGTGCAGTGCTTCTCAAACATAAATGTGTTTCAAATCTCCTGGCGATATGACTAAAGTGTATACTCTGATCCAGTGGAACTGAGGCAAGCTATCTGCATGTATAATGAGCTTGTAACAAGATGATACCTAAAGTCCCTGGGCTTTGGACCACTCTTGAATCATTAAGGAGTGGGTCATGGAGATGGCTCAGTGGGTAAACGAGCTCTCAGGAAAAGCCGCAGTTTGATTTCTGAAATTCACGTAATAAAGCCCTGGTACAATGGTTCACATCTGTAACCCTGTCTAGCACTGCTACAGCTAGATGAGAATCGGAGACAGGAAAATTGCCTGGAAGCTCCAGGGCTAGCCAGGTTGGAGTGTGCAGCTCATAGAGACAGAAACAAGATGGAGTGACAGAGCCAGAGCTTTTCTTGCAGAGCTAGCTGTACAATGCTCGTGAATCGATCTTTGCTGATCTTCACTGAGAGAGGCACAGCAGAGAATTGCTCCTGGTGTTTCTGATGATCCCGCCTGCTAACTCAGCTGAGGCTGCGGCCTGAATGTCTCTGCTAGGTCATGCTACTGTGGTTGCTAACCCCACTCTACCAAACTAGACTGCTGGTGTATCAGTGAAGTGTTTTCGAGTGGATTGAGATGCTGCTGCTAACTTGTGAACTGAACTGCCAATTTCCAGACAACACAGACGAGAGTTGCTGCAAAGAACCTTTCTAAGCAGGCCCACTTCCCCTCTACCCTTTCTTTCCCACTCCCTCTGGTGGGTGGTGGGCTACAAGGGAGGTAAAAGTATTTAAGAGCCATCATTAAAAATAGGACTTGAAAAAAATTAAAGTTACATTGTGTGCTACCCCGCCCCAGCCAAACTTTAACTTCTTGGACTTCCTATATCCATTTCTGCTTCCAACTGATGGCAGGTTTTGCATGCTGCCTCCATCTGCTTAAGCCAGCTCATGGAGTGACATGCTGACAAGACAGAGAAGAACACCGCTCCCAGGACTGTCTTGTTGAGGCCTGGGCTGCTGAATTTGCCTAGTCCTCGCTCTCCAGTTGGAAATTCCTAAGTACCAAACATGCTTTCAAACCTTTCAGGTGTCTGCAGTGGACCCTGATCCCTCCTCCAAGCTCTCCAGCTTCTTGGTTTGGCTACTTCTCTGTTGCTTCTTTTCCAGCCTTTGTCTGTCTTCTCTTGTAGGAACTTCCCTCATTTCCCTTAGCTCATCTCTTCGACTCACGTGGTGGAAGACGAGAAGCAACTCCTGCAAGTTGTTCCGGGGCCTCCACATCCATGCCCCTCCGCAAATAAATCCAATAAAAATAGAATGGATTTCTTCTTAAGTCTGGCAAGATAACTCAGTTTGATCTCCACTGCCCATATAAAGAGCAGATGTACTCATGTACATTTATAATCCTGACACTGGGGTGGTAACACAGAATCTTGGACCTTGCTGTCTTTGCAGCTTAACCCATTTGACAAGTTCCAGGCTAATATGAGGCCCTGTCTCCAAAAAACAAAGTGGAGTGTACTTGAAAAATGACATCCAAGGTTGTCCTTTGGCCCCTATACACACGTGCACATAAACGTATGTGCTCCTGCACATGCATATACACCTACAAAAGCACACACACATTTCTCTGATTGTCTCACCACATATCCTGGTTGTTGGCCTAGGCCATATAGTATGCCATTCTGCCATGCCCCGTTTTTACTCCTAATGCTCCACTAAGTGAAGAATGGCAGGTGTGGGTCTACCTCACTTTTATGCTCTTCTAGTCTTATTTCCTCCGAACAACTCTTAACTGACTCTCTTCTTTCTGCATGCCTTGCATGAACTTCCCCACTGACCAGGCCCACATACTGATTCAGAGAACCATGGCTGATGAACCTGGAACAAACTGGTCTGGCGTGACTGCCTCAGTGTAAAAGCGGAAGTTGAAGGGCAGCCATTGCCCAAGGTCATCCAGCACGTTGGTGCAGGGCCTCACTTATCCTTGTTCTCTGTGTGATCAGTTGCCTCAAATAAAGTACTTTAAGGTCAGACAGCATTTTCCATGCAGGACAAATAATGTGAATGCCTATGTTCTTTTAGATCTACTATAACTATAATAAACAGAACAAGAAGGCAATTCATTTTCTATTTTTAGCATATGTTTGGGTTAGTATGCATAGTTGTTTTCTTTCTTCACAGTGATTTTACTAATTTCCCCAGGGAAACTTAAATACACATACCTTTTTTATATTTGTTTTTTATTTTGTGGTTGTATTTTTTAAAGATTTATTTATTTATTATATATATGAGTAGACTGTAGCTGTCTTCAGACACACCAGAAAAGGGCGTCAGGTCACTTTGCAGATGGTCATGAGCCACCATGTGGTTGCTGGGAATTGAACTCAGGACCTTTGGAAGAGTAGTCAGTGCTCTTAACCACTGAGCCATCTCTCAAGCCCTTTGCAGTTGTATTTTAATTACTACATTTCTTCCTTCCCTTTCTTCATTCAGAAACTCCCATATATTCCTCCTCCTACTGTGCTTCAAATTCCTGGCTTCTTTCTCATCAGTTTTTTGTTTTTTTTGTTTTTTTTTTTTTTTTTTTAGACAGGGTTTCTCTGTGTAGCCCTGGCCTCGAACTCAGAAATCCACCTGCCTCTGCCTCCCAAGTGCTGGCATTAAAGGCGTGCGCCACCACTGCCCCGCTCTCATCAGTTTTTATTACATGAATTTGTATATGGATATTGCAAAATAAAACCTGTTGAGTTTATATAATGTTACTTGGAGGTATGTATTCAGGGCTGCCCATATGGCACTGTGCAAGCATTTGTTATGCTCTTCCCGAAGGAGGGCCACCTCTCATGCTCCCAGCTTTACTCCGTTGCCTGGAGTTCTTTGTGTGTGTGTGTGTGGGGGGGTGTTGAGTCCTCGTGTGCTTTTCCTTATGCAGTTTAGCATGTCCATTGGTGTCTTTGTTCAGCTCATATTTGAACAGTCATGTTGGTGAGAAGTTATGATGTTGTCAGGAACAACTAAGTTTCTGATCCTGTGGCTCTGAAAATCTTTTTGTCCCCCATCCACAATGTTTTGTTAGCCTTGGGTACGGGAGTGCTTTATAGATGTATCTGTTGGGACTGGGCTGCACACCTCTGCATATTGATTGGTTGAGGTTTTCTGTAGCATTCCCCATCAGTTACAAAGAGAAGTTTCCTTGATGAGGGGTGAAGACGTTTCTCTAGTTATAAGGACACATGTATAGATTGTTATTAGAGATTATGCTGTTTTAGTAGATTAACAGTTGCATTCTTCCATAACCACGATTTCCCAAGCACTGATTAGCTAGGCTTGCAGTACCTGGAATGGTAACCATCTCATTGAGAAAATCCTATGTCCAATTTGAGAGCAGTAGGTTACCACCAAGGAATGTGTGCTGCTGGATCCATAGGGTTATCATGCCATGCTGGTCACTGATATGGTTCATAGGCACCTTAGCTGGGTAAGGCTGTTGGTTTCTTCTTCTGGAAGGTTGCACGGTGCCTGCTGGTAACATAAAAGCTAGTCTTTAAGGAGGAGGCATTTAGCCCAGTTTCAGCTCAGGGGCCTCTGGATACTGTTTCTGAAGTGCATGATGCCTTCAGCAACAGGGATTTACCTTCCATGTCTAGGGGTGTGTAACCAAGGGCGATAGCAATAGATTGTATGTTTGGGGAATCTCTTAGAGAACCTAACATACAACCCTGCCTAACAACTCACAGGAGGGCTTCTCATGTCTGCTATTGTAGTTTTTGATAGGTGCTATTTGGCTCTTGATGAGAGTGTCATTAGCCCAGATGAGAATAGTTCATTAAGGCTATGTATGCATTTTTATACACTGAATTGTGTGCAGTATAGGGTTTTTAAAGGTAAGTAGTTAATACAGTGATCACCTCTGGCTTTTAGAGCCATACATGCTGATACTTTACCTCTCACTCCTCATGTATTTCTCTCCCTTTCTCACCCTTTCTACTCCACCCGTCAGAGCACTTGTACCCTGCTATTCCCCTTTATCCTCCTCCAACCTTCTTTTCAATTAAAACCTTTCCTCTCCCTAAAGGAGGTTCCCCATTCTAATTTCCACGGTCAGATTCCTGGTGCCCTGCTATTCTCCTCTCTCTTGCTCCCCAATCCCCCTGTCCTGGCAGTGATCCCTCTTTACTTTGCTGGTTCCTGTAGTTACCACAAACCCTGTATACACATCTGAAGATTTGCAGCTAGGAGCCTCCAGTGAGAAAGAACACGAGACATTTGTCTTTCTGGGTCTGAGTTACCTCACTCAATAGGTTCTGTTCTAGTCCATCCATTTACCTGCAAAGTTCATGATTCAATGAGGAAATGAAATTTCATTCCCTTCTTGTCTTCTTTCTCTATTTCCAATTTTGTTTATTTCTAAGTGAGGCCACATATATTAAAGGAGGAGCCTCGGGATTTTTCAGCTTCATTATAAGGTACATGACATCAGTAAGCTCTAAGCAACAGTTTAGAAAGAGTTTCATCGGCCAGGCATGCTGGCACACGCCTTTGATCCCAGCACTTGGGAGGCAGAGGCAGGTGGATTTCTGAGTTCGAGGCCAGCCTGGTCTACAAAGTGAGTTCCAGAACAGCCAGGGCTATACAGAGAAACCCTGTCTCGAAAAACCAGAAAAACAACAACAACAACAAAAAAAAAGCAAACAAACAAACAAACAAAAAAAAAACCCCAAACCAAAAACCAGAAAGAGGTTTCATCTTCAGTAGTGTTTTCCCAAGAATGATAAGATTCTAATATTCAGAAAGTGGAGGCCAGAGGATCAAAGTTCAATGTCATTTTGTGCTAGGTAGCACATTCAAAGACAATCTGAGATGCATGAACCTTAGAGTCAAAAAGGAAAAAAAAGTACAAATTTTTTAAAGGTCCCTCCCTGATGCAGGGGCTTTGTCTCCACCTCTCAATCAGTCTTGCTTGTCTCCCCTTTTAAAAAAAAATGGACAAAAAATGTAATTCTTCTTGGTTTTGTATTTGATCCTGGATACTGTACCCAATGCTTAGCATGTGCTCTATCACCAAGGAACACCTTCAATTTACTTTTGAATTCCTACTACCACTATCTAAAGCTTTGTTATATTGCATATCTCTTAATGAAATATTCTCATTTTTCTTGTTTTCATAGTATTCTTTTCATTTTCATATTAATGATAGTATATACTAGATTTCAATTTCACAGTGTCCTTACTTTTACCAATGAATTTTATACTTTCAAATATTTTGTGTAACCTATCATCATAATCAACAACATCATCATCATCTTTTTTTTTTTTTAATCTTCAACTACTTTTAAGTTTCTCATGAGACAGATCTGATAGTGATAAGCTCCTGTTTTTGTTTTTGGGAAAGTATGTCCTTCATTTCTGAACAACAGCTTTGCTAGTTACAACCTTTTTTCTTGGTGCTAATTTTCTTTTAGTATGTTATGCTGACTAGTTTTATGTTAACCTGACACATGCTAGAGTCACCAGAGAGGAGGAAACTCCAATTGCCGGGGCCTAGCAAACACAGAAGTGGATGCTCACAGTCAGCTAATGGATGGATCACAGGGCTCCCAATGGAGGAGCTAGAGAAAGTACCCAAGGAGCTAAAGGGATCTGCAACCCTATAGGTGGAACAACAATATGAACTAACCAGTACCCCAGAGCTCTTGTCTCTAGCTGCCTATGTATCCAAAGATGGCCTAGTCGGCCATCACTGGAAAGAGAGGCCCATTGGACTTGCAAACTTTATATGCCCCAGTACAGGGGAACGCCAGGGCCAAAAAGGGGGAGTGGGTGGGTAGGGGATTGGGGGGGGGGTGGATATGGGGGACTTTTGGTATAGCATTGGAAATGTAAATGAGCTAAATACCTAATAAAAAATGGAAAAAAAAGAAAAAAAAAAAAAGAAAATTCCTCCATAAGATCCTGCTGTAGGTAAGGTATAGAGCATTTTCTTAGTGATTGATGGGCGAAGTTCCAGTCCCATTATGGGTATAGCCATTCTTGGACTGGTAGTTCTGGGTTCTATAAGAAAGCAGACTGCTGAAGGCATGGGGAACAGTCCAGTAAGCAGCACCCCTCCCCCTCCATGGCTTCTGCATGAGCTCCTGCCTCCGGTTCCTGGTTATGAGATCTGACACCCTCTTCTGGCGCATCTGAAGTCAGCTACAGAGTACTTACGTATAGTAATAAATAAATCTTTTTTTTAAAGAAGTGTACAACTAGATGTATAGCAATTTGCGTCTTTGATATTGATGTCTGTGGTGGTTTCAATGATAAGATCCCCATAGTCTCATATATTTGGATGAATGGTCCCCAGTTGGTGGACTGTTTAGGAAGGACCATGGGGTGTGTCCTTGTTAAGAGGCGTGTCTGTAAGTATAGCAGGAATGGCGGGGCCGCCTCTATGTAAACTCTGGGAGCCTGTGCAGCCACACAAGCAGCTCCTGCAGGAGGACCTGATTGAGGACTGCCTGAGAGACCAAGGATTGCTGATGCAGACAATGCCAGCCAATCAGGAACGGCTGTTTAGAAGAGATGCTTTCTTGGGACCAATGGGGCACGGGTGGAGGGTATTAAAAGAGCTTGCAGCAGTATTCAGGTGAACTTGCTGCTGCATTTCTCACCTGCTCCCAGACTCTGTGCTGTTTTCTCACCTGCTCCCAGACTCTGTGCTGTTGACTCTGCGCTACCTTACTTCCAACCCCCAAGGGCACAGTCAGGCAGAGAGCTGTCCAGGGCACAGGCAACAGGTAGGGGTGGGCTTTGAGGTTTCAAAAGCCCAAGCTAGATCCAGTTTTGGACTCTATTTGCCTCTTGCCTATGGTTTGGGATGTATACTCTCAGCTACTGCTCCAGCATGATGGCTGGCTGGCTGGCTGCCTGGCTGCCTGTATGCCTGTTTGGCTGTCTGCTGCCAGGCTTCGCACTATGATGATCCTGGCCTAAACCCCTGAAATTGTAAAGCAGCCCCAATTAAATGATTTTCTCTTATAAATTGACTTGGTCAAGGTGTCTTTTTTACAACAACAGAATGGTAACTAATACTTTTTTTCCTGTTGCTGTGAGGACCTTTATCTTATCTTTGCTATGTTGATCACAGTTGTATGCTAGCTCATTTTGGATGAATCTAACCAAAGACCTTAGATTGTGCCGTAGTTGGATATTTATATCTTTCTCTGTTTGGAAAGCATTCTGCTATTATTTCTTTTAAGTTTTTATTACATTTATTGTGTTTGTATGTATATGTGTGTGTGTATTCAGGGTATCATGACACATGTGTAGAGGTCAGAGGACAAGTTGCAGGAGGCAAGTCTCTTCTATCATGTTGTGCTTTGAGTCAAACTAAAGTTGTCAGACTTGATAGCAAGCTCCTCTACCTGTTGAACCACCTCACCCAACCTACAGTTTCTTTAAATAAGTTTTCTACCCCTTAAACTTTCTGTATTACGTTTGGACTATCTATAACCTATACATTTGCTGTTTTGTTGTCCCACAAATTCTGTGTGCTTTCTTCATCTATTTACATTCCATTTTCTCCTCAGGCTGTAAATATTTTCATTAATTCATTAATTAATTAATTTATGTTACATTCCAATATCAGCTCCCTCTCCTTCCACACCACACCCTCACGCAGATCTTTCCCACCTTCCCCATCCCCTTCTCTGAGAAGGGAGAGTTCCCCCATATAACACCCACTCTCCAGCACATCAAGCCACTGCAGGGCTAAGTGCATCCTTCCCACTGAGGCCACACAAGGCAGCCCAGCTAGAAGAACATATCCCACAGACAGGCAACAGCTTTTGGGACAAACCCTGTTCCAGTTGTTCGGGACCCACATGAAGACCAATCTGCACATCTGCTACATATGAGCGTGGGACCTAGGTTCAGCTCATGCTTACTCTTTGGTTGGTAATTCAGTCTCTGGGAGTCTCCCAAAGTGTTCAGGTTAATTGGCGCTGTTGGTCTTCCTGTGGAATCCTGACTGTACATTTTTAAATAGGGTTTCTTCAAGTCACAGATTTTTTTTTCCTATTCGATCAAGAAGACTGCTTTTGATGTTTTTTGATGAATTTTCATTTCATGCATTCTATTTCTCAATTCCAGAATTTTTGGATGCTTAAAAATTAATTTCAATCTTTCTTAGATTTTTAGATAAATTGCTGAGATTTTCTGGACTGTTTTTGGCATCTCCTTAAAATTCCTATTTTATCAAGCATGTAATACCTCTCTCTCTCTCTCTCTCTCTCTCTCTCTCTCTCTCTCTCTCCCTACCCCTCTCCCTCCTCCTCCCCCTCCCCCTAGACCTTATTCCACCTAATTGATGTCATAGTTCCATGATAATCTTTGATCTTTATGTTCATGTGTTATATTTGTGTACTGTAGTAGTTACTGTTTCAGTCTTTGTACCCCAGCTTTTTCTGGAAATGTCCTCTAATAGTAAGATTGTCTAAGGCTTCCGGGAAGGCTTATTCAGTGGAAGCTATTGTTCATCTAGGAGACTTGGCTGAAAACATCTCTGCTACAATCCTATGGCCTCCAATGTTGAATCAACACCAGCATGAACCCTAGTGCTGCTGAAGCTGATGCAGTGATGAAGTGTACAAATCACACAGCTCCCATGGCCTGCCTGCTATTAAGGTTTGTAAGAGACCAAAGTTCATTGCAAGTGGCTAGCAATGGTATGGGCAGAATGCAGTGTCTATACAGAGTTTTCTTGCCCTGACTCTCTATAGCATGTATGTTTAGACGACCACTTGCCGGGTATCAACTTGCTTGGAGCAAGAACTCTTGGGGCCATCACTGATGCCTTGTTTGCCCAAGGATCTGGAATTGATTGACAAGTTACAGGACTACATTCTCTTCTCTTTCTTCTGTGGGGATGACACATCTGTTCATTATACACTGCTGGCAGCTGAGCGAGAGATGACTTGGGTAAAGCAAAGTCACCCTTTCTGTATGCTTCAGTGAGTTCCCACCCCTTACTCTCTCTCCTTTCTCTCTATCTCATTTTTTTTTTTTTGAGATATGATTTTGTGTCTGGAACTCTCTTTGTAATCTAGACTAACCTAGAACTCACAATTTTTCTGTCTCAGCCTCCTAAATGTTTTGCTCAGTTTTCCAGTGAGTCTTCTATTATACTATGCTTTAAAAAAAACCAAAACCCACCTGGTCTACAAAGTGAGTTCCAGGACAGCCAGGGCTACACAGAGAAACCCTGTCTCAAAAAACCAAAGAAAAAGAAAAAGAAAAAAAAAGATAAAAAAAAATCCACAACCCAAAAACCAAAACCTTGCTTCCCTTAGCTCTTGTGAGCTTATTTATTGAATGTACATGGCTGCCCAAACTACCATTTCTATGGCACAAGATCACAGAGAGTTCAATTTTACAGGCTTGCTTTTGCCTTCTCCATTTCTAATCTCAGATTTTAAGTGAAACTTATCCGGAGCCAACATCCTGAGCCCATGTTAAGACCCCTATTTGTATAAGGCCATAGTAAAAGCACTTACTTGCTCTGAGCCTGGGAGCTCTCTGCACATGTAGGAATCTATAGATGAGCAGTTCCTAGAGTCCTCTTGAAAGGAGCCCATAGCAACCTGAGGAAAGAAAGCCATTTCTAAGTTGCCATACAACACTTTCACCTTCTATGCAGGACAACTAGTTTGATAAAATGCTACTGCATACTGTTGAAAAACATCCTGCCTGAGCAAGATTACCGAAAGGTAGGGGCTAGGGACCTGGCTAAAGCAGTTAGAAACCCATATCCTAATGACAAGGTACAGAGAACACAGCTCTTAATGATACTATGTCTGGCTGAAGAGCCCTACAAGACTCTTTCTTTCCCCTAAAAGCACTTACCTGCTGTCCTGCCCACTTTGCCATACATATCTTTCCTACAATGAGAGTAACCAATGAATTATGGAACAGGAATGTAATAACAAAGGTAGAAATGTGTCCTGTTATCAGTCACACACATTCAAGCCCAGCCCGGGGCAGCACAGAAGAGGGGACTATAAGCTCTAGGATCTTCTCATTCAACCAAGATTGCTTCATATAAAAGTTGACAATGCCTGCCTGAGAGCCTTTGTTGATATTCAACATTTTTAAAAATAGCTGAACAGACTAGACAAAAAGGCATGACAGAAAACTTGGACAGGAGGCTGGCTTGGAGTCTGGCTTAAGAAAGGAGCATGCTGTTAAAAGTGGGCAACAAACACACATTTCTGAATGTTTAATTTATTTGAAAATAAGAATCAACTTTACTACTGATTTATTTTTACCCTCTAAGGCAACAAAGACAAGCAGAACTCAATTTCAGTTGCTCGTTAAGGTATCTGAGTCTTCTTTTTTTTAACCCCGAAATGCTCACATGCAATAAGTCCATGATCCTCCCTCTGTTTGATAAGGCAGGGAGAAGATGACATGAAGGGACTTTCAGACAGGGATTGTACTGCCAAAAGCTATCTCAGAGACATCACGAAATCATTTATTTCTTCCTGTCTTCAGCAAATATGCTAAGCACCTGCATTACTCTGTAGGCATTTGGTAGTGAATAGTCTGAGTCCTTGCTACTTGGGCCCCCAGGTGGCTTAGTTTGCCCATCATGGTTCTATTTTTATCACTGGAAGTCTCCTGTCTTTGACACTATACCCTCCCCTTTTTGGGAAAATTGGGATGATTAGTCATCCTGTCTACTTCTGGAAGAATCATGTTTGAAGTTTTCCCAATAAAGATGGGTGGGTGAATTGCAGAAGTATACATTCTAGTAGGCCTACTTCCTCTGATGATCTGAGCACGGTGTTTTATTGAACTACACTTTCCTAATGAACTACCTCAGTGGTTATTTTGGATTGAATGAAGTTTTGTTATTGTTGTTTTGAGTCTTTAGGGAAGTAGTGACCATTGCAGCCAGCAATAAAAGTGGGAGATATAGCTGTTGCTGTCCCATCAAATATAGAAATATAAATGACTGATTCTATGGTTTGTTCAACCAGGGTAAAACCCAACACACATCTGGTATGGTGTCTCATGTTGGTGCATAGATCTGTGAGGTCTCAGGTCTGCTGTGCTGGAAGGACCGACTGACTGGTAGTCATCATTCTATCCACTGGAAGGAGCAAAATCCATAGGTACTGGCTTCTTGGGATACTAAAAGGAAGCAGACATGATTGGTACCTGTCCCTGGCCTCAGAGAGCCAATAGTCTAGTCACAGTTGCCAGTAAACATACCCTCACACACACATGGGATTATTTCAAGGGTTTGGACTTTCTCCTGTGTTTAGCAGCCTTTTAGTTAGCCCCTTTTGTGTTCTCACTCCCTGTATCCCCACCTTGGAGTGGAGCTCTAAGTCCTTTAATTTTCCTTGTCTTCAAATATCTTATGTATTGCACCCCATTAACTTTACCTTCTGTATCTCTAGTGTAGCCTGCCACCCCAAAGCAGCAAGCATAATGGTTTTCTACAGTTTATGTCTCAGACATGATTTAAACACTGCTGTTCATTACTCTATATAGACATAAGCAGTCTCATTATTAGCCGATAATAATTGCTATTTCCCAAGCTTGTCAGGGAGAAGATTCCAGCTCCACACTCTTCGTACCCAGAGGCAGAGGGGCAAGTTTCCCAACACTGACTATTGCAAGGAACTAGTTTCTTTTTAATAAACTAAGGAACTAGGCTCATTACAGTGAGTAAAGGGATGAAGCATAGCTTTTCTTTAGGGCCGTACTGGATTCATTTCCACTCATTTCTTGATTTACTGCTGTCCATGAGCCCCATGCTTGGGAACATCAAGAGTGGAAATCCACCTTGAACACAGAATGGATTTGAATGTTATTCTGATCAGGCACCAAGAGCTCAGGATGCTTATTTCTGTCATTAAAAAAGAAAAATGCCCCGGACATGGTGGTGCACACCTTTAATCCCAGCATTCTAGAGGCAGAAGCATGGGGACTTCTGTGGGTTCCAGACCAGTCAAATGTATATAGTGCATTCTAAGCCACTTCCTAAAAATAAAACACATAAAAATGCACTGAGTGTATGTATACTGAGAACTTTTCACATGTTCACATGCGGTTGGCCACTTCATTACATTAGATGTAACCCTAAATTTACTTCTAGTTGTAGGCCACCAAACGACTTCATAAATAGGAGTGGAAGTGGTGAGCAGTGGATGCTGAGAAGCCCAGGCCAGGAGGTTGTGAGTAGGCAGGAAGGCACACTACCTGCTCGGTGGCAGAAGCACACACACAGTTCACTGGGCAGCCTTCACAGCAGAGAGCTCAAAAGATCATTTGCCTCCACCTTCAGAAAAAAACCACTGAATTATAATCAGCTATTAATTTCGGCAAGCCTTCCAAATTTGCTGTGATACGATTCAAACTGCTTTGAGAGTCCAAATGGCCCCAGTTAGAATGGCTGTTATCAAGAAAGGGGATGACTGCAAAGGCTGGTGAGGACTTAAGGAAAGAGACTACCTACGGTTGATGGCAATGTAAGCTGGCACAGACACTAAGGGAGTCAGGGTGGAAGTGTCTCCAAAAACTGAAAGTAGAATTAGTCTATGGCCCAGCTCTAGCACTCCTGGGCAAATACCCAAGGGCCTTTATAGCCTACTTCCTATTTCCACATGCATGTTTATGGATATTCCATACACAAGCATTAGGGAGTGGAATTGGCCTATGTGTCCATCAACAGATGAACCTATAATGAAAATGTGATGTGCTCACAAAACGGGGTTCTATTCAGTTGTAAGGAAAAAAATGGAATTATAAAATATTAAGAAAGTGGATGGAACTTAAAAAATATATAACTGAAATAACACAGGCTTAGAAAGACAAATAGTACATATTCTGTTTCATAATCAATCCTAGCTTTGTGTGTGTGTGAATTAACAAACTCGAGAGGCATCCATGGAAAGGAAGAAAAGACACTTCAAAGCAGAGAGGTGGGGAGTGTAATAGAACACACCTGATATTAAAGTGGGAAGGGGAATGCTGGGGACGGGAGGGTACAAATGGGGTGAGAAATTAGCAAGGGGATGGGAAAGAGGAGGGAGGAGGGCAGAATGAGCAAACCCAAGAATGTTCAGAAAACAACAGGGCCAAAGCATCTGTTACATTGAATGTTAATTGACAAAGACTGAGGGCGGAGAGGTGGCTCAGCAGGTGAAGGCGCTGCTGTTGTGGACTGGCTTTTCTCAAGTTGAAACATTACCTCTGTGAAAAAACTGGGTAGGACTCGGACCCTCAGCAAGCAAATCAGCTTCTCTTGGGCTGAAAAAGCTGAAATTTAGCCCCTCTCCAAAATCAGAGAGGCAGTAAACAACCAAGGCTGAGGGTTACTGGAGACTCACAGCAGCTACCAGACAAGAGACTCTGAAATCCATAGCTGCTTGTAAATCATGCACAGAGCTCCAGGGTGCAAGTACCATGAGGGGCCACTTGGGCTGGGGGTGGGCTTTTTGGTGATCCAGTGCCATTTGAGTTGTCCTTTAAATCTCCTAAGTAACCCACCCTCCACACCCCTTGATTTGACCCCAATAAACTTTGGTGGAACCATTGGTTTAGTCTGTCAGATTCCGTATCGTGAGTGTGTAGACGAGTGTGTAGCATGTCTCCCTTGGAAAATGTCTTGTACAAGTGCTTTTTGCGAAGCCTGACAACCTGGTTTCAATCCCTCAAGTTCGAGGTTTCTGTGGCAGAGCCAGGCCTTATGAATTTGAAGCCTAGGCTTGGTCCTTCGCATGTGTTATTTCCTCAGTTCCATGCTTAAGCCAACATACTCTTTGAAAATGTGCTCTTGCAGGGGCACAGGAAAGCAGGAGGATTTTTTTTTATGTTTAATTCTTTTTTCTTTCTTTTTTTTTTTTTTTCGAGACAGGGTTTCTCTATGTAGCCCTGGCTGTCCTGGAACTCACTTTGTAGACCAGGCTGGCCTCGAACTCAAAAATTCGCCTGCCTCTGCCTCCCAAGTGCTGGGATTAAAGGCGTGCACCACCACTGCCTTAATTCTTTCTTTTATTATCTATTTTCTTTATTTAAATTTCAAATGCTATCCCCCTTCCTAGTTTCCTCTTCAAAAGTCCCTATACCCCCCACTCTTCCCCTGTACTGGGGCATATAATATTCTCAATACCAAGGGCCTCTCCTCCCATTGATGGCTGACTAGGCCATCTTCTGCTACATATGCAGCTAGAGACAGGAGCTCTGGGGGTACTGGTGAGTTCATAATGTTATTCCTCCTATAGGGCTGCAGATTCCTTTAGCTCCTTCGGTACTTTCTCTAGCTCCTCCATTGGGGGCCCTGTGTTCCATCCAATAGATGACTGTGAGCAAAAAAAGAAATCCATTTTGAACTAATGTTCAGAAAGAAATTGTTGTATTTTTGAAATTCATTTTTATGAGGAAAACTATTTGTTGAAAAACTTACTTTAATCAATTATATTAAATTCACTCAGTCAAAAGGAAGAAAGAAAGAAAGAAAGAAAGAAAGAAAGAAAGAAAGAAAGAAAGAAAGAAAGCAAGAAAGCAAGCAAGCAAGCAGAAGGAGCCCTTGGGAAAGAGGAAAGGGCATGGGCATGGGCATGGGGGTGGGGAATGAAGACTAACAACGACTGAAGTTATTGTACACATGTCTGACACTGTCTACAAATTAAAAAAAAAAACATAGAAAAAAAATCACCTTTCCAAGTTCCAGCCTGGTGGGGTGAATGGGTGTACAGACAAGCCTTTAAGAACACTTTTCAGGTATGAGCATGGTGGTTCCCAGGGTAAAATTGCTTCCTGAATGTTAATCAGAAGAACCAACCGAAGAAGGGGAGAAGTGCCTCCCACTTAGACATTATGACATTGGTCTAGTGTGTGCAAGTGTGCATACACTCATAAGAATTAAAATGATGATAACAAATACAATAAAAATTTTAAGTAATGTTTTCCTTCGCAGTCTACAATTCAGCATTGTAAAGCACGCTGAAAGGAAGCGCCACCTGCGTGTGCCAGCTAGCGCATGCAGTTGCTTGGGAAACTGAGACAACGATCTCTGTAGCTTGAGATATCAAGATTCCATTAAAAGAACCATAGCTGATGATGTAGAGCAATTGGCAGAGTGCTTGCTTAGCATGCATGAAGCCTTGGGTTCCATAGTCAACACCATATAAGCCATCATCTAGCTGTGCAGGTGCATGGCCATAATGCTAGAAAGGTAGGGGTGGTAAAATCAGAACTGCGGGGTCACTGCTAGCTGCATACTGAATTTGAGGCCAGTCTGAAATACATGAGATACTGTCTTTAAAGAGAATAAAATTAAGTTTAAAAACTGGAAAATGCCATTCTGATGTGTTCCTGTCTGTTTGTTGAGTATGAATCTCAGATCTGAGACTGGCCAGACTTTGCATTTTAGTACAATAAGGAATGCATTCTATTTCTCTATGAGGTCCTGTGTTGGCTCGTCTATTGTTTGTGTTTGTTAACTTGACACAACCTAGAGTTACCTAGAAAGGGGAAACTTTTAAAGAATGGCCTTGATCAGACTGGCCTCCAGGTAGGTTTCTCTTGATTGAGGTTTCCTGTGGGAGGTCCAGTGTACCACGGATACACCATCCCGAGGCGTGTCCACCTCCGCTATGTAAGAAAGCTAGTATAAGCTGGGCGTGGTGGCGCACTCCTTTATTGCCAGCACTCGGGAAGCAGAGGCAGGCGGATTTCTGAGTTCGAGGCTAGTCTGGTCTACAAAGTGAGTTCCAGGACAGCCAGGGCTATACAGAGAAACCCTGTCTCGAAAAACCAAAAAAAAAAAAAAAAAAAAAACCAAAAAAAAAAAAAAAGAAAAGAAAAGAAAGCTAGTGTAGTTGGAGTCAAATAGCAAGCCAGAAAACAGCGCCCCCCCCCCCCAATGGTTCTTGCCTATAGGTTCCTGCCTTGAATTCTGCCCTAATTTAGTGATGGGTTGTGATCAAGGACCTATAAATCAAATAAACCTTTTCCTTCCGTCCTTATTTATTTATTTATTGGTCCTGATGGGTTTGTTTGTTTGTTTGTTTTCTGAGACTGCCCGGCGGTAGTGATGTTTAACAATAGAAATGAAACAAAACCAGGCCCCAAGACATTGTTCCAGGCTGCTATTTCTTTTGACTGCAGATGAGCAGACCGCTGTCTTGCTTTGGTGCTTCCCCTCCCACTTTCTCCTTTTCCTCCCTGTATACTACAGGCCTAGAAACTAAGCATGGGCTCTCAGGTAGGGCCTATGGCCTTGAGGATGCTGCTAAGTGCTCTAGCCTTGAGCTGAGCTACACCTAGAAAACACCTGCAACCCACTCATCGTGTTGAAACATTGTGCACAATTCCTGTTTGCTTTGCTTGTGAAACTGTAAACTGAAAAGTGCTTGCGATTAGGTCATCCTTGTACATAAAGTGGATCCCTTGGCATTGAGGGGGCGTTGTAAGAAAACCAGGACACTATGTGATAATGCATTGCTCTACTCCCTGGTGGACATGTGGGGCCTGAGCAGGGATGTGGGATGGAGAAGGAAACAGGCTGTTTTCATCCCAGCATCCATAGTTAACCCTTCCTCAGCTTACGGGGGTCTCAGTAATTGCTTTCCTTTTTTTTTTCCTTTTTCCACTTTTTCAAAAAAAAATGTGGTAACAGGAATTTTTAGCACAATTTCAAAATGACCCTGAAATTGTGTAGTGCCTGGGGTCACCTCTTAAAGCTAAGTAGAAAGACCATCTGTTTTCTGGGGAAATCCCAAGAATTGATTTATCTTAATGAGATGTAGATAAGTGTGTTGCTCACAATGGGCCCTGTTGAATATTTTTTTCCATCTCCTTTGGGATGAACACTGGATAATTAAGATACTGAATAATTAAGAATTAATGCTCCATGCTCCTTTTGAGTAAAAAAAAAAAAAAAGAAAAAAAGAAAAAAAAAGAAAGAAAGAAACCACAAGCAATCTTCCTATTGTGACCATTCTTGTTACTTGGACTGTCTCATTTATTAATAACCCCATTTTTTGTTTCATACACAGCTAGGAATTGGACTAAGTCTGTATATATCATATATTCAACAAATATTTACTGAGCACCTACTATGTGTAAGTCGTTTTCTGAGAGAATGGGCAATGAAAGTGTTAAGAGTCCTAATCTTTTGTATAGCTTATATGTCTTGGCATGGACTTTTGCTATGATTAACATGTTACATGATCAGTACATTGTGTGCATAACTCAGTAGGTTGCATTACTGTAACACCACTGTGACTCTTGCTTATTACAGCCTCATCTCTTTTGCCTGTCCAAGAACCTGATAATTCACCCTGGTGTGGTGAACTTCTCCTTGTCCCAGTGTCTGACCTTGTCCTGCAAGCAAACAACATGTCCACTTTTCTCTGCGCACTAGATTCTGTTCTCAATCTGTGATAGACATGGTCAGTATTTCAGATCATGTTGTTTTATAATCATATGTAGATACCTGTTAATTTTGGTTGGTTGGCTCTTTGAAAAATTACTCATCATGAATCTTGGGGAGATGGCTTAGTCAAGTGTGTGCTGCACAGCATGAAGAGCTGACTTCATGAGCTGGCTTCGTGAAGACCACAGTACTTATGCTCAAAGACAGGCACAGCAGCAAATTGTGTTTGTAAGCCCAGCACTGGGGAGGTAGAAGCTGAAGGATCCCTGGGGATTGCTGGCCAGTTTGCATAAACAAACCATTGAGCTCCAGGTTCAGTGAGAGATCCTGTCTCAATTAAATACGGTGACATGTGGTTGAGAAAACACCCAGTGCTTACCTTTAGTACACACACACACACACACACACACACACACACACACACACACATACATAAATACACACAGACACGAAGAGACAAAATTACTATATTTTCTAGATAACAAAAATAATGAGTCTTTGCTTGTAGAATTTTTCGAGACAATACAAAAGAAAATGCTTATAATACTATAAGCATGAGGCTCTACCTGACCTGATATGATATGAAACCTATGAAACTCCCAAAGTGCCTTGAATCCTGCATCATTTTAGCGATCTTCTATTGTTGCCTTCACATTCATAGTAGTTTTTGCAAGGTGTCCACATGTTTTCTTTGTGTACTAGGACCTAGTAATTATGTAGCTGGTCCTTCTCTATCCTCACCTCATTAATACGTACTATTCCTGTCTTTTCTCATCATGTTTTGGCTTTCAAAATCATTAGAAGTGTATGTTTTATATTTTTAGAATATTGTTTCTGTCTGTGACCATCATTTGATACAAATGTTCTTATTGTATAACTTTTATAATTCATACATGAATGATCCCCATTGTTGATGAGGTAAGGAGAGCTATTATAAGGAAAGCTGTTAGATTCAACCCAATTTAGTCTTCTTGTTTTTGTTTTTTGGTGGAAGACAGTACTCTCAAGATACTTGGCAGATATTTGGTGTGTTCTGGTGTGGGAAGCAGTTGAATAATGTACTATGCAGAACATGACATTAGGGAATGTGGACAGCTTCAGGAAAGTAGGCTGTAGGCATACTGTGGAGTTTTGAGGGGAAGTTCCTATACTTGCAGGAGACTTTAGGGGACATACCTTGTTCTCCTGTCCTCTAGCTTGAAGTACTGAACAAGTTGAGTGTGAGACTCAGAGCAGAGGCATAGCTATAGGACCAAGAAGAGGAAGTTGGTGTTTTGACAGTAGATCAGAAGGTAGGCTCCTAGCATCGGAGCATAAGGTCAAGCAAAGCTGGAAGCAATGGTTGACCTGATGCCAAATCCCTCTAAGATTGAACATGGTGATACCACCACCACTAGGACATAATGGCACTGGTCCTGGAGGAAGGGTGAGTCTACCTGTACAGACAGTGGTTTGAAGAGAAAGCTTTTGGAGCAGAAAACTGGGTAAGTTTCCACATGCTTAGAGGAGGTGCAACATAAGGGCTGCAGTCAATGGTAGAGATTCACAGAGGCCTTGGGAAGAGTACATTGCTCATTTTTGAAAATAATTCCTATCAGTCATTTTACATATTTACATACAAGTGCACAACTCTGCCCTTTTTTGGTGTTTCTACTCAATAATTAAATTCTGTAATTAGAAGTTAAGCCCCTTTCTTTGCATAGTGAGCATTCTTCTGGGAGTTAGTATGCTAGGCCACGTGGCCACCTAGAATTAAATACTGTTTTATTACAGCCTATGGAATAATAGGTTTTACCTAATATTAAAGGTTTTCTCTGGCTCCTTCAAAAGCCTCTCAGTTCACAAATTCAAGGTAAACCTGTTTTCTTCAGCATAAAGCTTCACTCTTTGTTAGGCTTTAATAGACCAATGTGACCCTGAATTGTGGACTCTAAGTTTCCTTTATCTATCTTATATTGGCTGGGTTAGCTGGAGCGGGGGGCAGATGTGGATGGGAAAGCTGGGGGCAGGGTGTGGAGGAGGGAAAGGACAGGGGAACTGTGGTTCCAATAAAAAGGAATCATTATGTTCAGTGAAAGAGGTTTTCAAACCTCAGTTTATCCAGACTGTAATCAGCACAGTAGTTCTGGAAAGGAGTATAAAACACAATTATATGTGATTCTGAGATCTGATTTTCAACCAATCCACTTCTGAATGGAAGATGGCAAGCGCAGGTGGGCTGTGGGGGCTTCTGCGCCATCAGCACCTGTCCCCACTCAGTTGTCACATAACGGAGCACAAAAAGAGTTTAGGGACCCTCTGAATAAAGGAATCTTTTGTGGCAATCAATTCATACAAACCAGGCATTGAAACATATCTAAACAAAACAAAATTGAAGTTTTCAGTGGCAACCTCCCCTTGTCATGGAACACACTCAAGCACGGCGGTCAGGAATTTGCCTTCCATGCTCAGCTTAATTTGCTGTCATTTTCAAACTGAGCCACTTGGGATGGGCCTGATGAACTCTCTGTACTGGAACTTCTGTGAAGCGTTGATGATAGACAGCTCATTGAAATGGCATATGAGGTGGTATGAGAAAAAGCCTAGTATGACAGCTAGCACGCAGTAGGCACTAGGCAATTCTCCTTTTTGTGTCCCAGCTGTGGACTGAAGCTTCAGCACTAAGAAATTCCTATTCTTACAGGGCCATGGCAGGACCAGGTGTGACTTGATTTTCAAAAATGCATGTACAGAGCTGGGTAGACAAAAGCCCCCTTTCAGCTACTGCTTCAAGATGACCATGCTCCATATGGCTTCACCTGCTGCGCACTATTCTAATTGCAATCAGAATGGATCTCATTAGGGTTACAATGGCCTGGAAAAAAATGAAGAGTGGTTACTAGGGCTCACTCCCTGGGCCTCACAGCCAGGCAGTCCAAAAAGAAGCAGGGTCAAAACATTTTCTGTAATTACACTGCCCAACACAGCACCCCAAGGATGTTGGAGCGTAATAAATAGCCTTTGAGAATTTTGCTTTCTTTCTGCAAGTATTTATTACAAATAAGCGAGGGCCTGTTTCAATGGCAATGGACATTTCCCCAGCCCCACCTCCTTCACACACACACACACACACACACACACACACACACAAGCTTTCCAGCTTGGTGTGAGGCCCCAGTGTGCAATGTGGTGGGAGCCCTAGCTGCAGGCTTCCTGGCTGGAGGCACAAAAAATTTGCAGTGAGTGTTATCAGATGTTTCTAAATCATTCAAAATAAGAAACCCAACTGTACTTTATATACGAATCCCTATTAAGAGATAGATTTTGTTCTGTGAGTGAGTGGAATGGGTGCATTGAACATAATTTACTTAGGAGAGAATTGAAGGGCTCACTGTAAAGCTCATTGGCTGGTAGGCGATAAACCAAGTCTCTGGCTCTCTGCAACCAAGAGTAAGTGATAGATTTGGTAAAAGAGTGTGGGCTTTCCCACACATTAGAGCTGGGGAAATGAGTCACTCAGTAAAGTGCTTGTCACACAAGCACTGGGTCCTGTCTTTGATTATCAGCATTCTTGTAAAATCCAGGCCTGGTGGTTCAAACCTGTAGTCCCAGTGTTGTGGAGGCCTAGAAAGAAGGGACCCCTGGGGCTTGCTGCTTAGCTAGCCCAGGCAACGAGAAAGCTCATAGTTCAGTAAGAGAGCATGTCTTAAAAAGTATGTTGTAAAAATGATTGAGGAAGTTATCTGATATAGACCTCCTTTATGCACATGTATGCATATGCACAGGCACATGAACAACTACACAGGCATCTAAACTGCTAAGAACTAGGAGACTCAGACATAATTTAAGCTTGCCACATCCTTGTCTGGAAAGTAACAACAAATCCTGAAACAGTAATATTAGCACAAGTGCACTTTAATATTTAACAGCATGTAGATATTTAATGAAAAAGTAATGCCTTCTGTAGTCTAGCAGTTGTTCAGTTCATCTACCATCTCTCTATCCGTGTAGCCATTTGAACAATTTAATTAGATACTTGCATTATGACTGTTTAATATTGTATCTTTTCTAACTAACAGTAATTTTCAGAAATAAGTAAAAATATCCTTTACTCTCCCTGAAGATTTTATATTAACAAGTTGTTCTTTGACAATTTCATACTTGTTTATAATGCATTCTGATTACTCTCCCTCCTCACCTGGATATTTTAAAATCATTTTACCTATTTAGTGTGTGTGTGTGTGTGTGTGTGCGCGCGCGTGTGCATGTATGCATGCGTGCCTGCATGTGTGCACGTGTGCACATAAGAGATCAGCCTTCAGGAGTCCATTCTCTCTTTCCACCGTGTGGGTTCATGTCGTCAGGCTTACAGCAGGAGTGGTTACCTGCTGAGCTGTCTAGCTGGCCCTCACCCTGCGTTTTCTATGGAAGGGCAGGATTTTATGCCGCTGTTCATGTTCCATTTGCGATGTGACTCACTGCTCCAGCGTCAGCAGCCTTTGTACTACCAGTGCCTGGCTTTAGTTTGCACAGCAAAGGCCTTAATCCACTTGCTTAGCTCTTTTCTTTCATTCTAAGCACCACCTGTGTTTGCTGCGGCTGCCCCCTTGTTTCATATTTTTTTCCAGAAGGAGATAGCTTTTTATTTCTGTATGGGCAGTGGGAGTCCTAGATGGACCAAGCTGCATTTACATCCCTGGGGTCCTATGATGTGGCCCAGTCCTTAGGGTCCTTTTATGAAGATGCACTAAGATTATCAACTCCTCCCTTCCCCTCTCATCTTGTACAAAGGAAGCTTGGTGGTAAAGTACATCAGAAAGTCAGAAGCCATAATGAGACAGCAAAGAATGGAATATGGTCATTTTGATACCCTGACAGAAAAAGTTGGTCTGTAGAGGAGATGGTATAACCTGTGGAGAAACACAGGGTGGTACACATCTCTAGCCCATCTTTGGGGTTTTATTTCCTTCTTCCCTTGTGGAGTTGCCCACCCAAAGAGCTATAGTGAGGCAATGGTGACTTTTGGGCCAAGCTTCATAAGAAAGAGCTATTATACTGGGAACGAAAATAAGCTGTTCAGATGGAGCAAGATTAGAGGTAACTTCCGGTCGAGTTTGTAATGGTTGTAGCATTATAACCATTAATAACTAAGTAGTAATAATTTTGGAATAGCAGCAGAAGCAGCATTTACAGTGTGCTTCTAACCCCAGGCTGAGAAAAGCTATCCACTGGTGGGATGCTTCAAGCAATGTCAGGTCAGTAAAGTAGAGTGGGTCCCAGGGCCATGAGGGCAGGCTGAAATTAAAATTTTATTGAGCACCTATTATATGGTATGCATCATGTTAGGTTCTGTTCGGTTCTTCTCGAGTTAGAGTATGTCATTTTGTTCTACTTTAAACATGTTAAAATTAGTTTGAGTTGACAGTGACAGCCTAATCATTGTGAAATTCCTCACCAAAACACTACCTAATGATTTAATCTGTCAAAGATAATCTTTTTCTAGTTTTAGACTTACTCATTGATTTAAAGGTTAATTTGTGCCAGGACAAAGTAGTGTCCTGGTGGATGTGACAATCAGATACAAGTATGGACAGGACAGACAAGAAAGGTGTAACCATAGAGAATTATCTTACACTTTATGTTGACATTTTCTGGATATATATTTTTGAGACAATATCTCATGCATCTCAGGCTGGCCTTAAATTTCTTATGTAATCAGAGATGGCCTTAAACTCATGATTCTCCTGCCTTTGCCAAGTACTGGAATTATAGGTATGAACCACTGTGTCTGATTATGCAGTGTTGAAGTTTAACCTAGGACCTCAAGCATCCAACCCAAAGATTTTACCAAATAAGCCCCGCCCTAATTTTATTTTTCCAATTTCATTTGATGTGTTAGGATCCACACAAGGTGTGGATATTGCATGTATTCAGCATGCCTCTTATGCTCCTCCTGGGTCACACAGGATCTCCTTATTTCATTTTAATGTGGCTTACTTGTTGAAGGGACCAGTGTATCGGTTCTTTACAGTTCCATACTGCAGTGGCTGTTCCTGGTTGTCAATTTGATTATATCTGGAATGAACTACAGTCCAGAATTGGGAGGCTCACCCGTGACCCTAATCTGGAGTCTGGAAGGTACAAGTTTCTGACCTTGATCTTGACATGGAGATCCTAAGGCATACTCACTACGAATTCCAGAAGATTAAGACAGGGTGATCTCTGAGTTCAAGGTCATCTGGGATTAAAGGCATAGTGGCACACACCTTTAATCTGGGCCACACCTTCTGCTGGAGACCTACATAAGGACATTGGAAGAAGGAAGTTTCTCTCTGCCTGCTTGCCTTGTGGGACTGAGCAACTGGTAGATCCTTAGACTTCCATTTACAGCTGCTGCTGACCATTGTTGGGAGTTGGACTACAAACTGTAAGTAATCAACAAATTCCCTTACTATATATAGTATCCATAAGTTCTGTGACTCTAGAGAGCCCTGAGTAATACACATATCAAGATTTAGTTTATTACATTTTGTTGGTATTGTATAAATGGTTCTTCTAGATCCCATGTACCTCTGAAATTCTTCACAAAGGCTTGTTACTTTTATCTCATTAGTAGTGAGTACTGTGCTATATTTAGAAGTGCATATTCTCCGGTTGCTTAGCCTTAGTGATATCACAGTTAATCAGTCAGTGGTCTTTGGTGTTGGTAGCTTGACCTATCAGTTATTAATGTTCCTTCTGACATTGCACCTAGTTCCATAATTGGTAATATTTATTTCCTAGCTCCACCATTCTATAAGCCATGAGAATTGTAAAGGAGAGAGAGAGAGAGAGAGACAGACAGACAGACAGACAGAGAGAGAGAGAGAGACTTCTTAATGTATGTAATTAATCTGAAGTAGAGCATATGTTGGAAAGATAGGATAGATGCTTGATGTGCTCCCTTTATTTGACAATTTAAAAATAATGGGGAGATGCTCTAATAATTCCAATGTTATCATTGCTATCTTTCATCTTATGGAAGTCTTTGTATTGTGTGGGGGTGGGGATGGGTGGGAATGGAGATTTGGAGCCAGTGGAAGCTCACTGAAAGTGTTTTTCAGTGCCTTTTGCCAGATCTCATTAGGGTTCAATAGCCTCTTCCATGGGTATGGTGGGAGGCAGAGACAGGAGGATAAAGAGTTCAAGATCATCCATAGTAACAAAGTAAGAAGCTGGGGTGGCAGATACTAGCCAGATACCACACTCTGAGTGTGTGGGATCCCTATTGTTGCTATTTCTGGGTCTACTGCCACAAACAGAATTAGGAACTATGTAGCTTCTAGAAAGGTTTTTTTTTTTCCTTCTTAAGGAATGTATAGGGATATTTACAATCCAAGCTAATTATTTTGTTATTTTCAATGAAGTGCTTTGATTTTGTATTCATATCTTTGCTATTTTATATGCAGGATTACAAGTACAAGTAAGTACCCGTGTATTTATATATTTGTGTGTGTATTCAAAATAATAATACCAATATTATTTGTGAGTACAATTTTATTAATGTTTAACCTATTTAGGTTTCAGGCTTCTTGAATCTGTATCTTATACATTTGGGAGAATATGAAGCACCATTATTCAAAAATTTCTTTTGTCTTGTTATCTGTCTTTTTTTTTTCTCCTGGAACTCTTGTTATACTCCCGTTAGAGCTTTTCAGTACATAGGTTATTTGAAAGGTCTGTTGTGTAGCATTTTTCTTAAGGGTGGAACATTCCATCCACCCCCCATGCTCCCATCCACCCCCATGCTCCCTTAGGCAGAAATAAACAACTCAAACGTCCCTGAAACTAAGCAGCTTCATAATGCCCCTCCCAAGCATGAGTAAGCAATAAAGGCCCCTCGAGAGTTACTCTCAGACACAACAGGCTGCAAAGAAAGCTCTCAGATCACATAGGCTGCCGGGAAGAAGCAGAGCTCAGCAAAGGAGCCTGGAAGAGGTTTAGACCAACTGAGTCACTTGAAAAGGATGGGCGGCAGCCTGCTGGCTGCCTGCAGCCTGTGCAGTATCCTCCAGATTCCAAGCTTTGTGAGCTCTCGCCCATGCTGGAGTGGGCTTTGGTGATGCAGCTGTCCTATCCGAGTCTAATCTGTCCCTATAAGTAACCTCTCACCCATATTCCTGTAAGTAACTGCAATAAAACCCATTGGTTCACTTCTGGTGATATCTATATTTGGGTGTGTGGAGGGAAAAGTTCTGTTACACTGCGGCCCCTCGAGTTTTACTCATTAAAACAACAACAACAACAAAGAAACAAACAAACAAAAAGCCCCAAAACCAAAAAAAAAAAAACCCAAAAAACCAAAAAACCCATTTAGCTGGTATTCTCATCTAGAGATTGAGTTCCAGGACAGCCAGAGCTACACAGAGAAACACTGTTGTGAAAACAGCCAACAACAACAACAACAACAGAAAACAAAACAACAAAAACCAGAAAATAAAAAAAAAAAAACAACCATTCATTTTTATTCTTCATTTTTTAAAAAGACAAGGTCTTTTTGTTCTGTTTTCTGAACCAGTCTTTTTATGCAGCCCTAGCTGAGCTCTGACTGGCTATGTGTAGAGTAGGCTGGCCTTGGACTCAAAGAAATTCCCTTGCTTTTGCATCTCAAATGCTGGGGTGGGAGGTACGCACCACTATGCTCAGTTCTGAGACAAGGTCTTGATGCATAGCTCAGGCTGACTTCATTTCCTAAGTGCTGGGATTCGACATGGTCACTACTATACCCGGTTCTGTTGTTCAGAGTGTGACAGTTTCTCTGAATCTGTCTTCAGGTCACTGACACGGCTGTCATCTCCATCTAGTCTGGATAGGGCTAAATAGTAAAATTAGGCGAATGGGCTTAATTTTCTTAGTTTTCAGTTCTAGAATACAAATTGTGTTTCAATTTTCCTCTCCAAAACAGACTACTTTTTAATATTTTGGTTATTTATTTCCAGTTTTTTTTTTACCTTCTTTTTTCAACCACAGAGGGAACGGTATTCTATGAAAGATGTCACATTTGGTTTTCAATAATTATATCTGCCATGTTACAAAAAACTCAGTTGCATCATTTTTTGTGTTTGAAATTTTATGAGAATGTCTTGACATGTTGCCAAGACTGGTGGCCGACTCCTTTACTCAACTTCCTGAAGGGTAGATACTAAGTGTGCGTGTGCATGCCATCACAATCGGCATTTGTAGCTTTGAACAATCAATGACACTGTATTTGGTTTTTGTTGCTGTGTATTTGTATGGGAATGTGCATTCCACAGCACACTTGTGCACATCAGTGAACAACTTGTAGGAGTTGCTTCTTTCCTTCCACCATGTGATTCCTGAGAACTGAACTCAGATCCTTAGACTTGGTGGCAAGTACCTTTATCTGCTGAGCCATCTTGCTGGTTCCCAGTTTAAATGACTACCAAATTTCCATCATACAAATCTAACATGATTGTCTATAGCTAATATTTTGGGGGCTTAGTTTGTGCATATATATAGTTTGTGCGTGTGTATGTACGTATATACACACACATACATACTTGCTGGAGTCAGCTCTCTCTTACCACTATGTGGATCTTAGAGGCAAGCACCTTCGCCCAATGACTTTCTTTGGAAGGGCTGCTGTTTTTACCTCCCAGAGAGTCTCACCATGTAAAGCTCTGGCTGTCCTGGAACTCACTATGTAGACCAGGCTGGCCTCGAACTCACAGAGATCCACCTGCTTCTCCCTCTTGAGTATATATGTGGGATGCTATCCTTTATATCTTGTTGTTTGCTTCATGTCCGTTGCAGCGGAGAATCTTGGAACTTCTTTGATCCTGATTCTAGTATTTAGTACAGTTATATAAAGATAAAAGTTTATCTCAGCTGTAGTTTTTAAAGAGAATCATATTCTATAACCCATGCTGGCAGAGGACTTAGGACGTACCCCAGGCTGGCCTTGAACTTGTGGGGATCCTCCTACAGAAAAAGTTGTGGTGCTTAGTTATTCTGAGCACTTAAAAGTTCGCTTCAGCAATGTAAAAAACCCTCGTAATGCACAGCCCTCACCACTGTACATTGCCTCAGCTCTTCTCTTCTTATAGCACGAAAAGTGGTAAAACCCCGAATCCCCGAGAGATCTCGTCACGAGAGACAAGGTAGAAGGCTCTTGAGATATGACACAGAAATACACATGCAGGATCCCTTCCATCACCAAAGATTAATAAAGGAAACTAAATAAACCTAAATTTGTGTACTCATCAACCAGACTTCCCAGTCGTCTTTACCAACAACTCCAGTGATCTAATGTTTACCTCTTTAGTTTTTACCAAGTATTTCCTCTAAATGAAATTATGTAGTATTTTACTTGGTACATCTTGAAGGCTCTTACATGTTGTAGCACATTTAAGAATATTTTTTCCAGCCGGGCGTGGTGGCGCATGCCTTTAATCCCAGCATTTGGGAGGCAGAGGCAGGCGGATTTCTGAGTTCGAGGCCAGCCTGGTCTACAGAGTGAGTTCCAGGACAAGCAAGACTACACAGAGAAACCCTGTTTTGAAAAAACCAAAACCAAAACCAAAACCAAAAAAAAAAAATTTTTTTTTTCCCTTGGGGCTGGAAAGATGGCTCAGTGTAACTACTGACTGTTCTTCCAGAGGTCCTGAGTTCAGTTCCCAGCAACTACATGGTGGCTCACAACCATCTGTAATGCCCTCCTCTGGTGTGTTTGAAAA
Organism: Mus musculus; assembly: GCF_000001635.26. Classification (NCBI taxonomy): domain Eukaryota; kingdom Metazoa; phylum Chordata; class Mammalia; order Rodentia; family Muridae; genus Mus; species Mus musculus. The sequence continues at coordinate 60,948,344 of NC_000086.7, forward strand.
CAGCTACAGTGTACTCATATAAATATAATAAACAAATAAATATTTGTAAAAAAATATTTTTTCTTTTCAATGCTAAATAAGGTGCCATACCACATGTTGCTTAGGAGTTATCAGCCAGTGGACACTTTGTTTGCTTCTATGTTTTTGCTAATTGTTAATAATGTGGCTATGAAAGTAAGGTTACGTTTCTTTGAGGCTCTACCTTAAAAGCATTGGACATGTTTACAAAAATAGACATTTTAGATTAGGTATTCTTAATATTTTTTACAAACTACTGTATTAGTTTATATACCACAATAAGTACCATTTTATACCTCACTAACATTTTCAACAGTTTCAATTCTCCATTTCCTCTCTAACAAATCTAAGTTTCTTTTTTTTCTTTTTTAAAATCAAAACCATCCTAATGGGAACAAGGCAGTGTTTCTTTGTAGTTTCCATTACATTTCACCCATCATTGATGATTGCTGATTGGCCATCTATATATCTTCTTTAGGGAAATGTCAACATCCTTTGCTTGCTTTGTTTTTTTGTTTTTGTTTTTGTTTTTTGTTTTTTCGAGACAGGGTTTCTCTGTGTAGTCTTGGCTGTCCTGGAACTCCCTTTGTAGACCAGGCTGGCCTCGAACTCAGAAGTCCACCTACCTCTGCCTCCCGAGTGCTGGAATTAAAGGTGTGTGCCACCATGCCCAACTTTCTTTGCTTACTTTGAATTGATGATATTTTTGTTGTTGTTGAATACATAGTTCTGTATGCATTATGACATATATGTGGTTTCAAATGTTAAGGTCCATTCAGAGTTGTTTTCACGAAAAAATTTTTGAAAATTTAATGAAGTCTATTTTCTTTAATTGTTCATGTGTCTAACATAACATTCAAGAAATCAATGCCAAGGGCAATGTTATAAAACAGTGGTTCTCAACCGGTGGGTCACATCCCCTTTGAGGGGTCTAACAACTCTTTCACTGGGGTCACATATCAGATATGCTGCATATCAGATATTTACATTGCAACTTATAGCACTAGCAAAGTTATATTTATGAAGTAACAGTAAAAATAATTTTATGGTTGGAAGTCACCAGTACGTGCAGAACTGTATTAAAGCCTTAGGAAGTTTGAGAACCACTGCTATACAGCTTTGGGAAACAACAACAGCCATTGCACAACACTTAGGAGGCAGAGACAGGCAGAGCTCTGTGCATTTGAGGGCCAGCCTGCTCTACAAAGGGAGTTCCAGGACAGCCAGGGCTACACAAAGAGCCCCTGCCCAAACAAAACAATGTAACAAACAGAAAACAACAACAACCCCCAACCCCCAAAATGCCAACATTGCTGAGGTTGGAACTGAGGGCCCCACACCATAGGACAGGGTTCTCCCTCTTTTTTTTTTTTTTTTTTTTTCTGAGACAGGGTTTCTCTGTAGCTCTGGCTGTCCTGGAACTCACTCTGTAGACCAGGCTGGCCTCTAACTCAGAAATCCACCTGCCTCTGCCTCCCGAGGGCTGGGGTTAAAGGTGTGCACCACCACTGCCAGGCTAGGGTTCTTCCTCTCAACCCTCACCCTAGTCCTGCTTTATGCTTTCTTCTAACACAGCAGTTGCTACTTCATAGCTATAGTTTTGCTACTATTATGAAACATAATATAAATATGAATGCATGAATATCTGATATGCATGATATCTGATATGTGACCCTGGTGAAAGGTCATTTTGACTCCCAAAGAGGTTTCAAACCACAGTTTGACAACCGCTGTCCTAAGCATTTTTTATAGTCTCAGATATTACATTTAAATCTTTAATCCATTTTAAATGAATTCTTGGTAACTTTATTCTCTTGCATGTGGCCATTTAGTTTTCCTAGGACAATTCATTGAAACAACTGTCATTATCCTATTGAATGCTCTTGACACCCTCACAAAAATACTTTCATATATAAATATTCCATTTCCATTTACATTTCAAATGTTGTCCTCCTTCCCAGTTTCCCCTCTGCAAGCCCTCTATCCCATCCTCTTCTCTCTGCCTCTATGAGGGTATTCCCCCACCCACCCAATCCTGCCTCACCATTCTAGCATCCTCATATGCTGGGGCATCAAGTCTCCACAGGACCAAGGTCCTCCCCTTGGCAATCTTCTTCTTCATCTGTGGCTGGAGCCATGGGTCCCTCCATGTGTAGTCTTTGGTTGGTGGTTTAGTCCCTGGGAACTCTGGGGGTTCTGGTTGGTTCATATTGTTGTTCTTCCTATGGGGTTGCAATCTCCTTCAGCTTCTTTATTCCTTCCCCTAACTCTTCCATAGTGGTTCGTGGACTCAGTCTAATGGTTGGCTGCGAGCATCTGGACCGGTATTGCTCAGGTTCTGTTAGAGCCTCTTGGGGGACTGCTATACCAGGCTCCTGTCAGCAAACGTTTCTTGGCATCAGCCACAGTGTCTGGGTTTGGAGTCTGCAGATGGGATGCCCCTAGGTGGGGCAGTCTCTGGACTGTGAGATTTTACCTCACACCAGCCAGATTGGCTAAGATCAAAAACTCAGATGATAGCAGATGCTGGCAAGGATGTAGAGAAAGAGGAACACTCCTCCATTGCTGGTGGGATTGCAAGCTTGTACAACCACTCTGGAAATCAGTCTGGAGGTTCCTCAGAAAATTGGACATAGTACTACCGGAGGATCCAGCAATACCTCTCTTGGGCATATACCCAAAAGATGTCCCAACTTGTAATAAGAACAGATGCTCCACTATGTTCATAGCAGCCTTATTTATAATAACCAGAAGCTGGAAAGAACCTAGATGTCCCTCAACAGGGGAATGGATACAGAAAATGTGGTACATTTATACAATGGAGTACTACTCAGTTATTAAAAACAATGAATTTATGAAATTCTTGGGCAAATGGATGTATCTGGAGGATATTATCCTGAGGGAGGTAACCTAATCACAAAAGAAGTCACTTGATATGCACTCACTGATAAGTGGATATTATTCCAAAAGTTTGGAATATCCTCGATACAACTAACAGACCATATGAAGCTCAAGAAGAAGGAAGACCAAAGTGTGGATGTTTCAATCCTACTTAGATGGAGGAACTAAATAATTACGGGAAGTCGAGGGACTTGGGAGGGATCGGAAGGTGAGAGGAGGGGGAGGATAACACGGGTCAGGATCAGGTGTGGGAGGAGATGGGGGGGTTCAGAGTGTCAGGAAATTGAACGGAGGTATGTAGCAGTGGAGGACGGGGAACTCGGGCTAGCAACTAGAAAGTCCCAGATGCCAGGAAAGCAAGAGCCTCCAGGACCCAACTGGGATGACATTGCTGAAATACCCAACACAGGAGAGATAGAACCTGTAGAAATCATATCCAGTGATCCAGGCTCAGCCTCCGGTTGAGGGATGGGGCCACCCACCCATCTTCAAAATTGTAATCCAGAATTGTTTCTGTCTAAAGAAAATACAGGGACTGAGTGTAGCAGAGACTGAAGGAAAGGCCATCCAGAGACTGCCCCCCACACAAAAAAATACTTTCTATGTGAGAATCTATTTCTTATATTTTTGGTTGTGAGCCTAGCCTTTAATGGCTGAGCCATCTCTCCAGCCCATGAGAACTTCTTTCTTTCTTTCTTTTTTTTTTTTTTTTTTACAAATAGTGGTTTGCTTACATCCCCAAGTAACAGCAACAATGAGCTTGAATATTATTCATTTTAGAATGATTGCTATTTTTTCCATTTTTTATTAGGTATTTAGCTCATTTACATTTCCAATGCTATACCAAAAGTCCCCCATATCCACCCACCCCCACTCCCCTGCCCACCCACTCCCCCTTTTTGGCCCTGGTGTTCCCCTGTACTGGGGCATATAAAGTTTGCAAGTCCAATGGGCCTCTCTTTCCAGTGATGGCCTACTAGGCCATCTTTTGATATATATGCAGCTAGAGTCAAGAGCTCCGGGGTACTGGTTAGTTCATAATGTTGTTCCACCTATAGGGTTGCAGATCCCTTTAGCTCCTTGGCTACATTCTCTAGCTCCTCCATTGGGAGTCCTATGATCCATCCATTAGCTGACTGTGAGCATCCACTTCTGTGTTTGCTAGGCCCCGGCATAGTCTCACAAGAGACAGCTACATCTGGGTCCTTTCAATAAAATCTTGCTAGTGTATGCAATGGTGTCAGCGTTTGGATGCTGATTATGGGGTGGATCCCTGGATATGGCAGTCTCTACATGGTCCATCCTTTCATCTCAGCTCCAAACTTTGTCTCTGTAACTCCTTCCATGGGTGTTTTGTTCCCAAATCTAAGGAGGGGCATAGTGTCCACACTTCAGTCTTCATTCTTCTTGAGTTTCATGTGTTTAGCAAATTATATCTTATATCTTGGGTATCCTAGGTTTGGGGCTAATATCCACTTATCAGTGAGTACATATTGTGTGAGTTTCTTTGTGAATGTGTTACCTCACTCAGGATGATGCCCTCCAGGTCCATCCATTTGGCTAGGAATTTCATAAATTCATTCTTTTTAATAGCTGAGTAGTACTCCATTGTGTAGATGTACCACATTTTCTGTATCCATTCCTCTGTTGAGGGGCATCTGGGTTCTTTCCAGCTTCTGGCTATTATAAATAAGGCTGCTATGAACATAGTGGAGCATGTGTCCTTCTTACCAGTTGGGGCATCTTCTGGATATATGCCCAGGAGAGGTATTGCTGGATCCTCTGGTAGTACTATGTCCAATTTTCTGAGGAACCGCCAGACTGATTTCCAGAGTGGTTGTACAAGCCTGCAATCCCACCAACAATGGAGGAGTGTTCCTCTTTCTCCACATCCACGCCAGCATCTGCTGTCACCTGAATTTTTGATCTTAGCCATTCTGACTGGTGTGAGGTGGAATCTCAGGGTTGTTTTGATTTGCATTTCCCTGATGATTAAGGATGTTGAACATTTTTTCAGGTGCTTCTCTGCCATTCGGTATTCCTCAGGTGAGAATTCTTTGTTCAGTTCTGAGCCCCATTTTTTAATGGGGTTGTTCGATTTTCTGAAGTCCACCTTCTTGAGTTCTTTATATATGTTGGATATTAGTCCTCTATCTGATTTAGGATAGGTAAAGATCCTTTCCCAATCTGTTGGTGGTCTTTTTGTCTTATTGACGGTGTCTTTTGCCTTGCAGAAACTTTGGAGTTTCATTAGGTCCCATTTGTCAATTCTCGATCTTACAGCACAAGCCATTGCTGTTCTGTTCAGGAATTTTTCCCCTGTGCCCATATCTTCAAGGCTTTTCCCCACTTTCTCCTCTATAAGTTTCAGTGTCTCTGGTTTTATGTGAAGTTCCTTGATCCACTTAGATTTGACCTTAGTACAAGGAGATAAGTATGGATCGATTCGCATTCTTCTACATGATAACAACCAGTTGTGCCAGCACCAATTGTTGAAAATGCTGTCTTTCTTCCACTGGATGGTTTTAGCTCCCTTGTCGAAGATCAAGTGACCATAGGTGTGTGGGTTCATTTCTGGGTCTTCAATTCTATTCCATTGGTCTACTTGTCTGTCTCTATACCAGTACCATGCAGTTTTTATCACAATTGCTCTGTAGTAAAGCTTTAGGTCTGGCATGGTGATTCCGCCAGAAGTTCTTTTATCCTTGAGAAGACTTTTTGCTATCCTAGGTTTTTTGTTATTCCAAACAAATTTGCAAATTGCTCCTTCCAATTCGTTGAAGAATTGAGTTGGAATTTTGATGGGGATTGCATTGAATCTGTAGATTGCTTTTGGCAAGATAGCCATTTTTACAATGTTGATCCTGCCAATCCATGAGCATGGGAGATCTTTCCATCTTCTGAGATCTTCCTTAATTTCTTTCTTCAGAGACTTGAAGTTTTTATCATACAGATCTTTCACTTCCTTAGTTAGAATCACGCCAAGATATTTTATATTATTTGTGACTACTGAGAAGGGTGTTGTTTCCCTAATTTCTTTCTCAGCCTGTTTATTCTTTGTATAGAGAAAGGCCATTGACTTGTTTGAGTTAATTTTATATCCAGCTACTTCACCGAAGCTGTTTATCAGGTTTAGGAGTTCTCTGGTAGAATTTTTAGGGTCACTTATATATACTATCATATCATCTGCAAAAAGTGATATTTTGACTTCCTCTTTTCCAATTTGTATCCCCTTGATCTCCTTTTGTTGTCGAATTGCTCTGGCTAATACTTCAAGTACTATGTTGAAAAGGTAGGGAGAAAGTGGGCAGCCTTGTCTAGTCCCTGATTTTAGTGGGATTGCTTCCAGCTTCTCTCCATTTACTTTGATGTTGGCTACTGGTTTGCTGTAGATTGCTTTTATCATGTTTAGGTATGGGCCTTGAATTCCTGATCTTTCCAAAACTTTTATCATGAATGGGTGTTGGATCTTGTCAAATGCTTTTTCTGCATCTAACGAGATGATCATGTGGTTTTTGTCTTTGAGTTTGTTTATATAATGGATTACATTGATGGATTTTCATATATTAAACCATCCCTGCATCCTTGGAATAAAACCTACTTGGTCAGGATGGATGATTGCTTTAATGTGTTCTTGGATTCGGTTAGCGAGAATTTTATTGAGGATTTTTGCATCGATATTCATAAGAGAAATTGGTCTGAAGTTCTCTATCTTTGTTGGGTCTTTCTGTGGTTTAGGTATCAGAGTAATAGTGGCTTCATAAAATGAGTTGGGTAGAGTACCTTCTACTTCTATTTTGTGAAATAGTTTGTGCAGAATTAGAATTAGATCTTCTTTAAAGGTCTGATAGAACTCTGCACTAAACCCATCTGGTCCTGGGCTTTTTTTGGTTGGGAGACTATTAATAACTGCTTCTATTTCTTTAGGTGATATGGGACTGTTTAGATGGTCAACTTGATCCTGATTCAACTTTGGTAGCTGGTATCTGTCCAGAAATTTGTCCATTTCGTCCAGGTTTTCCAGTTTTGTTGAGTATAGCCTTTTGTAGAAGGATCTGATGGTGTTTTGGATTTCTTCAGGATCTGTTGTTATGTCTCCCTTTTCATTTCTGATTTTGTTAATTAGGATGTTGTCCCTGTGCCCTTTAGTGATTCTAGCTAAGGGTTTATCTATCTTGTTGATTTTCTCAAAGAACCAACTCCTCGTTTGGTTAATTCTTTGAATAGTTCTTCTTGTTTCCACTTGGTTGATTTCACCCCTGAGTTTGATTATTTCCTGCCGTCTACTCCTCTTGGGTGAATTTGCTTCCTTTTTTTCTAGGGCTTTTAGATGTGTTGTCAAGCTGCTAGTATGTGCTGTCTCCCGTTTCTTCTTGCAGGCACTCAGAGCTATGAGTTTCCCTCTTAGAAATGCTTTCATTGTGTCCCATAGGTTTGGGTACGTTGTGGCTTCATTTTCATTAAACTCTAAAAAGTCTTTAATTTCTTTCTTTATATCTTCCTTGACCAAGGTATCATTGAGAAGAGTGTTATTCAGTTTCCACGTGAATGTTGGCTTTCCATTATTTATGTTGTTATTGAAGATCAGTCTTAGGCCATGGTGGTCTGATAGGATACATGGGACAATTTCAATATTTTTGTATCTATTGAGGCCTGTTTTGTGACCAATTATATGGTCAATTTTGGAGAAGGTCCCGTGAGGTGCTGAGAAGAAGGTATATCCTTTTGTTTTAGGATAAAATGTTCTGTAGATATCTGTCAGGTCCATTTGTTTCATAACTTCTGTTAGTTTCACTGTGTCCCTGTTTAGTTTCTGTTTCCACGATCTGTCCATTGAAGAAAGTGGTGTGTTGAAGTCTCCCACTATTATTGTGTGAGGTGCAATGTATGCTTTGAGCTTTACTAAAGTGTCTCTAATGAATGTGGCTGCCCTTGCATTTGGTGAGTAGATATTCAGAATTGAGAGTTCCTCTTGGAGGATTTTACCTTTGATGAGTATGAAGTGTCCCTCCTTGTCTTTTTTGATAACTTTGGGTTGGAAGTCGATTTTATCCGATATTAAAATGGCTACTCCAGCTTGTTTCTTCAGTCCATTTGCTTGGAAAATTGTTTTCCAGCCTTTCACTCTGAGGTAGTGTCTGTCTTTTTCCCTGAGATGGGTTTCCTGTAAGCAGCAGAATGTTGGGTCCTGTTTGTGTAGCCAGTCTGTTAGTCTATGTCTTTTTATTGGGGAATTGAGTCCATTGATATTAAGAGATATTAAGGAAAAGTAATTGTTGCTTCCTTTTATTTTTGTTGTTAGAGTTGGCATTCTGTTCCTGTGGCTGTCTTCTTTTTGGTTTGTTGAATGATTACTTTCTTGGTTGTTCTAGGGCGTGATTTCCGTCCTTGTATTGCTTCTTTTCTGTTATTATCCTTTGAAGTGCTGGATTCGTGGAAAGATATTGTGTGAATTTGGTTTTGTCGTGGAATACTTTGGTTTCTCCATCTATGGTAATTGAGAGTTTGGCCGGGTATAGTAGCCTGGGCTGGCATTTGTGTTCTCTTAGTGTCTGTATAACATCTGTCCAGGCTCTTCTGGCTTTCATAGTCTCTGGTGAAAAGTCTGGTGTAATTCTGATAGGCCTTCCTTTATATGTTACTTGACCTTTCTCCCTTACTGCTTTTAATATTCTATCTTTATTTAGTGCATTTGTTGTTCTGATTATTATGTGTCGGGAGGAATTTCTTTTCTGGTCCAGTCTATTTGGAGTTCTGTAGGCTTCTTGTATGATCATGGGCATGTCTTTTTTTATGTTTGGGAAGTTTTCTTCTATTATTTTGTTGAAGATATTAGCTGGCCCTTTAAGTTGAAAATCTTCATTCTCATCAATTCCTATTATCCGTAGGTTTGGTCTTCTCATTGTGTCCTGGATTTCCTGGATGTTTTGAGTTAGGATCCTTTTGCATTTTGTATTTTCTTTGACTGTTGTGTCGATGTTCTCTATGGAATCTTCTGCACCTGAGATTCTCTCTTCCATTTCTTGTATTCTGTTGCTGATGCTCGCATCTATGGTTCCAGATCTCTTTCCTAGGTTTTCTATCTCCAACGTTGCCTCGCTTTGGGTTTTCTTTATTGTGTCTACTTCCCCTTTTAGTTCTAGTATGGTTTTGTTCATTTCCATCACCTGTTTGGATGTGTTTTCCTGTTTTTCTTTAATGATTTCTACCTGTTTTGCTGTGTTTTCCTGCTTTTCTTTAAGGGCCTGTAACTCTTTAGCAGTGCTCTCCTGTAATTCTTTAAGTGACTTATGAAAGTCCTTCTTGATGTCCTCTATCATCATCATGAGAAATGTTTTTAAATCTGTGTCTAGATTTTCGGTTGTGTTGGGGTGCCCAGGATTAGGTGGGGTGGGAGTGCTGCGTTCTGATGATGGTGAGTGGTCTTGATTTCTGTTAGTAGGATTCTTACGTCTGCCTTTCGCCATCTGGTAATTTCTGAAGCTAGCTGTTTTAGTTGTCACTGTTAAGAGCTTGTTCTTCAGGTGACTCTGTTAGCCTCTATAAGCAGACCTGGAGGTTAGCACTCTCCTTAGTTTCAGTGGGCAGAGTATTCTCTGCAGGCAAGCTCTCTTCTTGCAGGGCAGGTACCCAGATATCTGGTGTTCGAACCAGACTCCTGGCAGAAGTTGTGTTCCACTCACCAGAGGTCTTAGGATCCCGTGGGGAGTCCCGTGTGGGCCCTTGCGGGTGTTGGGCAAGACTCTGCTGGCAAGGTAGCCCGGGGCTCGAGTCGAGCGGAAGGGACTTGTGCCCCAGATCAGGCCCGGGTAGCCTGCTTCCCTATGTACCGCAGTCTCAGGTTCCGCGCAATTGGATTGGGGCAGGCGCTGTGTTCCACTCACCAGAGGTCTTAGGATCCCGTGGGGAGTCCCGTGTGGGCCCTTGCGGGTGTTGGGCAAGACTCTGCTGGCAAGGTAGCCCCGAGAACTTATTTCTAAGCTTCTTATTCTGTTTACTAGCTTACATATCTATCTTTATGCCAGTACTACATTGTTTGTTTCTGTAGCCATGCACCGAGCTTGTAATTAGGGAAGTATGAGCCTCCTAGTCTTAGTCAAGATTGTGAATTTTCAATGGTCTTTTTATTACTGTAAAAATATTAAGGTATTGATAAAAATTCCAATTCCAATAATGCTATTTTTAAGAATTATTTATTTAATACATATAAGTACACTCTAGCTGTCTTCAGACACACCAGAAGAGTGCATCAGATCCTATTACAGATGGAGGGAGGCTGCAGTAGGTTGTCTGCTGGCAGAGCTCTGAGATCAGGACTGAAGGATTGGCTTTGGAGGGAGAGGCGAAGCTCTGCAGTTAGCCTACTTGCTTCTCCTGCTAGTCTTTTGTGGGAGATTTGTATTTACTGATTTTGGCTTCTCACAAGTCGTTCAGATTTTCAACATTAAAGTTTTGTAAGATTTGCATGTCTTAGGTCATTCAACTTGTTCCCATGGAATTCCTATTTGTATATAGCTACCAGCATTTCTATAGACCTGGTAATAATGCCTCCCTTTTTATTATTGATATTAGTATTTTTTTCTGCCCTCTCAGAGACCATTTGTTAATACTGTTAAATTCCATGAAGATCTAATTTTTTGTTTTATTATTTTCCTATTTGTGTTGCTAGTAGCATAATTAAATTTAAAATCGTGTGGGACTTATAGCTGGTACATTGTGAATAACATAACATTTTGAAGGATTATTCCTCCAGTATTTGAGAGCTGTTATCTGGTTCAGCAAAGAAATTGTTCATGCCATTGACATTCACAGATGTATCTTTCCTGTTTGACTTTTCTATTCTTCCATAACATGAATGGAAACTATCAACCAATACTCATATCAGTACTACACATATTCCATTACAGCATGACGGTTATGTTATTAGTTGGTTGATTTTTGTTTGTTTGTTTGTTTGTTTTTTTTCGAGACAAGGTTTCTCTGTGTAGCCCTGGCTGTCCTGGAACTCACTTTGTAGACCAGGCTGGCCGCGAACTCAGAAATATGCCTGCCTCTGCCTCCCCAGTGCTGGGATTAAAAGCGTGTACCATCATGCCCGGATGGTTGATTTCTTTTAATTGCTAATATTCTTTCCATCACATTCCTAAGTCTATACAGTCAATAAAACAATAATGTTGAGGTTATCAAACTTTTTCTCTAAAGGGAGGATAATAAATCTATTTAGAACTTAAGGATTCTTTAATTTCTGTCATAATTATTTATCCTTACTCTTTTAACACAAATTGTACATATTATGTAAATGCCAGGGCAAAAAAAAATCACGTGATTTGCTGCCAATTGTTTGCAAACTTATTGTGATGGTTTGTATATTCTTGGACCAAGGAGTGGCACCGTTTGGAGGTGTGGCCTTGTTGGAATATGTGTGACCTGGTTGGAGTAGGTGTGTCACTGTGGGTGTGGGACTAAGACTCTCACCCCAGTTGCCTGGAAGTCAGTCTTCCACTAGCAGCCTTTGGATGAAGACGTAGAACTCCCTGCTCTGCCTGCGCCATGACAGCCTGGATGCTGCCATGCTCCCACCTTGATGATAATGGATTAAAGCTCTGAACCTGTAAGCTAGCCCCAATTAAATGTTGTTTTTTATAAGACTTGCCTTGGTCATGGTGTTTGTTCACAGCAATAAAACCCTGACTAATACACTTATGCAGAAAATAAAGATTCTATTTGCTGTTATTTGTTACTAAGGATGTTGTTTAACATGAAGTTGGGGAAATATATTCAGTGATACACTATGATGCATTATTTTGATGATACAAATTAAAGAAATATAAATGACATAATAGCAAAATAATCATACAATATAGTGTCATGATTATGAATAGTAATGATAGACTTCATGTTTTATTCTACTTAATCTTGATATAAACTGTCTACTTAATTTTAACAATTTTTTATAAGAATGAGCATGTGTGAAGTGGATGCTCACAGTCAGCTATTGGATGGAACACAGGGCCCCCAATGGAGGAGCTAGAGAAAGTACCCAAGGAGCTGAAGGGGTCTGCAACACTATAGGTGGAACAACAATATGAACTAACCAGTACTCCCCAGAGCTTGTGTCTCGAACTGCATATGTATCAGAAGATGGCCTAGTCGGCCATCACTGTAAAGAGAGGCCCATTGATCTTGCAAACTTTATATGCCTAAGTACAGGGGAATGCCAGGGCCAAGAATTGAAGTGGGGGGAGAGGAGAGTGGGGAGGAGGGCATGGGGAACTTTTGGGATAGCATTGGAAATGTAAATGAAGAAAATACCTAATAAAAAATCCTTATGTAGAAAAAAAAAGAATGAGTGTGTGTAACAGTCAAATTTACAACATTTCTGAAAATCAAAGAGACTTTGTGAACCTTTATGAGCAGGCTGCCCAAGTTTCTTGAGAGTAAGCAGCTCTATTTCTTTCACTAATAGCAGGTAACTTACTGGAAGAAAAGATAGTATAAGAGTATATAAAGACTATTAAATGCTGGGCAGCAATTAGAACACATTATACATGCACAAAGCATGCTATCATGAATTTACATTGTAATCTATGGAAATTAAATCCTTTGAGTTTAACGGAACATGATTAGATATTAAAAACATATTCCTTATCAATGATTGAATACCTGGGACTCGATTAGCCTCCATTGCTGTGAGGTCATTAAACTTTTTTTACATAAAGGACAAGATAATAAATCTAAGTTACATTTATACCAACAGCATGTGAGGGTTCTCTTTTCTCTCCATAGTGTTTCTTTCGATTGTTTGATGAGAGCCACTGTTTCTGGAGTAGAGTAATATCTCACTGTGGTTTTAATTTGGTTTTAGCCAATAGGTAGTTATGTTGATAAATTATCTCTTTTGAGAAACGTTTATTTGGGGGCTATTGCTTACTTATAAGCAGGTTATTTGCATTTTGCTTTTGAATTGTTGGAGTTCATTATGCATTCTGGCTCTCATTAATATTATTATTTACATGCATGTATGTTGGGTGTGCACACATGTGTATGTGTTTATTTGTGTTTGGGTGTCTGTGTGCAAGCGCATGTGCCCATGTGTACATTTATGAAGGTCAGAGGTTGATACTGGCCGTCTATTGATCTCATTCCACCTTAGATATTGAGACGGAGTCTCTCACTTGAATCCAGAGATTGCAATTTGGCCATCCCGCTGCAGCGATGTCTTGCTTCTACTTGCCACAAACTGAACTGGATTACAGTTGGATCGCCACAACTGCTTAGCATTTTTGTGGATTTGGAGGACTGGATCCTATTCTCACATATAGCAAGTACTATATTATCTCCCTGACCGTCTCTTAAATTATGTCAATTTACTATTTCTCTCACACATCTTTTTCAGTTTTTAAAAAAAAAAATGTGCCGGGTGTGGTGGCGCACGCCTTTAATCCCAGCACTCGGGAGGCAGAGGCAGGCAAATTTCTGAGTTCGAGGCCAGCCTGGTCTACAGAGTGAGTTCCAGGACAGCCAGGGCTATAAAGAGAAACCCTGTCTCGAAAAACCAAAAAAAAAAAAAAATAATAATAATAATTAAAAAAAATAAAAAAAAATAAAAAAAAAATAAAAAAATGTACATGCTAGGTAGTGGGTTTCCTTGTGGCATTTTCATTCACGTTTGGTTTTTGTTGACCCACCCCACTATCATGTCCCCATGTCCCTGGCCTCACTTCTCCTTAAATCCTCCCACCCTCAGTATCCTCCCTTTAACGTTCACATCTCACATAGCTGGTACCCTCCCTACTCTTTCCATCTTTTTGTTCTTGAATTTCACTTGAGGAATAAATGTGATTGTCCTGTAAAATTTCCCATTCTGGACTTTCCTGAAGGGTACACCAATGTTGACATTGAATATGTCCTTCTATCTTCTATATTTCTATATCTGTCTTCAAATGGACAGCTAGAGGTGTCTTTAGATATTTTGAGAAACCCTTTCATAAATGACGCTGTGCTCGTCTCTTAGGATGCTAAGTTATCATTCCTTTTGTAGTGTGACCATCTATTAAGGATCAGCATGCAGAATCAGTATTTCACCAAGGAACACATAATTATTAAAATTATATTTCTTTCAAGTTTTTTTTGTTGCTTAGCTACAGTACTTATACTAAGACAAATATCCTCTTATCAGCTAATTGCATTATCAAATGGTATAACTCATTTAAGAATATTAAGAATAAATACTTGATTCTTTCCCTTTATTGACATGTTGTTAAAGATAATTGACTAATTATCATCTTGTAATAGTAGTCAATAAGTTAGTTTTATTTAATAATATCACTAAAGATTTTTCATTTGCTTGGTTCGACTTACACCAAGATATGTTATATTATTTGTGGCTATTGTTAAGGATGCTGTTTCCCTAATTTCTTTCTCAGCCAGGATATCATTTGTCTAAAGGAGGGCTACAGATTTCTTCAAGTTAATTTTGTATCCAGCTGCATTGCTGAAGCTGTTTATCAGCTGTAGGAGTTCTCTGGTAGAATTTTGGGGGCTGCATACTATTTACCTATTAATAAAATAACATCAAGAATATTGCAGGCAAATGGATGGAACTTGAGAATATCATCCTGAATGAAGTATCCTAGACCCAAAGGACATGCATGGTATGTAATCCCTTATAAGTGACTATTAGCCATAAAATGCAGGTTACTCAAGTTTCACTCCACAGGTCCAAAGAAACTAAAGAAGACAGAAGGCACAAGCAAGGATGCTTGAATCTAACTTAGAAGGGAGAATAAAATAGACATAACAGGCAGATGGAGGGAGGGATCTGGATGTGAGAGGGGGTGGGAAATGAGGGGTTCAGGATCAGGAGTAGGGAAGGACAGGATAGATGTCCAGATGGTCATAAAAATGATAGAAATCTACAACTATGAGAGTGAGGAGGAGGTGAGCATCTCCAGGACGAGACAGAGTCCTGGGATAAGGGAGGCACCAAAGAATCAGTGGGGGTGACCTTAGCTGTGACTCAATACATTGGGCATATGGAACCTGAAGAGGTCACCTCCTGTAGCCAGACAGGGACTATTACGATGGAGCAACAGGGACAGCAACCCACCCACAAAACTTTCACCACCAAATTTATCCTGTCTACAAGAAATGTAGGGATTGAGGATGGAGCAGGGACTGAGGGAGCCACCAGCCAATACTGGGCCCAACTTGAGACCCATCCCTTGGGCAAGCACCAATCCCTGACACTATTAATGATACTCTGTTATGTTTTCAGACTAGCGTAGCTGTCCTCTGAGGCGCCAGTCAGCAGCTGACTAAGACAGATGTAGAAACCCACAGCCAAACAGTTGATGAAGCTTGGAGACTCTTAAGGAAGAATAGGAGGGGGGATTGCAGGCCCCGAAGGGGATAGAAACTTCATAGGAAAACAAACCGAATCAACTAACCTTTGGGGTTCTTGGAGACTAAATCACAAACCAAAGAACATACACAGGCTGGACCTAGGCCTCCCCACACATATGTAGCAAATGTGCAGCTTGGTCTTCATGTGAGTCCTGAACAACGGGAGCTGGGGCTAGCTCTAAAACTGTTGCCTATATGTGGGATATGTTCTTCTATCTGGTTTGCCTTGTCTGGGCTCAGTGGAAGAGGATGCACCTAGCTTCACAGAAACTTGATATGCCAGGGTCGGGGTGGGGGTGGGGAATATGCAGGAAGGCCCCCACCCTCTCAGAGGAGAAGGGGAGGGAGGATTTGGGAGAAGAACTGTGGAAGGGGTTGACCAGGAATGGGGGCAGTGAATGGGATGTAAAGTGAATAAGCAAAAATAAATAAATGAATGAATGAATAAATAAAATTAAAAAACAAATAATATTACTATGAACCTAGGGATTTAAATATATTGAATGTGCTGCAGTCTGCTGACATTATTTTTTACTGATGTTTAACTCAATTACCTGTCTTTGCCCATAGGGAGTCTCTTCAAGTTGCCTTCTAGAGTCTTTGTGGCATGCCAAAATATTACAATATTTTCTTGTGTATTTTCTGCCTCATATTCTAATTGACCAATTTTTTTAAAAAAGAAGCCTTTGTTTTGTTAAGTGATAAATAAAATTTTGGGAACACCATATGTACATATACTTAGAAAACATTATTTCAAAGGTTTTGGTACATCTTTTCCTCTAGTGGGGCATTCCTGCCTTGAAGGTCTTATTTTCAAAATTCACTTAGCTCTTTGTGGACTTTTCATTAGAATTTTTAAAGTAAGTTTTGTAGGTTTCTTAAAAGCATCCAAGTAGAATTCTGATTTCAACTTCTCTAAGTTTTTATATCAGTTTGGAGAGAATTGGTGTCTCAGGGAATCATAAGTCCCAGTCAAGACACTGGAATAGTTTTCTGTTTATTAAGAATGTTTTCTAGGTTTCTGCTGGAGTTTATTATTACTTTAATATATAGATCTTTTGTACATAAGAGTACACACATATATAGTCCTGTATACAGATATTTATCTTTATATCTGTACACATATATAAAATGTGTCTATGGATCTTATATATGTCTTCTTTCTTTTGTCCTTTGAAAACACAACTGTCTTCTTTGAGGCTTGTTCATCTATTCTAGCTTTTCAAGTAACCCAATGTCCTATCTAGTTTGCTTTCCATTGCTGTGATAAAATGTTTCAACTCTTATCAAAACCAACATGGGGAAGAAAGGATTTATTTCCGTTTACAAGCTACAGTCCAGTCCACCTTTGAGAGAAGCAAGGGCAGAAGTTCAAGCAGGAACTTGGAAGCAGCAGAGACTGTGGAGGAATGCTGCTTACTGGCTAGCTCCAAGGCTCAAGTTCAGTTCCCTTTCTTATACAGTCCATGCTCACCTGCCCAGGGTTATGTCCTCTGTCACACCTGGTTCTGGTGCCCATCCTTTTGGTTTCTTTTTAGAAATGCATTCAGTTGATTTTGTCTTTTACCTGCATGATTGTCATCTTCCTATTTTTCTTCCAGCTACTATATTGCTCTGTCCAAACATCTTGTTTTCAATACTTTGAAGCTGGACATGGTTACTTGTACCCATAAAGTTAATGCTGAGAAGAGGTCAGAGACAGGAGGTTTGCTGGGGTTTGCTGGCTACCAGCCTAGCTCCAGGTTCAGAAAAGTCCCTGTTTCTAGGAAATAAGGCAGAGAATGAAAAAGCAGAATGCCTAATATCGTCCTTCAGCTTCTGCATATGTATAAGTGTGCAAGCCTACATAAGTGTGTAATATATCACATACACACACTATACACATACACCACACATATCACACATATACACATAATTACAAAAATTTGTTTTCTGGTAAATGTACTTGAGACTATATGTTTCTTAGAAATTTTTGACATGTGATATTTTAAGTGCTCTTGAGTTCTAAGAACATAATTTTATTTATGATTTTTCTTTTAATCTAGCCATTTGTACTAACTAGTGTTACTGCCTCACGGATGCATGAGACTATTTTTACTATATACTTCAAACTCACTTTCTGATTTATTGTGGTTATCCTTACTTAGTTATCTAAGTATATTTTGGGGAAAGTACTTGAATAGACTAAACTGTAAAAGAAGGCTGGGCTGAGTATAGTGACTTTATGTTGTTTGGTCAGCTAACTTCAGCTAAAATATTTACTGCTTGAGATCTTGCTTATTTAGGAGCAAACCAAGATTAACTTCCTGAGTCTTCATCATTTGATGTCCCCAAAGAAGAATGATGGCAATCCCTTATTTATAAAACTGTTTCCATATCTATTGTTTAAATTATCTTCCCAACAACTCAGAGAGGTGGATAGAAATGTCACTATCTGCTGTACAGTATTAAATATACTTCTCAAGCATGGTGAATTGTTTTAAGGGTTATTACTTAGGCCCAATAATCTTTTCACTCATCGCCTCAAACAGTTATGATTGTCTAGTGAGACGAGGATATGGTAGAAAGCTATCCAAGCAATTTCTTTGGTAGTTGAAAGTGTTACCTGCTCTGCTTTGTCTCTCCTCAGTCCCACACTGCAGGTGATCACCTGGTCCATGATCTATATACATTGCTTGGTTATACCATCTGACCGTGACTAGAGCTATCTTCTTGGAAGTGTTACCTGTATGGGCAGCAGCAGCACAGGGCATCGAGGGCAGCCATTCAAACAGCAAATGAAATTTTAAAAAAAAGATTTATTTTAATTTTATGCGTGTGGACATTTTGCCTGCATTCATGTATGTGTAATTGCATCCATTCCGGGAGCCCTCAGATGTCAGAAATAGGTGTTAGAGTTCCTGGAAATGGTGTTATGGATGATTGTGAGCTATCATGTGCTTTGGATTGAACTCAGGTCCTCTGCAAGAGGAAAAAAATACTCTTAATCACTGAGCCCTCTTCTAGCTCATCAAACAGAAATTTTAAAATCAGACATTTTAACACAATATGGTCTAAAGATATACTAATTTGATGCTTACATGCTGAAGAATGACAGTAGGGAACCATTAAAGATTTTTGTTTTCTGTAATTAAATCATGTTTTGAAAGAGCAGTTAACTCTGCATATCCTGTAAAAACTCTGCTGTTGTAACATGAAGTTGTCTTGAATCTGAGCCTAGGAGTTTCAGACGGAGCTGGCTGGCATATGATGATGGCATGCATGTTGCTGCATGTACGTGTTGTATTTGTAGAGCCAAGCTTGTGGTACTACACAAGAGTGTGTTCCCCGAAGCACCTCAGATTCATTACATAATTGATTTTGAATTAATTTTTGTTCTATATAATTTGGAAAACTTATATTCTTGTCAGTTTGTTTGAGGATCGCACATTCACGTTCCGAATCTGGTATGAGGCTGCTGGGACCTAAAGCACTCTGTTTGAAGGAGTTGCAGAAATAAGGTCTCTTTGAACTTCCGCCAACACTGTGTCTCCATTATGGTCCTGTTTCCCTGTGGAGAACAGGTAGAGGTGGTGCTGAAGGTCTTTCTTCCTGGAGGTATAAGTTACTAAAAGAGTAAACAAAGGCCTTCAAAGTTTTGTACTAAAATGCCATTAGTCATTGACAAATAAACTTGGACTCCTAGCAGACAGAAAATGACAGAAGGGTGTCACCCAGAGCCACAGAACTTTCTCCCAGGCTCCATTGTCATCGTTGTTGTTGTTGTTGTTATTATTATTATTAAACGGGGGTATCTGTTAAGAGCACTTGCTGCTATTGCAGAGAACTCAGGTTTATTGCCCAGCACCTGCATGATGGCTCTAGGGGATTCAATGTCCTCTTCTGGCTTTGTGACACCAGAATTGCATGTGGTACATAGACGCAATGCAAGTAAAACAGTCCTGAAAGAAAGAAATCTTTACAAGTTATTTATTACTGCCCTTGCTTTACTCTCCTTCCAAGGGAGTATTTAAGCCTCCTGAGAGCCACCTTGAGTTAGGTATTTTGTGTGGCTTTTGCACACATGTGTAGCACAATACATTTGTCTGTTTTCTCAAGTTAATATGTCTGTTTGCAGTTTATTGTCACACATTCAATCTGTGAACCTTGGAATGGAAACTTCAAAAATTTCTGCCACACTTAGAAAGGGTGACAAGTTCATTGATGTGAGGTTGGAGTACTAGAACCACATTTGTCTAGTATGGTGGCCACAGCCAGAGGACACCAGTGAGCTCCTTAATTTTGTCTAGTCTAAGTAAATTGTAATGCTGGAAGTGTAAAATATGTCCCAAATTTCAGAAACTTAGTCCAAAAATTTGTGAACTATTTAACTAATAGATTGTTAATATTGATTAGATGTTGAAGCTATATTTTTGGTACTTGATGGTAAGTGAAGTCTTACTAAAATAATTTCTTTCTGTACTCTGTTAATGTGGCTATTGGACAAGTTCAGAATACTTATGTGGCTCACACTGTTTGATATTGTTGGTATGCATTTAAAATATTTTTATTAAATTAATTTCTTATGTAGATAAGGTGTTGCTATGTAGTTCAAGCTAGTCTTGAACTCAGTTCTTCTGCCTCAGCCTCATGAGTGCTACCTTGCGAGGCATGTGCTGTTATAGCTGGGCAAGACTTGTGCTATATTTTTGGACAGTGCTGTCTTTATCTGTATGGTGAACAAGGGAAGAACAGTCACTAAAAAAGGAGAAAAGAATGAGATGGCCAAAAGACTAGAACACCTCTTTGTCTTTTACTCATATCAGATGCTTTGCAACAGTTGAATTCATATAATAAACAGCACTTTTCCTTATGAATGGTCCATTTACAGCTTCTTCCTCTGCCAGTTCCTCCTGTCTGATGGTCAGTGCTAACATGGTGCCTGTACTCCTTTGTGTTCCCATCATCAAATGTGACATTACATGCACTTAAACATTCTGTGCAATGCATTTTCCACTTTGCATCATGTGGCTATTTGCTGCATATGTAAATATGGGTTGACTCTTTTTTGGCATACACGTTTTATATACTGGTGCTTTTATTTCTGAGATAATTTCCTAGCTGTGGGGTTTCTAACCAAGAGTATGCATTTTGAAAGTGAAGCCACAGTTCCCATTTTCAGTTGCAATGCATGCCTTGCATTCTGAAGATGACAGTGACATGTGCTGTTGGTCTGTTTATTTTTGTGCTCCAATTTTGTAGATTAGATGTGCTAGCTCACTGGTAGTTTAATTTAGATTTCCTTACAAGTAATTATCTTTTCAAATGTTTAACAACCACTTGATTGCTTGATGTGCTATAGGCTTTCTTAACCATTCTTTGTGTCACTGGCTCTTTTTATTCTATTAAAAAGAATATCTTTATCCCGGAGAATACATCATCGCTTTAATTTCAGTGGTTCTAGTGGGTGTGAAGTGATATCTCTTTACAGTTTTTCTTTGCATTGCTCTGATGTCTGATGACATTGAGCACCTTTTCATGTGCTCAGTGGCCATTGATGTCTCCTTATTAACGTCTTTTAAGATCTTCAACCATTTAAAGAAATTATAGCTATTAAGCCTTTCACTGTGATAAGTGTTGCAATGTATGTTCATGTAGGTGTATGCATGCGATTTCGCCAGCAGATCAGTTTCCTGTGAAAGGTTTTAGGACTATTGTGCCATAAAAAGTTTATCTGTTCAGTATAGTCCAGTTTTTATAAGAGAAAAGCTGTCCATTTCTGTGCATTTCTTGTGCTGTCCATCCTCACACTTCCTCTTCAGAGATTTTGCAACTTTATGTCAAGAAAAAACTAATTGAAAACTTAGGATACATGACAATCTCAGGGCTTTTATATATTTGTTTGCTTTTCTGGTAGTGGTCAAAAATATTTCCTGTATGTCTAGATTACACAAGAAAGTGCTTTTTATTGGATTGTTTTCCTTTATTTTATAGTTAAATCTTTAATCCATGTAGTATTTATTTTCATATATGGGAGATAAAGGGAATATATTCCATTTTCTCTTAGATGCCTCAAGGGGTTACATATACATGCCAAGGTGTACATATTTTCCATTGAATTGAAATATTACCTTTGCCACTAACATAAATACCAGATTGTATTCTAGTTGTCCATTTATATATCAATATCATTTAATTTGGTCATATTTTCATATTTAATAAATCAAAACTCATCTCACCATTCATAATAATTTCCCCAGGCTTTCTCAGACATGCATAATCACAAAATATATTTCAGTATAATTTTATTTTATTAAACATAGGCAGGAGGGTTGGGGAGATAGGCCAGTTGATAAAGTCTTTGTTCTGCAAAAATAGGAGCCTGAGTTTGAGTCCCAGAACCTGCATAAAAATTGCCAGGTGTATTGTTGTAATCTTAGCTCTGGGGAGCCAGCCATTCTAGTCAATTGTGTGCGTTTTGGGCCAGTGAGAAACCCTGACTCAAAGGAGGTATTTCTGTCAGAGACACTCAAGATTGTCCCCTAGCTTCCATACACATGTGCAGATACTTGTACCCCGACATAAGTGTTCCCCCATGTGAACATACACACATACATTTACACACATACCAACAAAAACATAGAAATGAATTAATAAAGAAAATAAAAAGAAGCTGGGCATGGTGGCATGTAACAGCAGTCTGAGCTCTTAGGAGACAGAGGAAGAAAGGTCAGAGTTCAGGGTCATCATCAGCTACATAGTGATTTCATAAAAAGCCTAGATACTACCTGAGACCCTATCTCAAAAAAACAAAAACAATCAAAATGAAAAATTAAAGAAAGACAATAAACAATACAATAATATTAGCAACAACAAATGATGTACAATCATTTAAGATTTTAGTAATTATGACATAACACTTATATTAAAATTATTTGCATTTTTATTTTCATGTTTCATGTCCATAAAAATAATGTGTATGTCTGTACTTTCTACTTCTTCTTTTTTTTCCCCTTAAGTCAAGGGCAAAATTTAGTGGGCATTTCCTGGGTATATGTGGTTTAGGAAACAACAGTCTATCATGGCATTGGGTTTTGTTCGTCTTTTTTTTTATTTTTTTTTTATTTTTTTGAGACAGGGTTTCTCTGTGTAGCCCTGGTTGTCCTGGAACTCACTCTGTACACCAGGCTGGCCTTGAACTCAGAAACCTGTCTGCCTCTGCCTCCTAAGTGCTGTGATCAAAGGCATGCTCCACCACTGTCTGGCTTTTTGTTTGTCTTTAACATTTTCTCTATGTGTAGCCCTGGGTATCCTGGAACTCTGTCGAACGGGCTTGCCTGTCCCTGAACTCAGAAGATCTGCCTGCCTCTGCCTCCCAAGTGCTGTGACTAAAGGTATACACCATCAGGCCCAGCCAAACACTCGTTCTTATTAGAAGACAAGAGGTTAAAATTCAGTCCCCTCCTGTAGCACAGAATGCAACTAGCTTAACAGACCAATGTGCACAAAAAAGCAGGCTGTCCTTACATACACTTCCAGGTGCTAAGATGGTATGTGTCACTGTCATGGAGTTCCAAGCATGAATATGTGCGTGTATGTTTTTCTAGCACAGGGGTTTCCTATCCTAAACCCTGAGCTACAGGGAAGGACTGTCACTGCAGGTCAGGGCACAAATGTTGTTACACTGACCCAGGGACAGCAAGCCTGAGAGGTTCCAAAGCAGACAGTGCAATTGCAACATGGCCTCACACCACAAGACCAAGCATGGCCTTTGTCACCTTTCGAACTGCCTTTTCTGTCTGAAGAATAGCCCCTAGGCTTGTATACCTATACACCTAGCACCTAGGAGGAGGAGGAGGCAGGAATGCTGTGGAAGAGTGTAAGGCCAGCTAGGGCCAACAGGGAGACCCTGCCTTGAACAAACCAAACACAAAGCCACCTACCCTGACAAAAATATAAAGTAAAACTGGGACCCTCTTCGTCCAGAATCAAGTGTGCCCCTTGGTCTGGCCCACTGATTTAAGAGTCTTGGAGGGACGGGAGGGAGGTTTGGGCTTGTTGCCCACCCAGCATTAAACACCAAGATGAAAGGCAGGATGAGCAGGGTAATTCTTTCCTCCACAGCTTGCGTTGAGTTCAGAGACAGGCAGCCAATGAGGGAAATCGTCCCTTTCCGTGGATTGGGCTTTGGTAAGTGTCTCTGATGCTCAGCACCTTACTGACATTCTCCAGGCCCCTTCCTTCAGTGTCTGAAGGCAGAAAATCATCTTCTCTGAAGATACTTGAACATTTTAAACAACAAAAACACTTCCAATGGGTGCTACTGGAAAACCTGCGCCTGCTCTAGTTGAGCTGCCGAATGAGCTGACTGATCCGATCTCCCCGGTAGCCAGGTGAGCACATCTCCTCGAGGAAGCCCACTCTGTTCTTGGTAGCATGGCGGGCCACAGAGAGGTGGAAAGGCACAGGAAGGAAGAGATCTCCTGGAAATGCTTCCCAGGGAAGGCAATTTCACGGATGCGGTCTTCGAGGCAAATGACACCAAATCTCCCCAGGTGCTCCTCGATCACCATGTTGTCCCTCAGAGGGCCTGTCTTATTGTTAATCTTTGCTTGTCCACATTTCAAGATGAGTTCCCGGACAGACTTCAGATTTGAAAATCCCCAGGTCACATAAGGCTCCACCGTGCGCAGCATTCTTACTCTGAAGGGTGACCTTGACAAAGACGCCACTGAACAATTCAGGCCAAGTTTCATGATGATGCTCTTTACCAATAAACTCACTCCTTCAATCCTTTCCATGCATATAACGAAGGCCAAGGAATGTTTATCAGGCACCTCCAAAGCATGAGGCTTCACCTCCAGTCGCATTCCACACGCAACTTACCATGTTGCTGCCGCCAGCAATCGTGTACGAAAGATTCTAGTCGTCTAAACCTGAATTGCTTCCCTTTTCTCTCTCTCTCTTTGCTTTGCCTGAGTGGCTTTGAGAGCTTGATAAGCCTTCCTCGTTTTTAGGAGATTTTCTGAAACCAAAGGAATCTTTTTTCTTTCCCCTTCCTCTGCCATCTTAACGGTGCTTCAGCTACTGCTCATGTCTGTACTTTCAAACTGGCTTTTATACTCCATAATAATAGTTTATACTTTTGTTATTTTGTCCCTTTGTTTTCATATTTAATTTACTTTAAAATTTATTATTTTTGTTATTAGAGTATCTGCCATGTATGTGTGTGTGTGTGTGCATGTGTGTTTATGTGCCACACTGTGTATGGAGACCAGAGGATAACTTGTGAGAGTTGGTTTTCCCCTTCTACCATGTGAGTCATAGGCTTTAGCTACTGGGCCATTTCCTTAGTCATGAATCTATTTCTAAATATGCATATTTTTGCCAATGAAATGTTTTTCTATCGTATTTTAATTTTATTTCTTCTTCTCAACTTGATGTTTGTAATATTGCTGCATGTTGCTGCATGTTGCTGCATGTGTGCATAGCTTGGTTGTTTTGTTTACTGAGGAGAATTCCTAAGTATTTAATAGGGAGCAAATTATTTATTTACCTATTAGGTGGTTCCCAGTCTCTGATCAACATCAATAAACAAGCATGTTAATAAACACCTTCTTACAGCTGGGCATGATGGCCCATACCTTTAATCACAGCACTTGGGAGGTAGAGGGAGGTGGATCTCTATGAGTTTAAGGCCAGCCTGGTCTATACAGCGAGTTCTAGGACAGCCAGGGCTACACAGAGAAACCCTGTCTCAAAAACAAACAACAAAAATAAAACAACAACGAAACATCTCCTGGAAGGTGTTTTTATTTCTGTAAATTTGAATCTCTTCTTGATAGTCCTAGAAATGCTTGTAGGTGTGCTTTGAACCATTTTAAATGCCCCCTAGCATTTGCCTGGTATCCAAGTTAATACATCTTTCTCTCAGTCATTTCACTTTTGACTGTCCTACTGGGTATGAAGTAATGGATGAGAGACTAACTCAGTGTGGTTTTAAACTGCACATCCCTCAGGACTATTGCTGTGAAGCAATATTTTATATACTTTAGATATTTGTACATTTTCCTTGGGAAGTGTTTGTTCACAATCTTTGTCAATTTCTAAGTTGAAACATTTGTGTTTTTAGAAATACATTGCAAAGCTTCTGTAAAGCAAAGGACACTGACAATAGGACAAAACAGCAACCAACAAACTGGAAAAAAAAATCTTTACCAACCCTACATCTGATAGAGGGCTAATATCCAATATATACAAAGAACTCAATAAGTTAGAATCCAGAGAGCCAAATAACCCTGTTAAAAATAGGGTACAGAGCTAAACAAAGAATTCTCAACTGAGAAATACTGAATGGCTGAGAAGCACCTAAAGAAATGTTCAATATTTGTAGTCATCAGGAAAATGCAAATCAAAACAACCCTGAGATTCCACCTCACACCAGTCAGAATGGCTAAAATAAAAAAAAAGAAAACAACTCAGGCGACAGCAGATGCTGGCAAGGATGTGGAGAAAGAGGAACACTTCTCCATTGTTGGTGGGATTGCAAACTGATACAACCACTCTGGAAATCACCCTGGCGGTTTCTCAGAAAATTAGACATAGCATTACCTGAGGACCCAGATATACCTCTCCTGGGCATATACCCAAAAGATGCTCCAACATATAAGAAGGACACATGCTCCATTATGTTCATAGCAGCCTTATTTATAATAGCCACAAGCTGGAAACAACCTAGATGCCCCTCAACAGAGGGATGGATACAGAGAATGTGGTACATTTTCACAATGGAGTATATGTAGCTATTAAAAACAATGACAATAAAATTTGCAGGCAAATGGATGGAACTAGAAAATATCATCCTGAGTGAGGTAACCCAATCACAAAAGAACACACATGGTAGGTACTCACTGATAAGTGCATATTAGCCCAAAAGCTCAGAATACCCAAAATAGAATTCACAGACCACATGAAGCTCAACAAGAAGGAAGACCAAAAGTATGGATGCTTTGGTCCTTCTTAGAATGGGGAACAAAATACTCACGGGAGGAAATATGGAGACGAAGTGTGGAGTAGAGACTGAAGGAAAGGCCATCTAGAGACTGCCCCACCTTGGGATCCATCCCATATACAGACACCAAACCCAGACATTATTGTGGATGCCAAGAAGTGTTTGCTGACAGGAGCCTGATACAGCTATCTCCTGAGAGACTCTGCCAGAACTTGACAAGTACAGAGGCTGATGCTCACAGACAACCATTGGACTGAGCACAGGGTCCCCAATGGAGGTGTTAGAGAAAGGATTGAAGGAGCTGAAAGGCTTTGCAACCCCATAGGAAGAACAACAATATCAATCAACCATACTGACCTCTCCCCGAAGAGCTCCAAGGGATTAAGCCATCAACCAAAGAGTACACATGGAGAGGTCCAAGGCTCCAGCTGCATATGCAGCAGAGGATGGCCTTGTTGGACATCAGTGGGAGGAGAGGCCCTTATTTCTGTGAAGGCTAGATGCCCCAGTGTAGGGGAATGCCAGTGCGAGGAGGCAGAAGTGGGTGGGGGAGCATCCTCATAGAACCAGAGGGAGGGGGATGGGATAGGGAGTTTTCAGGAGGGGGCTCCAGGAAAGGGGATAACACTTCAAATGTAAATAAAATATACAATAAAAATAAGTGAAAAAACCCCCAAATATCTAATTTTGTTCTTTTGAGACAGGGTCTTACTTATATATATAGTCTTAGCAGATGTGCATCTTGAGCAGGGGCTACCCCAAACGCTGTTACCTGTCCTTGTGATATGTCTTTCTAGCTGGGCTGCCTTGTCTGACCTCAATTGGAGAAGAAGTGCTTTAGTCACAGAGACTTAAAGTACCAAGGTAGGGGGATACCTAGGTAGGGGCATCCACTCAGAGGAGAAGGGGAGGGAGGATTAGGGTGTAGGACTGTGGGAGGGGGTGAATGGGAGGCGCCAGTGAATGGGATGTAAAGTGAATAAGTAAAAATAAATAAATAAATTAATTAACAATATAGTATATCAGTTTTTCCCTTCCTCTTCCTCTCTGCTATGTTTCCCATTACCAATCCCCACCATGGCCTATTATTCTTTAATTATTATATATACACATATAAATGTATATATAATTATTATCATATGATGTATAAATAATTATTTTACATATATAAATGAATAAGCATATAAATCAGTTGAATTTTATTGTTGTTTTGCTGGAGTTCTTTTTTTTTTTTTTGAGACAGGGTTTCTCTGTATAGCCCTGGCTGTCCTGGACCTCACTTTGTAGACCAGGCTGGCCTCGAACTCAGAAATCCGCCTGCCTCTGCCTCCGGAGTGTTTGGATTAAAGGCGTGCGCCACCACGCCTGGCGCTGGAGTTCTTTTACACGTACTTTGTCAATTATATATGTGTGTGTATATATATATATATATATATATATATATATATATATATCATCCTTAACTCTAGAAGATTTTCTTTTCTAAAATATATTACTCTGTCTCTGTGTGTGTGTGTGTGTGTGTGTGTGAAGTGTGTGAAGGTCTCAAAACAACTTATGGGATTTGGTTTTCTCCTTCTAGCATATGCTGAGACCCTTTAATATAGCTCCTTATGTTGTGCTGACCCCCAACCATACAATCATTTTCATTGCCACTTCACAACTAAAGTTCTGCTACTGTTACAAATCATACTGCAAATATCTGTCATTTACAGTGGTCTTAGACGACCCCTGTGAAAGAGTCATTCAATCCCCGAAGAGCTTGCAACCCACAGACTGAGAACTGTTGCTCTAGCTTGAACTCAGCTATTTAGGGTTGGCAGTGAGCATATTTAACTGCCAAACCACTTCACTGGCCTGGAGTTTATTTTTTTAATTTTGTACTCTGTAAATTTTCAATGGCATTTGCACTCTTTGCATTTGCCTCATTATTGACGTTAATTTTCTTGTTAAGCAGTCTTTACCTAGTCCAATGTTGTCAATATGTATGTATCTAAAACTCTTTCAGATTTAGATGTATGCATATTTTCAAATTAGTGTTTTTTATTGACATATAAATCATATGTTGTAAAATCTACCACTTTAACATATACAATTCAGATATTTTGGTGGGTTTCTGAGGTGTGCAACTATCACTGCTGCTTAGCTCCAGAGACCATTTTCATCAATGACATAGGAAGTCCTTTATCTATTAGCAGTCTATTCCCATCACCCCTCCTCAGCCCTGGAAAGCCATTCTTTTCAGTTTCTATAATTTTGCCTATTCTTGTCAAGACATAAATAGAATTCTACCTTTTTATATGGCCCTTTTTACTTAGCATTATGTTTTCAAGGTTGATATGTATTTTAGTATTCCTTTTTATGGCAAAATAATATTGCATTGTAGGGCCATATTGCAATTTGTTTGTTCATTCATTAACTGATAGAAATCTGGGTTCTTTCCACTTTTTAGATTTTGAAAATAGTGCCTCTATGACATTTTTGTACATGTTTCCATGAGATTTTTTTATTACATTGGCAATTTACTTAGATATGTAAGTACAAGATTTCATAATAACTGTTTAATAAATCCTAGTTCAGTGGCATGGTGTCTTTATCATATAGTAAAACTGCATTTTTTGTATATGGGTCTTTATTCTGTTCTTAAAAATTACATATCTCCATGTTAATAGCACACTATTTTATGTTTGTGGGTTTTGTGTGTATATGTGGACACATACTTGTGTGTATATGTGTATGCATGTGTGTATTGATGTACATGCATCCACATGTGTGTCTGGGTGTGTGGAGGCCATAGTTTAATTTCAGATGCCTTCCTTATGAGCTTTTCTCTTCACATTTTGAGATTGGTCTTTTTACTGAAGCTGGAGACGGCTAATTGGCCAGATGTTTGGCTGGTGAATCCCAAGGATCTGCTTGTCTCCACTCATCCAAGCACAGGAATTACAAACCCATACCACCACACCCAGCGGTTTTTTTTCTTTCTTTCTAATTGACATTAGTATTGGGAATCTAAACTCAGTCTTCATGCTTATATGGCAACCACTTTATTGACTGACTATTTCTCCAGTCATTTTTTTTAAGATTTATTTATTTTACGTATATGAGTACACTGTCTTCAGACACACTGGAAGAAGGCATTGGATCCCATTACTGATGGTTGTGAGTCACCATGAGATTGCTGGGAATTGAACTCAGAACCTCTGGAAGAGCAGTCAGTACTCTTAACTGCTGATCCATCTTTCCAGCCTCCTCTTCACTCTTAATTATTATAGTTTGATAATAAATATTCAACGGAAGTGGTGTATGACTCCTACTTCAAGACTGCTTGCTATTTTGTACTTGTTAGCTTTTGGCATTCCCCACATATTCTAGAATCAATTTGTTGGTTTCTTGCAAAAGGTCTGCTTTGATATTTTTGTTGTGATTATATTAACTAATTTCTGTGAAATAGATGGTTTTGAATCACTTAAATTTTTAATGGGATGCATATCTTTATTTAGGCTCTTTAATATTCCAATTAGCAATGTTATTTTTCTCTTAAGGGTCGGATAGAATTTGCCAGTAAAGTATGACTCCAAGCTGAGCTATATTATTGGATGAAATAAATGTATATACCTGCCTTTTGGTGTATTAAAAAATGTTCATAAAAACTTTGACAGCAAATTCTGGAAGCAACTCAAGTTTTCATCAAGAGAAAGATGGAGAAACAAATTATGGAATACAGTGGAATTTTGCAAATAAATACATGGATCTATTGACATACACATATCAGAAAGCAAATGCTTGGGGGAACAAATCAACAAGTTGATTACTTCTGGAACTGCAGTTCAGCTGTTTCAGACATGAGGTCCAGCAATGGTATCTGTCCCCGGTGGCAGTGATTCCATTCTATCCTACCAAGACCTTGTGGAGGCAGTCCAACCTGAAGTTACTGATGACCACAGTGTCATCTTTATCCATAGCAGCCGCCTGTAGGCATATGGGACCTGCCTCTCTACGAGGCTCAGATGATTAGCCATAGCTGTTGCTACTTAAATGCTCCTGGCTCTTTCCTCTACTTTATCTCCTGCTGGTACAGACTCAGCCTCTGCCTGGGCATCCCTAAGGTCTGCTGCTGCACTTGCTTGATCCTTCCAGCTCTCGGGCCAGCCTCACCTCCTCCAGCTCTAGGCCCCACAGCTCAATCTCCCTTTCTCCTTACTCATCAGCAGACAGCAAAGTCTCTGGTAGCTTTAACTTTCATGTTCTGCAATGGTGAGGTGGAAGTCCAGTATGTAAAAATATTCTCAGTAAACGTGTGCAGTGGATGGTTTACATTTTCTTGGCTAGAGAGGACATCAGGAGTGTCTACAATGGCTTTCAGGGTGCTAGCCAAGATTCTCTACCTTGTTCCAGTTTATTTTCTCTTAATTTCTAACAATAAGTGTATCTTAACTACAGTTCAAACTATTTGGTGTAAGATGGGGATGTGACTTTCAGTGAGTCTCTTTATTTGTTGCCCAATTTTTATTTTATTCTGAATTCTTATGTATGAATGAGTCTGTTTTTGAACTCTAATTCTGATACATACCATATAGCTTATTTTGTGTTATTTTAAATAGCATCTGTTCCATTCCATTATTTAATTTATTTTTGCTTTCGTTGAGACTCCAGTTTTTCTACATAGACTATTGAATTGGTTTTATTGTTTCTAGTAGGTCTTCCTCTTGAGTTTTCTAGGCTGCTACATCATCTGTATACAATGATAATTTTGTCTCTTCTTTTAAAATAAATGCCTCTCATCCTGTTGTAAGTGGCTAGGAATTGATATGATAATCTCTTATAGTAGTAGTGACACTGGATATCCCTATTGTATTCTCAATTTCAAAGAGAAGGGCTCTTATATTGCTTTGATGGATGTGTTGGATAGTAATTTTTCAGCTCTGAGGGTTGAACCCAAGGCCTGAAGGCAAGCACTCTGCTGCTGAGCTATACCCCAAGCACAAGATGATAATTTATGGTAATTATTCCTATATGTTTAGGAAGATTTTTTTTCTATTTCTAGTTTACTATTGCTTAAAAGTGAACTGTTGTAAGTACTCTGTACTGTTACAGATTTCTGTTTCTCTGAAAGTAGAGTTCACAATCTATATTCAGTCATCTATCCTGCATCCCATACCCATATCCCTATGACACTGTTATTGAATGTCAACTTTGAATATGTATAGTGGACTCCTACAGTTTGTAAGATGTGAGCTTATATGACTTTGAAGTCACCTTTTGGGAGAAGAAAATAATAAAAAAATAATATTTAAACTAGATATTAAAAGGCTTATGTAGAGTGAGTTTTTTTTTCATCTTACAGTATTTTTCCAGCACAGAGAACATAAGGTTGGGTTCTGTTTGCTATATAGAACCTCTAAGAGTATCTGCCAATGCTGACAGATGCTGGGCTTCATAAGGTGGAGTGGGGGGTATGACAGGGCATCCTTCTTGTAGAGTAGCATCTTTCTTGGAGAGTTTCCCTTTAAACTTTCCTCAATCTAAATTGCTTCTAATCACTTTCAAGCATAGTGAACTTGCAGTCCATTGTGGTGTAGATAAGAGGTGTCTGTTATGGTTGCTGCTGTCTCTGTTTATCTGAAAGATTGAGATACAGCACTCTCTCAGGGCCTTAGGCTCAGAAGCGACTCATCTTTATGGTGGAATGCTTTGTGGTCACCATATTGTAATTCTTAATTCTAATCTTCATATGTGTGCTTTGTAATGAAGTCCAGGGGAGAGTGCAGCACAATGCAGGGGACTTGAAGCTTCTACGATGAGTTTTTGGTGATGTGATCTAGGCACTTTAATTCCCAGGTACTTAAAGGCCTCTTTCTCATATCTCTTCTCCTTACCCTGTCTAGTAGCCATGGTTCTTCTCTTCATGGAGCTGAAAATGAGTTGTGCTGGAGGAGGCCCAAGTCCTACTGTTGCTCTCTATCCAAGGTGTGGACCTAAGCCATAGTAGACAGAAGTAGAGGCTTGGTCCCTGTGCTTTGAAGCATATATGGATTCTGTCTAAAATAAATGTTAAGAGACAAAGCAGTTGCAGAATAGTAGATAATGTGCAATCACACTTATATTGTAAAAATCATGACTTAGAACTTCTCATTTTATTCATTTTTAGTTTTACTTCTTTAAAGACAGGATCTCAGGCATCCATGCATCCTAAATTGGCTTGGAACTTACTTTACAGCCAAGCATGATGGCGAATGCCTAATCCACAATGGCTGGTGTCACTGGATCATAGACGGATGCCACCGTGCTGTTTTTGCAGAGTTATGGACTGAACCCAGAGCTTCATGCATGCTAGGCAAGCAATTTATCATCTGAGCCTGATCTCCAGGATCTTAACATTTCTGAAATCTTTAGTATCATTGAGAGCTTAAGGTAACCAAATGGAAAGCATTGCAATTTGCATTTCTCAAGCATGGCAGAACACTGTTTCAGAATGGGTATCAGAAGAAAATATCAGAGATAGCAAAGGAGCACTTTAAAAAAGAAATCTCCCATTGACACGTGTTCATAGGACAAAATACAATGCTAAGAGGCAAAGCAGATTACTCATGAGCTGATCTGTGATTTTGCAGAGTTGGATTCTCAGTAAACAAAATTTAAAAAGTACCACAGCCAACTTATTTTATTTATATTGTCATTTTATGAAAATATGTACATTCAAATAAACCTTAAAATGTTTAAAATATCCAAGCCGTGAGTGTGCATGCCATTAATCCTAGCATGCAGAAAGCAGAGGCAGGTAGATCTCTTGAGTTGGAGGCCAGCCTGATCTACAGAGTGAGTTCCAGGATGGCCAGGGACACACAAAGAAACCTTGTCTTGAACTGAGAATATTCTGATAAGAAAGCATTATTTTATGTATCAGTGTTTCTTTGTTGTTCATTAAATAATGGGGCATTTCAACTTCCTATTTATTTATGCAAATATATTCAAATTTATTTATTACCTTACTATTAGTTCTTTGCTAGTTTCACAGAATTTATTTTGATTATATTCATGCTCATGCCTCAAGATCACCCTCTACATACCCCTTCACCTTTCTGCCTTCTTTTTTTATTTTCAAATGGCCATTGAGTCTAGTTTATGTTACTCACATACCTCATCCACTGGAGTGTGGTTGATATACCAGAGGCCAAAAACTTAAAGAAAATTGGCTATATCCCTATTCTAAAAACTGGCAATTGCCCATAGGTACTCAGTAAGAGGAGGGGGATGCTCACGAACCTTTTCTCCCCCACTAGTGGGACATTCTATAATTCATGATGTCTTAGGGTCAAACAAATCCAATAACTGAAAGGCAAAGTGTAGGAGAGGAGATGATTCAGTGGAGATGGTACTTGCATGAAGACCTAGATTTGGATCTATAAAAGCTTGTGCACACTGGGTATGCGGGGCACATGCATCTGTAACCTCAGTGGTACAGGGTGGAGATAGATGCATCCTGTGGCTTTGCTGGCCAGGAAGGTTTCCTAAAAGGTCAACTTCCAGATACGCTGTTTCAAAACACGAGGTGGACTGCAAGAGGGAGATGCTTAACACTGACCTCTGGTCTCCAAATTGTATGGCTTGTACAGGTGAGTAATCTGTACAGATGTGCACACATGTGTACAAGAAACAGAGAGAGAACAAAACAAGGAAGAAAAACCTCGATATTTATAAATAATTTTGGGATTAAAAAATACACATATCTGGGAGACTCCATAGGAGTCTGAGCTAAGAGTGGGAGAAGTCGGAGGCTGTTAGGTACTTTATCTGTGAGTAGAAGCAAGTGTGAAATAAAACCCAACAAAATAAAAAAATTCCAAATGTGTAAAGTGTAAAATTGAAGATGATAAGATTCTTACCATAAGATAAATTTTAATGTATCGTTCATTACAGTGTAAAATGATAATCCATGAAGAAAAAAGATAAAATCCTCATTTTGAGGAGAATTGCATGTAGATTATTAACCCTGCTAATAAATGCATCTTTATCTGTGGCATTTCTAACCAGTGGAACAATATTCTCCTCACTCATATTGCAGTTCATCAGAGGGCTCTGTTTGTGTGTGTGTGTGTGTGTGTGTGTGTGTGTGTGTGTGTGTGTGTGTATGTATGTCAATGGTTGAGATTGGGTGTCTTCCCTGTTTCTTTAGATCTTGTGTTTGGCGGCAGTCTCTCACTGAGCCTTGAGCTTACTGACTCAGCCATATGTTATGATTTCTTAGATAATTTTATTGATGAGCAAAATAGAAGTTCTACATCTTTCCTAAACCTTTGTTTAATAACTATTTGCAACATCATTTAAGGATCCACAGTTGGGTGGGTTGGAGAGGAGGGCAGGGGGAGGGTATAAGGGACTTTCAGAGAGGAAACTACGAAAGGGAATAGCATTTGAAATGTAAATGAAGAAAATATCTAATCAAGAAAAGGATGCACAGATATGGTAGAAGCTTGAGAAATGTCAGGCGGTGTCAGAGTTGTACCTGGAAGATAAGGTATGTCATATCTGAAGGCCCAGGGGGCTGCATAACAGAATAAAAGGCAAGACATGAAGGATCATATATTCAAGGGCAGGACATAAAGAGTTGCCTATCAGATGCCTAGAATCAGTGTGCATCACACCTATCAGTAGTTGTGTCTAAGAAAGGGTTCTTGTCATTGACATCCTCTGTGTACCTGACAAGGAGTCCCACTACAGAAAAGTAAACTCTTCTTACAATCCATGACATATTTGCATCTTACAGATTCTTGATGTCAGTTTAGTTGATATAGTCCCTGTCTTAGTGTTTCTATTGCTGTGAAGAGACCATCAGTACTACTGCAACTCTTTTATTATTATTATTATTATTATTATTATTATTATTACATTCCAGTTGTTGCCCCTCCTCAGTCACACCTCCCACAATTCCTCATCCCATTCCTACTCCCTTTTGAATCTGAGAGGATGCTCCCTTCCCCACCAGGCCTCCCCCTTCCCTGGGACCTCAAGTCTCTTGAGGATTAAGCACATCTTCTCCCATTGAAGCCTGACCAGGCAGAGCACTGCTATATTTGTGCCAGGGGCCTCGGACTGACCTGTATATGGTTTTGGTTGGTGGCTCTGACTCTGCGAGCTCCCTGGAGTCTGGGAAAGTAGAGACTGCTTGTCTTCATATGGGGTTGCTTTCTCCTTCAGCTTCTTCAGTCCTTCCCCTAATAGGAGTTCCTGACTTCAGTCCAATGGTTGGGTGTAAATGTCTGCTTTTGATTCAGACAGCTGCTGGTTGGGCCTCTCGGAAGGCAGCCATGCCAGGCTCCTGTCTGTAAGCACATCATACCACCAGTAATAGTGTTAGGCCTTGGTGCGCTCCTATGACATGGATCCCAAGTTGGGCCAGTCTTTGGACAACCTTTCCTTCAGTGTCTTCTCCATTCTTGCCCCTGTAGTTCTTTTTTTTTTCTTTTTTCTTTTATTAACTAATTTATTTTTTACACTCCATATTTTATTCCCCCTCCCCCCATCCACCCTCCTACTGTAACAAATGTCATACCTCCACCTCACCCACCTGTCTCCACATGGCTGTCCCCACTCCCCCACCCCACCTGACCTCTAAACTTCCTGGGGCCTCCAGTCTCTTGAGGGTTAGGTGCATCATCTCTGAATGAACACAGACCTGGAAGTCCTCTGCTGTATGTGTGTTGGGGCCTCATATCAGCTGGTGTATGCTGCCTGTTTGGTGGTTCAGTGTTTGAGAGATGCTGGGGGTCCAGATTGAGACTGCTGGTCCTCCTACAGGATTGCCCTCCTCCTCAGCTTCTTTCAGCCTCCCCTAATTCAATAGGGGTCAGCTGCATCTGTTGGGTGCAAATATCTGCATCTGACTCAGCTGCTTGTTGGGTCTTTCAGAGGGCAGTCATGGCCTTTTTCTGAGCCTAAGTAATAGGGTCAGACCTTGGGACCTCTCCTTGAGCTTGATCCCACTTTGGGCCTGTCACTGGACCTTCCTTTCCTCAGGCCCCTCTCCATTTCCATCCCTGCAGTTCTTCAGACAGGAACAATTAGGGGTGAGAGTTTTGACTGTGGGATGGCAACCTCATCCCTCACTTGATGTCCTGTCTTCCTACTGGAGGTGAACTCTATAGGTTCCCTCTCCCTACTGTAGGGCATTTTATCTAAGTTCCTTCCTTTTAATTCCTCAGTTTCTCACCTCCCAGGTTTCTGCATTCTGGAGGGTCCCCCCCCCCCAACCTCCTGTCTCTCGAGGTTGCCTGTTTCCATTCTTTCTGCTGGCCCTCAGGGCTTCAGTCCTTTTCCCTCACCCAATACAGATCAGGTTCTTCTCTCTCCCCTACTTGCCCCACCCCCACCCCATCCACTTTGTTAGAACTTTTGACTGTGAATTAGTGATCCTGCCCTTCCTCTTGAGGCCATGTCTACTGGAAGTGGATTCTTTGAGTTCCCTCTCCCCAGTGTTGGGCATTTTGGCTAAGGTCACCCACATTGAGTCCTGAGAGTCTCTCATATCCTGGGTCTCTGGTACTTTCTAGAGGGTCCTCTAAACTCCCCTACCCCATTCTGCTTATCTCTTTTCATTCTCTTGACCCTCTAGACTTCTCTTCTATCCCTTCCCTTATATATGATACTGTTTCTCTTTTTTGCCCCCCTCCCTTCTCCCACTCAGGTGCCTCCCTCTCTCTTAAGAAGTTAACCTCCAGAAAACCAAATAACTCAATTTAAAAATGGGATACAGAGAGAGCTAAACAGAAAATTCACAACAAAAGAATCTTGAATGGCTGAGAAGCAATCAGATAGAGGACTAATATCCAATATATATAAAGAACTCAAGAAGGTGGACTCCAGAAAATCAAATAACCCCATTAAAAATGGGGCTCAGAGCTAAACAAAGAATTCTCACCTGAGGAATACCGAATGGCAGAGAAGCACCTGAAAAAATGTTCAACATCCTTAATCATCAGGGAAATGCAAATCAAAACAACCCTGAGATTCCACCTCACACCAGTCAGAATGGCTAAGATCAAAAATTCAGGTGACAGCAGATGCTGGTGAGGATGTGGAGAAAGAGTTCACTCCTCCACTGTTGGTGGGATTGCAAGCTTGTACAACCACTCTGGAAATCAGTCTGGCGGTTTCTCAGAAAATTGGACATGGTACTACCAGAGGATCCTACAATACCTCTGCTGGGCATATATCCAGAAGATATTCCAACTAGTAAGAAAGAAACATGCTCCACTATGTTCATAGCAGCCTTATTTATAATAGCCAGAAGCTGGAAACAACCCAGATGCCCCTCAACAGAGGAATGGATACAAAAAATGTGGTACATTTACACAATGGAGTACTACTCAGCTATTAAAAAGAATGAATTTATGGAATTCCTAGGCAAATGGTTGGACCTGGAGGGCATTATCCTTAGTGAGGTAACCCAATCACAAAAGAACTCAAATGATACGTACTCACTGATGAGTGGATATTAGCCCAGAAACTTAGTATACCCAAGATATAAGATACAATTTGCAAAACACATGAAACTCAAGAAGAACGAAGACCAAAGTGTGGACACTTTGTCCCTTCTTAGAATTGGGAACAAAACACCCATGGAAGGAATTACAGAGACAAAGTTTGGACAAAAGGATGGACCATCTAGAGACTGCCATATCCATCCCATAAGCAGCCTCCAAATGCTGACACCATTGCATACACTAGCAAGATTTTGCTGATAGGACCCTGATATAGCTGTCTCTAGTGAGACTAGGCGGGGGCCTAGCAAACACATAAGTGGATGCTCACAGTCAGCTATTGGATGGATCACAGGGCCCCCAATGGAGGAGCTAGAGAAAATACCCAAGGAGCTAAAGGGATCTGCAACCCTATAGGTGGAACAACATTATGAA
This sequence comes from Mus musculus, assembly GCF_000001635.26. Classification (NCBI taxonomy): domain Eukaryota; kingdom Metazoa; phylum Chordata; class Mammalia; order Rodentia; family Muridae; genus Mus; species Mus musculus. The sequence continues at coordinate 60,986,573 of NC_000086.7, forward strand.
CTAACCAGTACCCCGGAGCTCTTGACTCTAGCTGAATATGTATCAAAAGATGGCCTAATCGGCCATCACTGGAAAGAGAGACCCATTGGACTTGCAAACTTTATATGCCCCAGTACAGGGGAACACCAGGGCCAAAAAGTGGGAGTGGGTGGGTAGGGGAGTTGGGGGGAGGGCATGGGGGACTTTTGGGATAGCATTGGCAATGTAAGTGAGGAAAATACCTAATTAAAAAAAACATTAAAAAAGAGAGTTGTTCAAAGTCCTTTACTCATCAGAGAAATGCAAATCGAAACAACCCTGAGATATCACCTTACATCAACCCAATCAGAATGTCCAAAATCAAAAATGCAGGTGACAGCAGATGCTGGCGAGGATGTGGAGAAAGAGGAACACTCCTCCATTGCTGGTGGAATTGCAAACTGGTACAACCACTCTGGAAATCAATCTGGTGGCTCCTTAGAAAATTGGAAATAGTTCTACCTGAAGACCCAGCTATACCACTCTTGGGCATATACCCAAAAAGACACCCCACCATGCTACAGGGGCACGTGCTCCACTATGTTCATAGCAGCCTTATTTGTGATAGCCAGAAACTGGAAACAACCTAGATGTCCCACGACAGAGGAATGGATACAGACAATGTGGTTCATTTACACAATGGAGTACTACTCAGCTATTAAGAACGAGGAAATCATGAGACTTGCAAACAAATGGATGGAACTAGAAAATATCATCCTGAGTGAGGTAACTCAGACCCCAAAGGACATACATGGTATGTACTCACTGAGTAGTGGATATTAGCCAAAAATTACAGAATACCCAGGACACAACCCCACAGACCTTAAGAAGTGTAACAAGTAGAAAGGCCCAAGTGAGGTTGCTTCAATCCCACTTAGAAGGGGGAAGGAAATAACCATGGCAACTCTTATAAAGAAAAACCTTTACTTAGTGCTAGCTTACAGGTTTGTGGAGGTTTAGTCCATTATCATGAGGGGAGGGGGAAACATAGAGGCAGGTAGGCAGAGAAGGAGCTGAAAGTTCTACATGTGGATTGGCAAGAAGCAGGGAGAAACAATTGGTCTGGCTTGAGCATTTGAAACCTCAAAGCCCAACCTCAATGACACACTTCATCCAACAAGACTACACCTACTCCTATAATGCACACCACCTAGAGACCAAGTAATGCCATTCCCCGATGACTAAGCACTAAAACATGAGTGAGCCTGTGGTAGCCACTCAAATCACCACAGTCCCTTATTTTCACCTTGACACTGCATGATTAATCTTCAGGGAATGGACAAGTTTCCAATCTGGGTACAGATAGCAATCTGGGTGTTGGAAGCATAGATTTGGGAGTAACTTAATATTCTGACACTTTAAGCTGTATATGGGTGTCAGACTTAGATTTTACTTTTTTTTGAGGCAGGGTCTCATGTATCCTAGGCTAGCTTTGAACCTATTATGTAGTCCAGGGTGACTTTGAACTTATGATTGGTTTCAACCTTGGCAGTGTTGAAATTATAGGCACGTGCCAGGACACCTGGAGGTCAAACTGAGACCTTCATTCTTGCTAAGTATCTACCAATTAAACTCCATCCCTTGCCCCAGGCTTTATATTTATTAGTTTCTTGCTAAGGGTTCTGTAGTGGTTAAATGAGATACTGTTTGTATAATGTTTACATGTGCTGGCTATTTAGGAAATGTTTTCACTCCCACTGTTCAAGATTTGTACAAACATTCATATTTGTCTATCTAGTTTTCTTGACCACATGGCTAACTAAATAGACTAATAGCTCGCACAGACAGAATTTAGTCACAGAAGGTCACCTTTCAGCACCTGCACTCCTAAGTACTATATTGTATGGATCTTTGTATTAATCCAGACCTGTGAGAAAGAGGTTCAAGTCTTCCTAGGTATTTTGGGGGAGAATGGGGTGGAAATTATAGCCATGTGATGAAACCATAGAGCACTCACAAACAACTGATGATGTGACTCATTCAAATACAAGTTTGCTGATGCACACCGCTAGGAGGGCAGTCACAGTAAGACACTTGAGCAGGCTGTTGTCTTCACCAGCCAACCTTTCCTTTCCTTTCCTTTCCTTTCCTTTCCTTTCCTTTCCTTTCCTTTCTCTTTCTCTTTCTCTTTCTCTTTCTCTTTCTCTTTCTCTTTCTCTTTCTCTTTCTCTTTCTCTTTCTCTTTCTCTTTCTCTTTCTCTTTCTCTTTCTCTTTCTCTCTCTCTCTCTCTCTCTCTCTCCCTCTCCCTCTTCCTCTTCCTCTTCCTCTTCCTCTTCCTCTTCCTCTTCCTCTTCCTCTTCCTCTTTCTTTCTTTCTTTCTTTCTTTCTTTCTTTCTTTCTTTCTTTCTTTCTTTCTTGGCCCTTTCTTTACTCCTCAGGTGATGTATTTACCAGGTCCTGCCTGGTTTCATGGTTTCTGTCCCAAGGCCCCCCAGCTTTCTTCCCATGTGTAGACTATCCCACACAGCAAATCTCTGTGTGAACGGTTTCACAAAAGACGTCTGGAAAAGAAATGGCTTAAAATGCTCCATTGCAGTGTTCTGGCAAAAGAACTAATTGGCATTTTTATTCCAAAGAGGAAAAATTGCCTAATGACAAGAATCAGTGAGTAGTACCACCCATGCAAACTGCTCATTCTTGTCTCAGCTCAAAGGCCTTAAGTGGAGGGAAACGGCCCTTGTTTGCTCAGTGTTTTGTGAGGTAGAGTCGGGCTAATGCTGTTTAAATTCTGCACACAGGCCAATTAAAATCACTAAGCACTTCTATCCTTTGGAGGTTGTTGTTCCATCTGTTTTTTTTTTTTTAATGGTATTTTATGCTACCTAAAATGCACTTAGTTAAACCTCCAACTCCTGTCACATTAAAAGTAGAAAATGTGACAGGGAATTTTGCAAAGCCTTTTGCACAAGTATTTACTATAAATTTGCTAGAATATTTAAGAGTTTTAGGCATCGTTGAAAAATTGGCTAATTTTCTGAATTGAGTGGAAAGTAGATGGCTGTGATTTGGACCTTAATTCATCCAGTTGACAAGTTTTGGAAGTCAAAATGCCACATAAGTAGTCTAGGAGGAGAGGAAGGTTTTGTAAATAAGAGTAATGGAGGTGTGGTTTGGGTGAATGGGAATGACCTATGGTACTTTGGGAAAACCACGTCTTTGCTCACATGTGCTGACTTGATCTGTTTAATTTGATTATTTATAGCATATGAGGACTAAGTAAAGATATGCCTCTGCAGGTGGTTTCCCTTTGTGTGGCCTCTTCCTTTATCTTTGGCCCATGCAGGAGCCTCTCAGATATGAGGCGTGGAATAATGTTCCAGCTGGTTAGAGGATGCCATGAAACATGCATTTTAGGTGACAAAATGTGTCTTTGGTGTTTTTGATTCACACTGCTTGGGCTTTGCCTTCCCTTCAGTGGGTTCCTAATTCATGCTATTCTGTTGTCAGATTGATGGTCCCGAACAAGCTACTTTACATGTCCATATATGCTAACTGTTCTGGATATTAGTCTAAACTCAACATCAGTAAATCTTGGAAGCTGCCAGTGCTGGCTCTTGTTTATTCAATTTTTGGATTTATTCCTGTGTTCCTATGGAGGGGCTGGCCACTTCTTATCCCTTCTCTCTTACCAGCTGTTCTGAGATAAAAGCAAGCCTGGCCCTTGGATGTCCCCAAAAGATAGGCTTGGCCAACAGTCTCAGTGTGCCAATTAAGGAGGCAAGAAATAGTAAGAAGCAGAGAGAGAAGGAACAGGTAAGGAGATCCAGCAACTCCTGGAGCTTTAGTTTTACACAGAAGTGTGTGTGATGAAGCAGGCCCGGTCATGGTGTAGTCCTTGTAATCACTGTTCCCTCATTGTCTTCTCTCTGGTCTCACCTGCAAGTTGTCAGAACTGTGTGACATCTCTTTCTGGAAAGCTTATTTCTCCTCTGTCTAACACCAAGGCTACAGCCTTTCTCTTTCCCAAGCATAAGTTTCCTAGGGAAATCTTAGTCCTTTGGGGTGTACTTTTCCATAATCTGAAAGAAGTATATCTGTTTAAAACATCTTGTCTCCTGCTAGGATTGTGCCATCCCTCTCCTGTACTAGAATACAACGCTTGATATTCCAGCCATATTCTGTATCCTCTCCTGCTTTGTACAAGGCCTAGTGGAAAGGGTGGACGGAATATTTGTGTTGAACACAGGAACTAATTTCAAGTTGAAGAAATACACCTGAGGGCTTGATGCTAACAGCAGACCAGGTTGTTCTCTCTATCAACAAGCAGAGGATGGTGCTGAGTATCTACCTGATTCAATTAAGCCATTGAGAAAGGACAATTAGAAATTTCAGTAACATTTCCTCCCTGTTGGCATAACCTAGGACTTTCCTCTTTGATACTTTCCACTGCCTGTGGTTTTTTTTTTGTTTGTTTGTTTTTTCAGTGCAACTCTGAGAAAAGAGTGGCTTTACATAATATAAAACCAGCTGCTCCGCCTCATCCAGAAGCGCCTCTTAAGTGCCGGTTGCACATGGTGCTACGTGAGGGTCTCTGAGAAAAGGATTATGCAGCCTCAGCAAACACATGCACCAACAATAGAATTAAACTTTTCAGTTCCCATGAATGTTTCTCCAAGTGTTTGGAGTCTTAGGTTGGTGGTGGTACTTGGGATGAGAGCAAAGGGGGGGGGGTGCGTACTGGGTCTTGCTTCCATATGCAGGAGCTGGGTAGAGCTTTGTTTCCTGTGGAGTTGGCTTTCTTCTCACTAAAGCAAGCATGGTGCAAGTGGCAATGACCTGAGAGTGTGGCTTCTCTGGACTGCCAGAGAGTGCTTCCCTAAAGTCTTCTAGGTTGAGATGTCATCTATAAAATGATTTTACCATAAGAATTTCATTGTGTAAGTTATGAAACAAATAGAGATGGATATGATGAAACATCGTAGTCCCAGTACATGGGAAGCTAGGGCAGAAGAAGGTGCCTTTGTAGGCTACATAGTAAATTATAGTCTAGCTATGTAGTGACATACTGTCTAAAAAAAAAAAAAAAAAAAAAAAGAAAAACAAAAAACCGTATTTGTGCAGGAACTACAATTAAGGGGAGAAGGTAGTGTCCTCATCCATTCAGAAATCCGTCCCAGCTATCCTCTGTAATAGGGGTACTGATTAAACCCTAGGGATTTGCTGTCAAAGTTCATTGTTTGCCCTCTTGGAGCTCACCTCCTGTGTGTGTGTGTGTGTGTGTGGGGAGGGGTGACTTCTAACTAGAATAGAAGCCTGAAAACTAGAGCAATTGCAAACATTGTGGCTGCTAAGAAGAAAACAAAGCCAGGATTGTAAGGGGCTTCTGGAGAGACTACTTTCCTTCAAATTTGTGTTTTAGTTAATAGCACCAGGAATTCAAGTTTTAGACCCGTATTAGGTTTAGCTTAGTGATAGAGTAAAATGAAAGGAGCAAGCAGCAGGTTCTGGAAAGTTCATCCTACACCATCAGAAAGGAACAGAGGAGTTTGGATCAGGCTTTGAACAGCCTTGAATGGCTTGAAGTTGCAAGCGCGGTAAATTGCCATTTAAGGGAGATAGATGGTCATGACAACCAGTTTCCAGAAGACAGGATGCATTGTTTCTGGAGGTGGTGGTGTTTCAGGGACTTGAGAGCCCAGCATGAATTCCTGCTGGGCAGATATGTGCACAGTCAGTGGAGCTCAAGGTATTGTCTGTGGTAGTGAATTGCTTTCCAACCAGAGAATTAATGATGAGTTCTCAGTGCTAATATTGATAACACTTCATATTTTAGTTTCTTGCCATTCCCTGCCCCCCCCCAATGCCTTGTTCTTGCATATGACAGAAAATGCATCTGGCCCCTTTCAATATGGTGACCTCCACTCCTGCTTATTTCCTGAAAAGATATATCTCATGTAGTCTAGGCTGGTCTTAAAGTCATTGTGTAGTCGGAGCTGGCCTTGAACTCCTGATATCCTTGTCTTACCTCCCAAGGGAGGGAATTATTAGTATCCACCACCATGCCTGGCTAAAAGTAAGTAACGTTTGCTGGAGTTTTTTAGAGTAAAGAATATCACTTCAAAATTGCTTGAGTGGTACTGCTCTTTCACTCTCACCTACTGGGAAGAACTATAGGTGAGAAAGGAGAAAGTCAAAATGACCTTTAAGTTAGTCAACAGAAGCATGAAACACTTGCATTCTAAGCACCTTGTCTGTTTTTGCTTCTTCATTATTTCTTCCAAAACATGATATATAATACAGTTTTTGTCAATGATTATAGTTTTCTGAACAATTGTATGTGGTTTTGACAACTGCTGCTGCTACTGATATTACTACTACTACTACTACTACTTCTACTATGACAACGACTACTACTACTACTACTACTACTACTACTAGTAGTAGTAGTAGTAGTAGTAGTAAGACAGTCAGTCTCTCTATATATCCATGGCTGTTACAGAATTCAATACATTGACCAGGCTGGCCTCAAAATCACGGAGAACTTGCATGTTGCCCCTCTGCTAGTATTAAAGGCATGTGACACCACACCTGACTTCAAGGTCAGGTTGTAAAGTTGATCGTCAAGGCCTAGAAAACTTACTAGGAAGTTGAGACACAATCTACTGTTTTCAAAAGCACCTCAAAGCAAAAATACATCCAGTAAAACACGTGTGTGCCTGTGTGCGTGTTAATGGAGTTTGGAAGAGCTCACTACATCTCAGTGAGAGAAAGACCGGTGAATGAAAGAGTTAAGAACAGGGGCTAGGCAGGGCAGGGTGTCTCACATCCTAATACCAGTACTTAAAGAGATGAGGCGGGAGGATTGCCATGAGTCAGAGACCAGCCTGAACTACACTATGAGTTCCAGGTCGCCTTCCACTACTACGCGAGACTCTGTTTCAAAAACAAAACAAAACAAACCCAAAGCAAAATGCCTAACCCAGTACTTCTACCAACAAAAAGTTAAAAACAGATCCAAATGAGGTCAGGAGAAGCAGAGGCAAGGGCTGCACAGAGCTGTCAGACCCGCTTCTGGTCCCCTTGCTTGGTTTCAGAGTCAGCCAGTGCAGGGTGCATCAGCTCTTTAGTTCCCTTTAGTAGGCTTCCTCTTCTGATTCCAGTTTTAGAGCTATTGGCTTGGCAGCTCCTTTACATACAGTTGAATGTTTTACTCACTAAAGGGATATATATCAAAGGGACCATTTCTGTGCCTGTCTTCATGAAAGGCCAAGTGTGGACAGACAAGATTGGTGCATGGAAGTGCATCTTTTCTCGGCAGAGGGCTAAGAACACTTAACGTGCCATTATTGGAAAAATAAAAGAAGACAGAACAAAATAAAAACTAACCTAGCTAGACTTAGAAACTTTGCCATCCTTTCAGTTGTGTGAGGAATAAATGAAATTGTTTCCCCCTTGTGATTAGCTGCAAGGTGTGCATTAAAAGACAATAGTTCCGCTCAAAAGTTGCTTTAAGAGAGCTTTTTGTTCTTGGACAATAAACATCCTAATGAAAACCAAGCTATATGCAAATAAAGCCATTTCTGGTTTTTTTTTTTTTGAAATCATGTTTATAAGCACCACAAATACATTTCAATTGATAAAGGGAGCAGTAGGTAAAAATGTGTCCTCAAATCCTTCCTGCTCACTACCGACATACACATATTTTTTTCTAGTACATTGCTCAATTGTGAAATGTGGGAGAAAGCATGCAATAAACATTTTTTGCAGCAAATTTTAGTAAAATATCTGTAAAAAGAAGTCCAAATATACCAATGTTGAATATTACAATGTATTTGATTAATTTTTTCTTCTTTTAATACAAAATTGTCAGATAATCTTGTCCTGCAAAAATACTACATTTTAAAATTCAGTGTGGTGCTATCAGGCACCCCCGGTCTCTTCGAGCTATAAGTGGTACTGGGCTAGTACTGCTTGTCAAAATTTAATGAGAGGGCCCGTTCTAAAATAATTGAATTTTCATATCAGAACGAACCAGGATTACTCAGACAATGAAATTGCTGAGTCCTGTACTGTTACCAGCAAATACCTTTTGCTTTGCTCATGAAATCAGTATGTAAATGTTCAGGGTTTGTATTTAAGGCATCTTAGGCATTTGGAGTTGTAGTACTAGCAATAATTTCAAATGGTGCCGGTGATAAGTAGCTGGTTTTTTATAATGTTCAAAGTGTAATTTGTTTGGTGAATCAGGATAAGCATTTGGTTTATATTTTATATAAATGTTAATGCATTTGCAGTTTAATTATGTTTCTTAACTTTTAACGTTTCAGAAGTCAAATTTGAGGACTGGTCCATCAGATTGTCTTGCTTTCATAACATTCTGAAAAATGGGAGCACCCCCCAGGCAGTGAGTTTAAAAGTAAGAGGTGCTGGGGAAGTTGGGAATGGTATGTTTGGGGAGCCAAACCAGGAGCACTGATGATGAAGGAAGTAGGAGAAATGCCATGCCTTAGGTGTGTCATCCCCATTCCTGCCCTGAGAGCCCTCCATCAACAGAAGGAAGACACCTCCACCGAGTGACTAATTTATTTCTTTTATGAACGCTGAGTTGGAGAGCACCTATTGAATAAAGTAGTATAATTAAAAAAAAATTTAACCACGGTTCCTGTAACGCTGCAGTGATTGAGGGTACCAGAAGAGAATAAGAGCTCTCTCTACTGTAGCAGAGAAAGTTGCTTTAGGACATGTTATTTTCCATGATACTATTTTTAAAATGATCTGCAGATTATTAGCCTTTATGCAAATGCATACTCAATCAAAAGTTAGCTCTGTAATTTGCCAGTGAAAGCAATACTTGTCAAATTCATTTTTTCCTATGATATGGCTTGGTTTAGTTGAGAATATTGAATAATGCAGCTTTAGAGGCAGAAGAGGCAGCCTTTATTTCCTTTTTATCACAGGGCATAGGGGTGGTCAAACAACAGCCTATGAGCCAAATCCAGCCTGCTGACTACTTTTATAAATAAGCCTCCTTGGAACATAGTACAGCTCATTTACTGTGGTGATTTCATTTGTCCAGTTTCATTTCTGTTGCTGCAATGAAATAGCCTGAGCAAAATAGACTAATGAAGAAAGGATTTACTTCCTCTACAATCCCACGTTGCCATCCATTAGTGTGGGGAAGTTGAGGCAGGAGATTGTATCATCATATCTCGAAAAGCAGAGAAAGAACGACTGTGTGGATTCTTGTTTGTTTCTCCTCAGTTCCATTTCTTCACTCGGAATCCTGTCCTGGAATACCTGTATAGGGAATTTTGCATTTCACACTGGGTTGTATCTTCCTGCATTGTTTAACCACCAAGACAATCCTCACAGGTATGTCTACAGGCCAATCTTATCTACACAAATTCCTCATTAAGACTCTAGACTGCTGTTAAAGAGTACTGACTGCTTTTCCAGAGTACCACATTTCTGTTTCTAGCACTGACAAGCTAGCCCAAAATAGTCTGTAACTTCAGTTCCAGGGGAGATGAGGCCCTCTTCTGGCCACCTAAGATCCCAGGTATACACTTGGACATATACACACATTTGAGAAAAACACAGAAACAGAAAACAAAAAAACAAAAAAAAAATAAATAAATGACTTTTCTAAAATACTCTTCTCTCAGATACTTCTAGGTTGTGTCAAAGTTGATAGAGAATTGTAGCCTGCATAGATGGTGCCTTGAGGTGTTATGGTAGAGATGCTAGAGCAGGGAAAGTCTTAAATGTGCTTGCAGTCCTGATTACAGTAGATAGCCTTAGGATTGTCACTTCCTGATTTTCATTGCTGGTGGGGGCTGTGATCACAGTCAACACCTACTGAATGCCAGACTCTTTGGAACACTTTACAGTTGGACGCCGGCTTATTCCTCATAGCAGCCTTTTATCACAGCACTGTTACTATCTTCTTTTTATATGTGAACAGAAGGAAGCTCCGAGAGGGTAAGTGATGAGCCCATTCTCATTTGTCTTATGTGTAGTAGAATTGAGAAGTTTAGCTCAAGAATTTTTGTTTGGTTAGATAATTTTTCAAGTATATATAGAAATAAAAAAAAGAGAATACTGCATTACTAAGTAGACATCACTCAACTTCAGTAAGTAGTAGCATTTTAACATTTGTGTTTTCACTATTTTTCTTCCAAGTCTTCCCAATATTTTAGATCTGTAGAACAAATCAATATCATATCACTGCATCTACAGACATTCCATAGTTCATTCCCAATGGATAAGGACTTGAACAATAAATGGTGTGTCATTTGGATGTATAACAAAATTCACAGTAATTCCATAATATCACCTGTAGCAGTCAAAATTATTTTTTTTCCTGATTGTGTTACAGTTTTCTTGTGACCACTGGTTTGTCTAAATCAGCATCTAAGCAAGATTCATTTATTGCATTTGCTAATTAATTATCTAGCATGGCTCTTATAATAACATAATGGGTTTCACACTATACTTCTTTTACTTCTACTAATTATTAAAGACACAGGCTCATAAGAACTGTGGAATGACAGTGTTTCTTCAATTGCTTCTTTTTGGTGTACCACAGTCTCTCTTTCTCTACTATAGATCTAAAAGACTGATAAAATCGATTCACATGAAAGGGTGCTGTGTGCTTCCTCTTACATTACCTCAAGAAGCACAGAATGACTGGTTATCATCATTAATGTTACTGGAGTTTTGGGGTCAAAGCTGAAACTCAAGCAGCCTCAACAAGCCAGGCTTAGCCTCCTGTCCCCAACATACTAATAAAAGATACAACTCATAGTGAAAATTAAAGATTTGTTTACCATGGCCACATTGGGAAAAAGAAAAAAATAAGGGAGTCTCATTGCCCCAGATCCATTTTCAAGGGCTCTGAAATGAAGTTGAGGTTTCAGTAATGGGCAAGAGAATGGTTAGAAATTTTACCTCAGTTGCATGGTATGTGCCTAGCATACACAAAATGCTATACTTGATCCCTTGTTTATAATAAACTGGGCATGGTACATGCCTGTAATCCTAGTACTTGGGTAGGGAGGTGGAGGAAGGAAGATCAGATATTCAAGGCTATCCTTTGTTAGTGACTTAAAGTTAGAGGCTAGCCTGCAATACATCAGATGCCCAACTGAAAATGACAAACAGCAACAGTAACATTAAACATATGTGTATATAAATATATATGTAAACACATATACACACACTATGCACATGTATGCACACATATATACATGTGTATTTGCATGTATTTATGTATATATACATATATTTAAGCACACACACGATGTGTGTGTGTGTGTGTGTGTGTGTGTGTGTGTGTGTGTATAAAACAATGGAAAAAGAGCCGTGAATTTGTAAGAGAGCAAAGAGGGATTTAGAAGAAGGAAATGGAAGAGGGAAGTAGTGTAATTATATTATAATCTCAAAAATTAAGTAAATAATTAAAACCGTTTTGTCTTAATTAGTTGAAATTCTTCCAAGCAGAACTCCACCTTTTCAATTATTTGCTTACCTTATCCTAATGTGCAGTTTGTTTAGGAGAAACAAAATAAATATTTATTTCTCAGCTTTTTGATTAAGATTCATTGCCTTATTTTAGCAACTTTGGGGAGTAACTAAGGATAATACTATAATTAACAAACAACATAAACTGTGGATTCAAAAATACAATTTGCTTCAGAAATGAGAGTAAATAATTTTGCCATTAATACCATTGTGGCCTGTGAGAGTTACATGTTAGCCCTTGGCAAAGTGTACTTGCTCTGTGGCACAAGGCATACATACCCTGGCCATCAGGTAAACTTCATTTCTCAGACCGAGAATCAGATGTTTCTCTAGAAGTTTCCCTTTACAAAACAAATCTCTGTGAAGTAGAATGGGAATTGCAACCCTGGTCTGCCTGAGAGTTCTGTGTGATGAACATAGTAGAAGATGGATGCACTTAGGTCCATCAGTGAGATTTCAAGTGAGTTTTAATAATGTCTCGGTAGCTAAAGTGCTTGTGAATCAGCTAGGTCCTAATTCAGAGTTCTTTCCCAAGGTTTTGACTCAAATTACTGGCATCTTTTGGTATAAAAGTGTATGGCCTGAAGAGTCTCTAAAGCAAGCAACTGTCAGACGAAGCTAAATTTTGGAAGCCTATGGATTGTGTATGAAGACTCATAAGACTCAGGAAGTAAAAAAAAAAAAAAAAACTTACAAGTCACAGACAGTTAACAGAAGATTCACAGTGCTCTTTCCCAGGGTTATACTGATATAGAAAAATCTCAAAACATAGAATTGGTTTTATAAAGGGCCTACCAATAGAATTTTTTTAGGAGACATTAAATCACAGAAGTGCAATTTAGCTAAAGGAACGCTGCCTCCTAAATACCCCAAAGATAAGTAGTGTGCTAAGTGGCTTGTTAGAGATAAGTGAAATTGAAGATGCTAGGATGTAAATGTTTACTCACTAGGATTGATAAGCCATTCCGTTCTGATTCCTATGACAAATGAGATAGCACTGACTATCCATTAGTCCCTGATTCCCATATACCAAAGACATACCTCTAAGAGCAGTTTAGGGTGGGCAGTGTAGGCTCATAGACATCATTAATTTCAGATCTGTCATTAAGTACCTTATGCTTTTATCAGAGAAGACATAGTTCTGTGAGGTGGGCAAGATGACCCTGTGTAACAACAATCCAAAAAAAAAAAAAAACGAGAAAAAGAAAAAAGGATTAATACCAGTGTACTTAAAAAATAATTCTGGTCTGGCATGGTAGCATACACCTTTAATCCCAGCACTCGGGAGGCAGAGGCAGGTGGATTTCTGAGTTCGAGGCCAGCCTGGTCTACAAAGTGAGTTCCAGGACAGCCTGGGCTATACAGAGAAACCCTGTCTCGAAAAAACCAAAGGAAAAAAACAATTCTGCCAATATGTGATATCTTTGCTGTATAAATCTATTAACTGCTTAGGCACCTATACTTATAGTTTCCCATCTCTGCTTATATTTTTTGAAGTATAATGTAGGGTAGAGACTGGAAAGAGATTTAAGCATGACAGTGTACGTAAAATGTATAAGCCTACTATGTTTATAGAGGAAATCTTATGTTGGAGGTCAACTCTTATTTAGATATTAGCCCCAGTCAGCAAGGTGCTTAAGGAAGCTTTCCTTTGTGTTTAAGAGCGTGAAGTGATTTCTCCCTGAGAAGGCATAGTATTTCTATAGTCATACAAGTGACAACAATTGCCAGGGAAAGGAGACTCTCTAAACAGCCAATCTACTTGCAAAATATATAGCTAGTTCCAGGGAAGCAAATTTCCTGAGTCATCCCTCAACTGGGGTTGGCATTTTGGTGAAGCAATTAGGTGCCTTTGAGTCAACCATATTCCTATAACTTACCCCTGCTCCAACCTCCTGCATGTACCACCTGAAACCCACTGGGTAACTGGAACGGGTTGTTGTTCTGTACTCATTGACCTATCTAGAGTGAATACATTTTCATGTCTACTAAGGAAAAATCACACACACACAAACACACACACACATACGCACACGCACACCCAGGTACATAACATGCTTGTAGGTTTGTTTGTTTCTGTTTTGAGACAGGATCTTCAGTAACCCAGGCTGGCTCATGTTTACTCCTTAGCTGAAGATGATCTTGAATTAATTTCTGATCCTCCTGTCTTTTCCTCTGGAATACTGGGATTATGGGTTACTCTAGATGCAACTTAGTGCCTCTTGTGTGTTAAGCAACCAGTTTATCAATTGAGCTATATTATATCTCTAACCTCCTGGTATCTTTTTGTTTCCCCTCTCCTTTGATCTTCAGATCTCTTTTCCTCTATTTATCTTTTATTTTCAAAATGAGAATCAAAGGTTCTAGCACTTTTCCAAGGTCATAAAGCTAGTAAGTAGCAGAACAAGGATACACACTACATTCTTACAACTTAGCATCTCTTCCAGCACATCAAGAAAGTAACCCAGACACTATTGCATAGGCCAGCAAGATTTTGCTGAAGAGACCTGATATAGCTGTCTCTTATGAGGCTATGCCGGGGCCTAGCAAACACAGAAGTGGATGCTCACAGTGAGCTATTGGATGGGTCACACGGCCCCCAATGGATGAGCTAGAGAAAGTACCCAAGGAGCTAAAAGGAACTGCAACCCTATAGGTGGAACAACAATATGAACTAACCAGTACTCCAGAGCTCTTGACTCTAGCTGCATATGTATCAAAAGATGGCCTAGTCAGCCATCACTGGAAAGAGAGGCCCTTTGGACTTGCAAACTTTATATGCCCCAGTACAGGGGAACGCCAGGGCCAAAAAGTGGGAGTGGGTGGGTAGGGGAGCAGGGCGGGCGGGGGGGGGTATAGGGAACTTTCAGGATAGCATTTGAAATGTAAATAAAGAAAATATCTATTAGAAAAAAGAAAGAAAGTAACTGCCTCCTAGGATCCTAGGATGCTGTCTTTAGATAGACCAGCAGGGGAGGTCATTTTAAATTTCTCTGCAGGGGTAGCCAAAGGCTTTGGACCATTCTTTTTAGAAGCTAAAATGTTCATTTTCTTCAGTAGCTTTTAGGTGGTCAGACAGAAAGCCCAAAGTGTGGACTTGAGTGCCTCTTATTTTTACCATTTCTATTGCCCTTCATTTCTCCTCACAGCTTGAATGTGTGAGTTGTTTGAAGATAGAGAAGGCCTGATTACTCTCCTTGTTTCCTTTGCTATATGATGGGACGCTGTCAATGCATTTCACATTAGCATTTACTTAGCCGAGAAACACACGGTTTTTACTGGCTCGCATACCTATTAGGACATAAACATTTTTTTTCCCTCAAAACTTCTTCTGAATTGATTTCATCAGTCATTTTCCCGAAACATTAAACCTGGGGGAAATAACACTAAGAAAAAGTAAAACATGAAATGGAAAATATATACGTGAAGTAGAAAATGTCTTCTACTAACTCCAGGATATCTAAATTAGACCTCAGAGGAGGAATTATGGGGTGCTTTAAGGTCTTACACATCCCTTTTTGTATTTATAGTTTAGGCAAATGGAAGGAAAGATAAGAATGTCTCCATCATATATATCCTAAAACTTATATGAGAATTCACATTGGAAGACATAATATTTTTTTGTCTCATGGCTGCGGCACAATACTTAATACATTCAACTTAAGGGGAAAAAGTTTATTTAGGCTTACAGTTTGGAAGGCACAGTCCATCATGGTGGCAAGAGCTTGAAGAGGCTCGTCACATTATATTCACAGACAAGCAGAGGGTTATTGATGTTGATGTTCATCTCACTTTTCTCTGTTTATACAGCCCAGGGTCCCAGATCATGGAATGATTCTAATCACACTTAGGATGTGGCTTCTCAGTACATCCAATCTAGACAATCCCTGTCAAGCTGATAGTATTAACCATCATGGAGAGCAAGCATTTTATCCTCCCCCAGTGCAGGCACCTTTCATGCTCAACACTTACCAGAAACCTGGAATTAGAAGGACTGGGTTTGGTTTTGACTTTACCCTGATGACGTTCACCCTCAATCTTTCTGCACCTCTAACTTTTTACTTCCCAAAGGAGAGCAGAGATGGTATGTAGCCCATGCAGCCATGAGAATTGGTGGGATAACAGAATGTTTAGCACAGAGTATGACGAATAAGATTCCTTTAATGGTGGTAATTCTTCTATCCTTAATAATCAATGCCATTGTTGTTGATCATCATCATCATTACTACCATCTCATAAACGTGTGGATTATAGGACCAGAGAGCTAGATAGCTCAGCAGCTCAAGCTACTTGTCACACAAGCCTGATGACCTGAGCTTGACTGAGAGAATGATTTCACAGATTTCTCTGTCCTCCACATAAGCACCATGGCATGCATATCCATGTGTATCATTCACACACATGCTAATAATAAATGCACACAAGCAGGATAATAACTATAGCATAATATAACACAATTATCTAGGCTTTGACCTAGGGTAGTATAAATCAGAAATAATATTTGGATTTTCAATCTTGTGTCGTTGATTTTTTTGTGTGTGAAAAAATTGTGTGTGTTTCCTTAATAATGAACATTCAGGTAAACCTGCCCCCATCTGTATTCTTAAAACAAATCCCATAAAGGAGTATCTGTTACTCCCCTTCTAGGGTTTCAGCATCATGCCCAGTGTCCTTTGTAATCTTCTGTGCAATAATAACTCTAATGCCTCTTCTACATTTCTTTTTTCCTTCTTTCTTTCCTTTCCCCTTTTTTCTTTTATTTTCCTTTCTTTTCTTCCCTACTTGCCTCCATCCCCCCCTCTGTCTCTCTGTCCCTCTGTCTGTCTCTCTCCCTCCTTCCCTCCCTCCCTCCCTTCATTCTTTCCTTCTTGCACCTTCCAAGAAAGCTTTTACCCTTACACTCCATTAAAAGTGTTGTGGTCAGGGTCATCAACAGCTCTCACCTAACTAAATCCTTCTTGTTTGGTTGTTTTGTTTCTCTTTTCCCAACTGGCTGCTCCTTTTTCTTATCTGCTTCTGGATCCAAAACACTGGGCTTAACTATATTTATTACTTGTGTAGTATATTTTTCCTTTCTTTTTATAGACAGATTATCAGGAAACCCAGGCTGGCCTTGAACTCACTTGAACTGTAGCAAAGGATAATTCCTGATTCACCTGCCAAAGCTTTCCAAGTGCTGGGATTGCAGCACACATCAGCACATTCACCTGGCTTTGTTTGCTCTATTTTATTTCAGTTAGTACCTGACTTTAAATATTGTTTATCCTTCCCTTTCCTCTCGATATTTACAGGATCTGGTTTTGTGATTATAGGTCCTAATATGTTGGGAGTGTGCCATTTGTGCTTTTTGGCACACTTCTGCCCCTTCCAAAAGAAGCCTTTGGTTTACCTTCTGCTTATCTCCTAGATCCAGATTCCCCTATAGAACTCTTTCGTGAGTAGAATGTGTCTTTAAATGTTCCCCAGTCAAATGCAGTGGCAGTGTAAAAATATTTGTGTATGTCCTCAGATGTGGCATTGTCTTAGGGTATCCATTGATGTAAAGAGACACCATTACCAAGGCAACTCTTATAAAGGACAATATTTAATTGAGGCTGGCTTACAGGTTCAGAGGTTCTATCCATTATAATCAAGGTGGGATCATGGCAGCATTCAGGCAGGCATGAGACTGGAGGAACTCAGGGTTGTACATCTTGTTCTGAAGGCATCCAGGAGAAGACTTGTTTCCAGGGAGCTAGGAGAAAGGTCTCAAAGCCCATGCCCACAGTGACAAAAAAGTACTGGGTATAGGAATAGTTACTGTCTTTTTTTTGGCGGGGGGGGGGGGGGATTCAAAGTCGAATAAGACACAGTCCTGAAGTAGGCATATCTTTGTCAAATGAGACACCTAGACGCACATTATGAGGGAGACAAAACTGTGTACAGGAGTAGTGAGGGGTGGATAGTATGATCATAGTACTTAGACAAATTAATCACTAAGCTCTTTTCTACTACCTTGAGTAGGCATTCTTACACCTCTGAGCCTCAATTTTCCTACTGCAAAATAGAGAAGACAGCATTATCTATTTCATAGGGGTTGTCTCTATAACAATTAAATGGATATAGTAAAATATATGATGCACTTGAAGGAAGTATCTTTAGGAAATCCATTACTGTGTACAATTAATTATGATGTCAATAAAATACAAGAAAGGATTAGATGACATAACACATGTAAAAGAAGAGCACAGTAAGGACCTGATAAATGATAGCTATTATATCTTACTTGGAGAAGACATCATATTACACTTGATCCTTCTGCACTAGCATGGGTGGCATAGGGTCTTCCGGTAGATCTCTATAGATATTCTTATGGTTGGATCTTTGGTTTCTGCTCTTCTGTTCAGAACTGTGTTGCCCAACATCCCCCTGAGATTATGTGTTTCCTAATAGAGGGACTTAAGATAGCAATGAAGAGTAGATAAATTATCTCAAATTAAAACATTGTTTTTAAAAAAGTAGATAGGACCTTAGGGACAGCACTTGGGATTATCCTCTGCCTTCCACACTCATGTGCACAAGTGGCTACCTGCACTCACATGAACACAAATATGTATACACATGCACACAAAAATACAGGTAGTTTTATATTGACTGCATGGGGAAATGATATTTTAATAAATGAAGCTAAAGAGAATATCCTCACAATTTCATTTGTCTGTTTGCTTCCGTGTAACAACTGGATGATGCTAAGATTCATATGTGCCCTTACTGCATGTATAATTCATGTAGATCAAGTCTGATTGACACCACTGCCCTAACAGTAGCCTCGTCTCTACATTCTTCCCTTTAGGATTTGCTGAGATTCTCTTTATTCCTACTGTAGATGCCTCTTCTGCTTTCCTTCTCTTACCAGGAGCAGAGAGATCTGTCCTTCATAGTCGGCCATGACAGACCTGGACGTTTTATGACTTTCACGTTTTAGAGTGGGTTTTCCTCCTTGCTATCCTCATAGTTTTTGCTTTATCCCTATATCTTAGCATGGAACACATTGGCTTCTAGTTAGAATAGTTATAGGTCTCCCGTCACTGCTCTGTTGTAAATTCCAAGATGGCCCACGCTATTTCTAATTTGCACCACTTAACGGTAACCACAGTACATAGCAAGGGCTGAGTGCTTTTCAAGTACCACAGACACATAAAAATGACTCTCAGGCTTGGATTCCGTGGGCTTTTTACTCCCATCTACAGTTTCCAGTTTCTTCCTGAGATTTTACTCATGGTTGTTCTTCCTATGCTTGCAGCCAGCCTCTCGATGCAGCCTCTTGGACTCTCTGTGGTATGTAATCTGTCCCATGTGAAGCATAACAGATTTAACCAAAACCTCTGGCATGCCATGTGGATGGTATGTTTCATTGTGGGATTGATAATCTCCCTTGAGAGACACCTGGCTATATGACCAGTGTGTAGAGAGCAAGGCCTCTTGCCTTGGTTGCAGAAAATTTCCTCATCTGCTTTTTGGTGGGCATCCTTCCAAATTTATGGGTGATATTGCCATGTTATTTGTGGTGAGTAAATGATGCACAGAAAGCAGAGTGGGTAGATTATACTAGATGTGAGTTTCCTAGCAACATCATTAACTACGCTGGACCACCATTCAGTCAGCTCTGCCTCCTGTGGTCTGATACCATGGTGACACCACACTCTCTCTCTGGCCACTCCGTAAGCCTTGCACTTACTGAGCTCTGTCTTCGGAGGGACTGGGGAGATAGATCACTTAACAGTGTGCTGCTAAGATGCTAAAATGGATGCCAACTTTCTGCTTTCTTTTCTTTTCCCCTGAGGACTTTGACTGTGTACTGGTGTGATTTGTTTCCTGGGGATGGACAGACTTGTGACCTTTCTGGCTTATAAATATAGAACCTTTGATAAAGTACCTCATGTCTCTGACCATTATGTCTGAGACTAAAAGACTTTCTAGAATGGTTTTTAAAAATTCTAAAGGATTCATTTGTCTCAGACGTCCTCAAGTTTTATAAGGTTTCACAGTCCACACTGAAGTCCCTCTACTGTGCTCTAGTAAATGTCAAGAAGTTTTTGGTATGGGTTTGTGAAAAGGTCTTTAAACATCATTATGTCTGCTACATTCTTCTAACCTATACCTGGACTGCAGTGATTGTAACAGCTGAAAGGGTCTCAGTGCTACACCAGGCCAGTATGCCTAAGTCATAAGTTAGGGCACCTGTGTTTTCTACCACAGTACTGCTCTGTTCTGCTATCAGAGACGTCAGGGTCTCTCTGTCTCTGTCCCTCTGTTCCTCTCTCTCCCTCCTTCCTTCCCTCCCTCCTCCCCTGCCTCTTTCCCTCCTTCCTCCTCCCCCTTTCTCTTTTTTCTCTTACGCTGGTGACATTGCTCCAGGACTAACAATCCTCTGAGAGAAAGAAAGTGATATTATTAGAATGATGTTCTCTCTTTTTCCAAACTAAGCTTGGAACCAGAGGATTTCCAGATCCCTTTACAGCACAAGGTTTCTTTTTTCAAGAAACCACTCAGGCCCGAAAACAGCATTAGCATGGGCACAAAATTCTTTCCTCTGCCTGTGGTTCTCTTATGGTACTCTGAAAAGAATCCAAAGTTGGAGTATTTGGCTTGTGGCTTCCTGGCTAGAAGACACCTTGTTCTTAGAGTGTGGGATTTCCTGTACATTTCTGGAGTAGTTCCAGGTGCTAGGTGCTTTGAATCCCACCTTGTTTGTCTTTTCAACATCTCAGTATTTTATGTCTTGCCTATAGGGTATAAGGTCATTCTTGGAACATCTGCTAACTAGTCCCTGTCACATGCTTTCCCTCTTTCTTTCCAAAATAACATCACTTGTGTTTTTATAAGTACCTGTTATTTCAAGTGTTGGTCATTTTAGCCAACAAGCTAACTGTGGGGCGGGGCTTAGCATGAATGTAGGAAGGTAAGGGGTGTGAAACTGGCTAGCATTTCTACATTAGAATTGAAAATGTGTGAAAGATATTGTAATATTGCAAAAAGCAATTGGTTTTGGCTTAAACTGGAACATAACTTTTGGGACTTGGAGGTGAATTAGTCTTTAAATTTTTTACTAAAGCAATTAATTGCTCTGCAGTTTCATTGCTGGACATTACATATTTGAACTCCCAAAATTTTAGTGTTGAACACTTTTTGTAGTTTGTTGTGAAGTCTGTCTTGAATGAGCCTTCAGATTAGAGTTTGAGATCATATTAACCACTCTAAAGTAGGATCTTCTATGAAGTTCATTGCCTGATCTCTTCAGAAACTCTTCAAAGTGGTGCCTTCCACGGTAACATCACGTGTCATGAGAGGTTTTTCAGAATTTAAAGTTGAAATCCATTACAGTTAAACATGGTCCTAGATTCTGCCCTCTGTAGCTATATAAAACACTTTCTCTCCATGACAGCTCTTGACATTTGAAAAATACCTCTGGTTAGGCCTCTGCCTTTGCCCCATCGCTCTCTCTCTCCCTGCCTCCATCTTCTCTTTTTGTTTTCTTTTTCACTAGGAGGTTCACTCTGCAGGCCAAGCTGGCCTGGAATCTTCTCTCCTCCCTCCTCAGCCTCCCGAGTGCTAGGATTACAGCACAAGCCACCAGGTGTAGCTCTTCTAAGTTTTAGGACGGTGGGTATGCTCTGAGAAAAGCCTGTGCCTAGCATCTCTTATGGTTTGGACCCCTTTGAATGTTGATACCTTACCTAAGGTTTTTCAAGATCCTGCCAGAGGCTAAGAACAGCAATTGGTAGGCACTGGGTTTCTCAGGATTCTTTACAAGAGCAGTGAGGCCTCCAGTAGGGCTCTGGGTGAGCAGGTGCTTGCTGATGGCAAAGTTCTGTGTAGCAGCAGTATCTGATATATATACATATATGTATATGTATATGTATATGTATATGTATATGTATATGTATATGTATATGTATATGTATATGTATATGTATATGTATACGTATATATATACTTTGTGGTATGATTTTTTAAAACTAAAATTGTTTTAAACTGATTCCTTAAAACCTAAAAAAAAATTTACACAATGTTTCTGGGATAACTTTGTAGGTGGATTATGGCTATTGGCTATGGATCTTGCCCAATATTTCAGATCTTTTCAGTAGGTTTTAAATTTTGCTTAAATCAGCAATAGTCATTTTTGTTTACTTGTACTTAAGAAATCTGTATGGGACTAATTTATATTGTATATATTTGATTAAAATCCTCATGCCTGTGACAGTAACAACCACTAACCAAAGTATACAAGCTATCTGATAATACGCATTTGATATTTTTGAACCCAGCTTCAAGGCACATAAGTCCTGTAGAGATGCTGTAATAAAACACAGTTTAGATGACTTACCAAGAGAGACTGATTTTTCTCTGGTGGCTAGATATCAATTTTAAGGTATTAAAATAGTTGATATCTTTTTGCCTTTTAAAAATTGCAAATATATTTCTATTTTTATACATTATCATGATTATGGTTTCCCCTCCCAGTTCCTCCCCACCTCCCCTTCCCTCTGGATCCACCCCTTTCTGTCTTTCATTAAAAAAGAGCAGAAACCAACAACCAAACATGACAGAATAAAATATAATAAAATCAAGTACAAATTATCATACTGAATTTGGACATGGTAACCCAACAGGAGGAAAAAAGTCTCGAGAGCAGGAACAAGTCAGAGACCTTCTCATTCTCACAGTCAAGAGTCCCATAAAAATATGAAGCTAATAGCAATAATATATCCATAGAGGACCTGGTGTAGACCCTTTTAGGCCCTGTGCTTGGTGCTTCCATCTCTGTGAACTCATATGAACCTTGCACAGTTGATTCAGAGGGCCGTCTCTTGTCCTCCATCCCCTCTGCTTCTTACAAACTTCCTGTTTCCTCATCTGGATTCCCTGCGGACTGAGGGGAGGGATTTGATGGAGAATTCTAAATGCTCTCTTCACATAATGTCTGGCTGTGTGTGTCAGAATCTGTCTCTATCTGCTGCAGGAGGAAGCCTCTCTGATGATGACTGGATTAGGCACTAATCTGTGAATATAGCAGAATAGCATTGGGAATTATTCTATTGATTTTTTTTAAAGAATAGTATAATTTGATTGTATCCTAGGTCTCTCGGCTACTAGTCTCTGGTTCATGGCTACACAAGCAGTGTAGGGTACGGGTTCCTTTTTGTGGAGTGGATTTTAAGTCAAATTAGACTTTGGCGGCTGCCCCCCCCCCCGTCCCCAGTTCTGTGTAGGAGATTGTGAGTCAAAGGTTTTGTGGCTGACATGAAATTTGCAGGCAAATGGATAGAACTAGAAAAAAAAAATCATCCTGAGTGAGGTAACACAGACCCAGAAAGATACACATGGTATGTATTCACTTACAAGTTGAAATTAGCCATTAAGTAAAGGATAAACGAGCTACAATCCATAGGCCCAGAAAGGTTAGGTGTATTGGCTTGTATACGTTTGGCCCCAGGAGTAGAAAGGTGTGGCCTTGTTGGAGTAGGTATGTCACTGTGGGCTTGGGCTTAAGACCCTTACCCTAGATGCCCGGCAGTCAGTCTTCCACTTAGCAACCTTCAGATGAAGAGGTAGAACTCTTAGCTCCTCCTGCACCATGCCTGCCTGGATGCTGCTATGTTCCTGCCTTGATGATGATGGACCAAGTCTCTGAAACTGTAAGCCAGCCCCAATTAAATGTTGTACTTTATAAGACTTGCCTTGGTCACAGTGTCTGTTCACAGCAGTAAAACCCTAACTAAGACAATAGGTAAAGAGGAGGTGTCTAGGGAGGACATGTGGATCTATCTCCCTGGGAAGGGGAGATAGACTAGATTTTTATGGGCAGACTGGGAATGGGTAGGGGATGGAGCATGTTGGGGTGGGTGGGTGGGGTGTCAGATGGTCAGAGAAATGGGGTGGAGAGAGTACAAGAAGAGACAGCTGGAATTGGGGGGCTTTGGGGGGAACATTGTGGAAACCTAGTGCAGTGGAAACTTCTTGAAATCCATAAAGGTGACTCTAATGAGGACTTCTAGTAATGAGGGGTATGGAGTCTCAACTGGCAATCTCTTATAGCCAGCTAGGGCTCACAGTGACTTCTTGCCCAAGAAGATCCCATGAAAATCCTCCGAACAACCCAGGCTGTTGCAAATACAAAGGGTTGCTCTCCACAAACTGAAAGAGGAGGCTGATTGCGGAGGGCAACACCCACACAACTCACTGAACATGCAGAATGTGAGCTGGTACTTACATGGAGCCTTCACGCCTACGTTCTCGCCTCTTTGCTATGGGGAGGTTCTCTTCAGGCTAACTAAAAAGGAAACATGGACATAGTGGATATCTTATGAGGTCTCTCACTGACTTAAGGCAGCACTGTTTTCACTGGTCTGTAGGAATATATGCCTGTGTTTGAATTTCATTCTTTATGAGGATATCAGCTTTGTTGGCTAGTTTTATATCAACTTGGCACAATCTAGAATCATTGGGGCCAGGGAACTCTCACTGGAGAAAAATGCATCCATAAAGTTTGCCTGCAGGTAAACCTGTAGAGCATTTTCCTAATTAGTGATTGCTGGGTAAACAACCAGCTCACTGTGGGTGGTGCCATCCCTAGGCTGGTAGTACTAGGATCTATATAAAGGTAGGTTAAGCAAGCCATAGGAAACTATCTAGGAAGCAGCACTCATTCATAGCTTCTGCATTAGCTCCTGCCTTCAGGTTCCTGACCTATTGGAGTCCCTGTCCTGACTTTCTTCATTGGTGGACTATGATCTGTAGGTATATGGTAAATAAATCCTTTCCTCCCTAAGTTGCTTTTGGTCATGGTGTTTCATCACAGCCACAGTAGCCCTAACTAAGACACAAGTTGATACCAGGATAGTGGGGCATTGCTGTGACAGAGCTGACTGTGTTGCTTTGAGGAGGATTGTGGAAGGACTTCAGAACCTTGAACTAGAAAATCCATTGGGTATTGAGAGCTTAGTGAGTAGTTCTGAAGGAGCTTGGAAGATAAGAATGTTGAGAGTAGTGTAGACGATGGAGGACTGGCTTCTGAAGTTTTAGAGAGAAGCACAGACTCTACCAGGCCATTTAGGTGAAGAATCTGTGGTGTCTGCCCAGCTGGCTGAAGAGTTTGCTTTGGTTAACAAACTACCAGAACCATTAAAGTTAAACTTTTGTTTTACTAGGACAGTTGACACTGGTCATCTGGAGCTCAGAAATTAGCAGTGATTAAGAAGAGTCCAACATCATCGTGATGAAGTCATTGAGAAGTGTTTCCTGAAAGTCAGCACACAGAAGCTGTGTTCTAGAAGCTGCTAAGGTTGTTATCTTGTTCTGGCAGCTGAACTTGGCAGTGTAAGAGTCACTCAGGTGGTAGTGGTTTTGAAGGCATGAAGGAGTCAAAGAGATGTAGCTGAGGATTGGCAATGAGAGAGGCCATTGGAGAAGGTGCAGCTGCTGAGGAGCAGTTGAAGGCCCAAGATTGAAGGAGTCATGCATAGAAGTTGAGGCTTGGCACTGTGAAGAGAGCCCAGGAGAAGCTACTGGTGCATTGCACCCATGTTGGAGCAGTATTTTGGAGATGCCAGTACCATGGGATGACTACTAAGAAGAGCAGCAGCAGTGGGGTGGAGCCAGCCTAAGCTTAAAAGAAAAAACTGTGTGCACTGCAGTGGGTAGAGCTGGAGAAGTGACCCAAGTCCCTGGAGGAGCCCAGGAGATGGTGAGTAGATCCTAGACATTAAATAATGTGTTATTTACACTGTTGGGAGTATGGGTTTTGCTTTGATATGATTGTGACTGTTGATATGTTCTTGCCTGTTGAAGTCAGAAAGTATTTAACTTATTTTTAATTTTTATAGGAATCCACAATTGAGAAATCTTGAATTTTTAAAAGAGGCTTTGCATTTTCAAAGAGACTGGTTATTTTAAAGGGACTTTAATGTGTTTGGATTTCTAAAGACTGGGGATCTTTTAAAGTTATTCATGGTTTTATTTGTTTTTTTTTTTGTTTGTTTTGAGAAAGGGTTTCATTGTGTAACAGAGCCCTGATTACCCTGAACTCACTTTGTAGACCAGTCTGGCCTTGAACTCACAGATATCTGCCTGCCTCAGCTTCCAGAGTGCTGGTATTAAAGTCATGAGCCACCATGCCTGGCTGTTATTTATGTTTTAGATGTGAGATCTTGGGGATGATTGAGAAAGCAACATTTGTGGCTTAACAATTGATGTGTTTGTGTGTCAAGTTGACAAGGGGGTCAATTGTGCTGGCTAATTTTATGTCAACTTGACATAAGCCAGAGTCATTTGGGAATAGGGTATTAAAAGCGAGAAAATACTCCCTTCAGACTGGCCTGTGGGCAAGACTTTGGTGAATTTTCTTGATTGATGACTGATGTGGGAGAGCTCAGCTCATTGTGGGAACTGCTATCCTGGGCTGGTGGTCCTGCATTCTATAAGAAAGCAGGCTGAGCAAGCCATGGGGGAGCAACCCAGTATGCAGTACCCTTCTAGTGCCTCTGCATCAGCTCCTGCGTCCAGGTTCTTCTCTTAGATAAGTTTCTGCCCTGATTTCCCCCAGTGATGGACAGTGATGTGGAAGTGTAAGCTAAATAATCTCTTTACCAGTTGCTTTGGTCATGGCATTGAGGCATTTTATCACAGGAATAGAAACCTTAGCTGAGACACCAGCTGTACTGGGTTAGACCTCACCATCAGTGTCTTACCCCTTGTGTTCAATTATGGTTAAATAGTAAGGCAACTGGGGGATGGATAACTTCAATGTATAAATTTGAGACTTAAGCAATTAAGCCCCCTCATAACGCAACACTTTATAAAAAGGAAGATAACTTAAATTTATTTATTTCTTTTCTTTTTCTTTTTTATTAGATATTTTCTTTATTTACATTTCAAATGTTATCCCCTTTCCTAGTTTCCCCTCTGAAAATCCCCTATCCCCTCCTCCTCCGTCTGCTTCCCACCTCCCCTCCCATTCCTGGTCCTGGCATTCCCCTATACTGGGGCATAGAGCCTTCACAGGACCAAGGGCCTCTCCTCCCATTGATGACCAACTAGGCCATCCTCTGCTACAAATATAGCTAGAGCCACAAATTCCATCATGTGTTTTCTTTGATTGGTGGCATAGTTCCAAGGAACTTTGAGGGTACTGATTAGTTCATATTGATTCCCCTTCTATGGAGCTTCAGTCCCCTTCAGCTCTCTGGGTATTTCTCTGGCTCCTTTATTGGGGACTTTGTGCTCCAGTGGATGACTGTGAGCATCCACTTCTGTATTTGCCAGGCAATGGCAGAGCCTCGCAGGAGACAGCTATATCAGGCTTCTGTCAGCAGGCTCTTGTTGGCATCTGCCTAGTATCTGGGTTTGGTGGTTGTAAATGGGGGGATCCCCAAGTGGGGCAGTCTCTGGATGGTCATTCCTTCAGGCTCTGCTCCCAACTTTGTTTCTGTAACTCCATCCATGGGTATTTTGTTCCCTATTATAAGAAGGAACGAAGTATCCACACTTTGGTCTTCCTTCTTCTTAAGTTTCATGTGTTTTGCAAATTGTATCTTGGGTATTCTAAATTTCTGGGCTAATATCTCCTTATCAGTGAGTGCATATCATGTGTGTTCTTTTGTGATTGGGTTACCTCACTCAGGAGGATATCCTCCAGATACATCCATTTGCCTAAGAATTTTATAAATTCATTGTTTTTAATAGCTGAGTAGTATTCCATTGTGTAAACTTACCACATTTTCTGTATCCATTCCTCTGTTGAGGGACATCTGGGTTCTTTCCAGCTTCTGGCTATTATAAATAAGGCTGCTATGAACATAGTGGAGCATGTGTCCTTATTACAACTTGGAACATCTTCTGGGTATATGCCCAGGAGAGGTATTGCTGGATCTTCTGGTAATATTATGTCCAATTTTCTGAGGAACTGCCAGACTGATTTCTAGAGTGTTTGTACCAATTGCAATTCCACCAGCAATGGAGGAGTGATCCTCTTTCTCCACATCCTTGCCAGCATCGGCTGTCACCTGAATTTTTGATCTTAGCCATTCTGACTGGTATGAGGTGGAATCCCAGGGTTGTTTTGACTTGCATTTCCCTAATGATTAAGGATGCTGAACATTTTTTTCAGGTGCTTCTCAGCCATTCGGTATTCCTCAGGTGAGAATTCTTTGTTTAGCTCTGAGCCCCATTTTTTAATGGGGTTATTTGATTTTCTGAAGTCCACCTTCTTGAGTTCTTTATATATTTTAGATATTAGTCCCCTATCTGATTTAGGACAGGTAAAGATCCTTTCCCAATCTGTTGGTGGCCTTTTTGTCTTCTTGATGGTGTCTTTTGCCTTACAGAAGCTTTGCAATTTTATGAGGACCCATTTGTCTATTCTCGATCTTACAGCACAAGCCATTGCTGTTCTATTCAGAAATTTTTCCCCTGTGCCCATATCTTCCAGGCTTTCCCCCACTTTCTCCTCTATAAGTTTCAGTATCTCTGGTTTTATGTGGAGTTCCTTGATCCACTTAGATTTGACCTTAGTACAAGGAGATAGGAATGGATCAATTAGCATTCTTCTACATGTTAACTGCCAGTTGTGCCAGCACCATTTGTTGAAAATGCTGTCTTTCTTCCACTGGATGTTTTTAGCTCCCTTGTCAAAGATCAAGTGACCATAGGTGTGTGGGTTCATTTCTGGGTCTTCAATTCTATTCCATTGGTCTACTTGTCTGTTGCTATACCAGTACTATGCAGTTTTTATCACAATTGCTCTGTAGTACAGCTTTAGGTCAGGCATGGTGATTCCACCAGAGGTTCTTTTATCCTTGAGAAGCGGTTTTGATATCCCAGGTGTTTTGTTATTCCAGATGAATTTGCAGATTGCCCTTTCTAATTCATTGAAGAATTGAGTTGGAATTTTGATGGGGACTGCATTGAATCTGTAGATTGCTTTTGGCAAGATAGCCATTTTCACTATATCAATCCTGCCAATTCATGAGCATGGGAGATCTTTCCATCTTCTGAGATCTTCGATTTCTTTTTTCAGAGACTTGAAGTTCTTATCATACATATCTTTCACTTCCTTAGTTAGAGTCACACCAAGGTATTTTATATTATTTGTGACTATTGAGAAGGGTGTTGTTTCCCTAATTTCTTTCTCAGCCTGTTTATTCTTTGTGTAGAGAAAGGCCATTGACTTGTTTGAGTTAATTTTATATCCATCTACTTCAATGGAGCTGTTTATCAGGTTTAGGAGTTCTCTGGTGGAATTTTTAGGGTCACTCATATATACTATCATATCATCTGCAAATAGTGATATTTGGACTTCTTCCTTTCCAGTTTGTATCTCCTTGATCTCCTTTTGTTGTCGAATTGATCTGGCTAGGACTTCAAGTAGTATATTGAATAGGTAGAGAGAAAGAGGGCAGACTTGTCTAGTCCCTGATTTTAGTGGGATTGCTTCAAGTTTATCTCAATTTAGTTTGATGTTGGCTACTGGTTTGCTATATATTGTTTTTATCATGTTTAGATATGGGCCTTGAATTCCTGATCTTTCCAAGACTTTTATCATATATCATCAGGATGGGTGTTGGATTTTGTCATATGCTTTCTTAGCATCCTATGTGTTTTTTTCCTTTGAGTTTGTTTATATAGTTTATATATTTATATTGTTTATATAGTGGGTTACATTGATGGATTTACATATATTAAACCATCCCTGCATCCCTGGGATGAAGCCTACTTGATCATGATGGATGATTGTTTTGATGTGTTTTTGGATTCAGTTTGTGAGAATTTTATTGAGTATTTTTGCATCGATATTCATAAGGGAAATTGGTCTGACTGAAGTTCTCTTTTTTAGTTGGGTCTTTGTGTGGTTTAGGTATCAGAATAATTGTGGCTTCATAGAATGAATTGGGTAGAGTACCTTCTGTTTCTATTTTGTGAAATAGTTTGAGGAGAATTGGAATTAGGTCTTCTTTGAAGGTCTGATAGAAGTCTGCATTAAACCTATCTGGTCCTGGGCTTTTTTTTTTTTTTTTTTTTTTTTTTTTTTTTTTTTTTTGGTTGGGAGGCTATTAATGACTGCTTCTATTTCTTTAGGGGATATGGGGCTGTTTATATTGTTAATGTGATCTGAATTTAACTTTGGTACCTGGTATCTGTCTAGAAATTTTCCATTTCATCCAAGTTTTCCAGTTTTGTTGAGTATAGCCTTTTGTAGAAGGATCTGATGGTGTTTTGGATTTCTTCAGGATCTGTTGTTATGTCTCCCTTTTCATTTCTGATTTTGTTAATTAGAATGCTGTCCCTGTGCCCTCTAGTGAGTCTGGCTAAGTGTTTATCTATCTTGTTGATTTTCTCAAAGAACCAGCTCCTGGTTTGGTTTATTCCTTGAATAGTTTGTTTTTGTTTGTTTCTACTTGGTTGATTTCAGCCCTGAGTTTGATTATTTCCTGCTGTCTACTCCTCTTGGGTGAATTTGCTTCCTTTTGTTCTAGAGTTTTTAGGTTGCTGTCAAGCTGCTAGTGTGTGCTCTCTCTAGTTTCTTTTTGGAGGCACTCGAAGCTATGAGTTTTCCTCTTAGGACTGCTTCCATTGTGTCCCATAATTGGGATATGTTGTGGCTTCATTTTCATTAAACTCTAAAAAGTCTGTAATTTCTTTCTTTATTCCTTCCTTGACCAAGCTATCATTGAGTAGAGTGTTGTTTAACTTCCACATGAATGTTGGCTTTCTATTATTTATGTTGTTATTGAAGATCAGCCTTAGTCCCTGGTGATCTGATAGGATGCATGGGATAATTTCAATATTTTTGTATCTGTTGAGGCCTGTTTTGTGACCAATTATATGGTCAACTTTTGAGAAGGTACCATGAGGTGCTGAGAACAAGGTATATCCTTTTGTTTTAGGGTAAAGTGTTCCATAGATAGCTGTTAAATCCATTTGTTTCATAACTTCTGTTAGTTTCAATGTGTGTCTGTTTAGTTTGTTTCTAGATCTGTCCAATGATGAGAGTGGGGTGTTGAAGTCTCCCACTATTATTGTGTGCAGTGCAATGTGTGCTTTGAGCTTACCTAAAGTTTCTTTAATGAACGTAGATGCCCTTGCATTTGGAGCATAGATATTGAGAATTGAGAGTTCATCTTGGAAGATTTTACCTTTGAGTATGATGAAGTGCCCATCCTTGTCTTTTTTGATAATTTTGGTTTGGAAGTCGATTTTATTCAATATTAGAATGGCTACTCCAGCTTGTTTCTTTGGACCGTTTGCTTGGAAAATTGTTTTCCAGATTTTTACTCTGAGGTAGTGTCTGTCTTTGTCCCTGAGGTTGGTTTCCTGTATGCACCAAAATGCTAGGTCCTGTTATGGACCCAGTCTGTTAGTCTATGTCTTTTTATTGGGGAATTGAGTCCATTTATATTAAGAGATATTAGGGAAAAGTAATTGTTACTTCCTGTTATTTTTGTTGTTAGAGTTGGGATTCTGTTCTTTTGGCTATATGCTTTTAGGTTTGTTGAAGGATTACTTTTTGCTTGCTCTTTTTTTGTTTGTTTTGTTTTCAAAATTAAAAAATATTAGATATTTTCTTCATTTACATTTCAAATGCTATCCTGAAAGTCCCCTATACCCTTCCCCTGCCCTGCTCCCCAAACCACCCACTCCTGCTTCCTGGCCCTGGTATTCCCCTGTACTGGGGCACATAGTCTTTGGAAGACCAAGGGCCTCTCCTCCCAATGATGGCTGACCAGGCCATCTTCTGCTACATATTCAGCTAGAGACACAAGCTCTGGGGATACTGGTTAGTTCTTGCTTTTTCTAGGGCATTATTTCCCTCCTTGTGTTGGAGGTTTTCCCTTTATTATCCATTGAAGGGTGGGATTTGTGGAAAGATATTGTGTGAATTTGTTTTTGTCGTGGAATACTTTGGTTTCTCCATCTATGGTAATTGAGAGTTTTGTTGGGTATAGTAGCCTGGGCTGGCATTTGTGTTCTCTTAGGGTCTGTATAACATTTGTCCAGGATCTTCTGGCTTTCATAGTCTCTGGTGAGAAGTCTGGTGTAATTCTCATAGGTCTGCCTTTATATGTTACTTGACCTTTTTCCCTTACAGCTTTTAATTTTCTATCCTTATTTTGTGCATTTGTTTTTCTGATTATTATGTATTGGGAGGAATTTTTCTGGTGCAGTCTATTTTGAGTTCTATAGGCTTCTTGTATGTTCATAGGCATCTTTTTCTTTAGGTTAGGAAATTTTCTTCCATAATTTTGTTGAAGATATTTACTGGCCCTTTAAGTTGAAAATCTTCATTCTCATCTATAGCTATTATCCTTTGGTTTGGTCTTTTCATTGTGTCCTGGATTTCCTGGATGTTTTGAGTTAGGATCTTTTTGCATTTTGCATTTTCTTTGACTGTTGTGTCTATGTTCTCTATGGAATCTTCTGCACCTGAGATTCTCTTTCATCTCTTGTATGCTGTTTCTGATGCTCACATCTATGGTCCCTGATTTCTTTCCTAGGATTTCTGTCTCCAGTGTTGTCTCCCTTTGTGATTTCTTTATTGTTTCTACTTCCATTTTTAGATCCTGGATGGTTTTGTTCAATTCTTTCACCTGTTTGGTAGTGTTTTCCTGTAATTCTTTAAGGCATTTTGTGTTTCCTCTTTAAGGGCTTCTAGCTGTTTACCTGTGTTTTCCTGTATTTCCTTCTTAAAGTCCTCCATAATCATCATGAGAATTGATTTTAGATCCATGTCTTGCTTTTCGAGTGTGATGGAGTATCCAGCATTTGCTATGGTGGGAGAGTTTGGTTCTGATGATGCCAAGTAACCTTGGTTTCTGTTGCTTCTGTTCTTACATTTGCCTTCTGCACTTGATTATCTCAAGTGCTTGCTGCCCTCAATATATCTGATTGGAGCCTGTCCTTCCTATAATCCTGGTTGATTCAGGACTCCTCAGAATCCAGCTTTCTCTGTGATTCTGTGAACCTTAGATTCTGCCTGTGTCAGATTTCTTGGCAGTCAAGCTTCCTCTGAGACCCTGAGACCCTGGAATCCTAAGATCCTGGGCGTGTTACAGAACCTGAACGTGGTGTCTCCTCTGAGGACTGTGGGGCTGTCTGGTGTATTTGAAACCAAGGTATACCAGTATAGATCAGAAGGAACCCGAGCCTCTGGTCAGGCAGGGCTCCCATGTCCTTGCTCCTGTTGTCACAAGCCTGTCACAATTGGTTTGGAACAGATGCTGTGTTCCACTCACCAGTGATCCTAAGATCGTGTGGAGAGTCCTCTGGGGACTGGGGACTGAGTTTGTGCCCAAGGTGACCCAGAGCTTGCGCCGACTGGAAGGTTATTTATTTATTTTTATAGTTTGTGTATGGATACTTTTGCCTGCATACAACCATGCCATGTGCATGCAGTATCTGTGGACATCAGAAGAGGGTGTCCACAGTTCCATATAGTGCTGAGAACTAAACCCAGATCTTTATGCGAGCAACAAGTGTTCTAATTACTAAGCATCCCTTTTTATTGCTATATTTCATATTGTTGTTGGTGTTGCTTCAAACTATATATAGCCATGCCCACAAGTACCATTTCACTCTGCTTTTGCGCTATTTGCAATTATTATTTTGTGGCCTCTAAAGCTGTGTTTATATTGTTAGTTTACAGTTCTATTCTATGGGGTTGCTAGGAGAGGAATTTGTAATTTCTACAGGAGGGTAATACAAAAGAGAAAAGCCTTGGAAGATGTCTATAGCTCCAAATGTTTTTGACTTCAAGAAGTGTAAAAATTTCAGGGCACACTACAGAAACAATTTGCATGAATATTTGTGAACAGTTCCATCGAGTCTGACCCCTTGTCTAGATGGATCACTGTCTGGATGGGGATTGAGTTTGTGATACAGTTACTCATGTGCTACCATCCAGGACATTAGCATTTTAGGTGTGTTCTAAAGATTGATAGTCTCTGCTTTACTACTGTCACACTATATGTCTTAGCTACTGTTCTGTTGGTGTAGAGAAAACCATGACCTGCCCAGCAGTGGTGGTGCATACCTTTACTCCCAGCACTAGGGAGGCAGAAGCAGACAGATCTCTGTGAGTTCAAGGCCAACCTGGTTTACAGATTGAGTTCCAGGAAAATCTGGGCTACAAAGAGAAACCCTGTCCAAAAAAAAAAAAAAAAAAAAAAGCAAAAAAGTATCAAAACAAAATACCATGAACAAAGAAACATAAATAGGAGCATTTAGTTGAGGGTTTGTTTATAGTTTCAGAGGTTTAGTCTACTATTATATTAGGAAGCAAGCCACACACAGGAAGACAGGCAAGGTGCTGTTATTTAGCTGAGAGCTAATCTGATTTGATCTAAATCTGATCTGAAAGTTCCAGACAGACAGGCACACACAGAGGCACACAGAGACAGACAGGCAGGCAGGCAGGCACACTGAGACAGGCAGGCAGGCAGGTACACACAGACAGGCAGGCAGGTAGGCACACACAGACCGACAGGCAGGCAGGTAGGCAGACACAGGCAGGCAGGCAGGCACACACAGGCAGGCAGGCAGGCAGGCAGGCAGGCACACAGAGACAGGCAGACAGACAGACAGACAGACAGACAGACACACACACACACACACACACACACACAGACACACACACACACACACACACAGACACACACACACGGCAGGGAAGACAGAATGAGAAACAGAGACAGTGGCCTTATGTGGACTTTTGAAACCTCTAAGCCTACCTCCTATGAGATACCTTCTCAACAAGGTCTCACCTACTAATCATCGTCAAATAGTTCCACTCACTGGAAAACAGACAAATATCTGAGTCCCTGGGGGCTATTCTCATTCACACCTTCACACTTTATAAGAACATACACAGACAGGCTAACAGACAGACACAATTCATTTTGGAAATCGTGTCTATGCCTATACATTATGTTTATTATCAAGCTTGGTCATCTGCTTCATAAGTTCTTCCAGAGGATCAGGTTAGACTGGGTGAAGTTTTTTTTTTCCCTTAATCTTTGAAAATCATGTCTGAATTGAAATCTTTGTGCTCTTTTGTAGTATCTGAATTGTCAGAGCCTGCTGATTGTCTTTGTTTTCCATCAGTTTTATTAAAATACAATGTGTATATTAAGTGGTTCATATTTTAACCATTTTTTTTGCAAAGTACACATATTCTTCTAACCAGCACTTCAAACACAAGACATGCTTATCACTGGAAAGGCTTCTTTATCTCCCTCTATTTCTGCCTTCCCCTTGGAGTGTCAAATTAACTGCTGACTATACTATAGATTACCTTTTTAATATATTGCTAGATCCAGTGTGCCAGGGGCTGGAAAACTTTTGTTTAAAAGGAACTGTACAGCTTGTAGTCTTTGTGTCCAGATCCCAGTTCTCAGCATAGTATTGCTGTATATCAGAAATTCCTCCATCTTATTGAGTATTCAGCTCTCTGGGTGGAGAATGGAAAGGATTCATTTATCTGATGATGGGCATTTGCATTATTCTCTACCTTTTGGATATTATGAATGATGATGCTCTAAACACTAGTATACAGACAGACAGGCACACAGAGACAGGCAGGCAGGCAGGCAGGCACACAGAGATAGGCAGGCAGGCACACAGAGACAGGCAGGCAGGCACACAGAGACAGGCAGGCAGGCACACAGAGACAGGCAGGCAGGCACACAGAGACAGGCAGGCAGGCACACAGAGACAGGCAGGCAGGCACACAGAGACAGGCAGGCAGGCACACAGAGACAGGCAGGCAGGCACACAGAGACAGGCAGGCAGGCACACAGAGACAGGCAGGCAGGCACACAGAGACAGGCAGGCAGGCACACAGAGACAGGCAGGCAGGCACACAGAGACAGGCAGGCAGGCACACAGAGACAGGCAGGCAGGCACACAGAGACACACAGGCACACACAGACAGACATCTTTAATGCTGTAATTTCGCTTTACTTGGATTCAGTACTTGAGAATACAATTACGTTTTATGGTATTAAGTACACGGCCTAACTATTTTCAAGCTAATAACAATAATTAATCTCCACCACCAGTGAGAGGAATTCTAGTTATTCCATTTAGTAACCGTTCTTTAACTCTTTACTGATCCATCTGATCATGGTTTTAGTTATTCCCTTGTGACTAATAAGGTTTATTTCTTTTAAATAAAAATTACATTTATTTTATTTGTGTGAGAGTGAGAATGTGAGTGAACATGTGTGTGTGCCTGTGTGTGTATGTTTGTGCACATGCATGTGTGTTTGTATTTATGTATTACGTGTGTGTGTGTGTGTGAGTGCATATGTGGGTGTGTATACATCGGCATGTATGTGTCTGCACATTCCACTGTCAGAGAAAAGCTTTCTCTTTCTACCATATGGATCCTGAGGAAGGAACTCAGGTTATCAGGCTTCTCACCAAATGCCTTTACCCATGAGCCATCTCTCCCACCTCTTCAGCCCCTAGTCTCTATGAGTAAATTGTCTTCTCATTTAATTTACCTATTTTCTCAAGAACTACTTATTTATGTAAGTGTGGTTGGTTTTACATGCAGTCGCAAGAAATAATATAGTCCTTTATTTAGTTTTACCAACTAGTACCATATAAAACCGAATAATGAAAACTGGGATATCAACACTGCTGCAATCAACAGGCAATGTTTCTGTTGCTCAGAAGGCCCCTCCCACTGCTCTTTGCAGTGTTTTCTACTCTCTCTCATTAGTCCTAGACTTTTTGTCTTGGCCTGTGTTGGATCACCTGAGCCCATGCAAAGGTGAATGAAGATAACTAATCCTGGGAAGTTTTCTTTTAGCCTCCATAATGTGCTATGGCCTGTGTACCCACATGTGCACATCACACAATATAGACAAAATTGGAACCACTGAGCTGGCTCAGCTGGTAAACGTACTTGCCATCAGCCATTGCCTGGAGTTTGATGCCTAAGATCACATGGTGAGAGGAAGTAATTAATTCCTACAAGTTGTCCTCTGGTATCCACATGCTCACTGTGACTCATATACATATATGCACATACATCGACAAAAAAATCTGAAATTCAAAGTTTTTTTTTTTTTTTTATGTGTGCCTTTTCATGTTCTCAAGTTCTGATTTCTTTTTAGGTCATAAAAATATTTTGAATTTTACTGAATATTTCTGTGGAAAAGATTGTAGCTTGTCTTTTAACCAACTTTCTGTTTTCCCCACCCCCTTGGAATCATTAAATTAGCACACACAAATTACACACAGTATGAGGTTCTATCTTAGGTAGTAGTGCCTATACATATCATGTTATATCTAAAGTAATTTAAGCACATATGTCTCCTCAAACATTTTCATTGTCTATACTCCATTGTCTATGGTTTCCTTATCTATAGTAGCCATAGCATGCAATAGCACGCTGAAATGTCTTATTCCTCTATAACTATAATTTAGTCTCTGTTGAGCAGCTTTTCTCCATCTCTCCTCCTCAGTGCCCCCAACCTCTGGTACACATTGGAAAATTTCCATGTAAGATAATAATTGAGTTTCAGCTGTGTATTTCAATCAACATTAATAATACCATTCAGAATTATGTATAACTGAGAAGAAACTGAAAATTTACTTTTTACCTTTACAATCTATAATCTATCTTTATTGTGTATGTTCTATATGTGTTTATGTGTGTGTGTGTGTGGGGGTCAAACATGCATTGTGCACATGTGAAAGTCAGAGGACAGCTTTGACGAGTTAGTTCTTTCTTTCCACCCATACATGGGTTCGGAGGATTGAACTCATGTTACCAGGCTTGCATGGCAAGTGCCTTTACCTGCTCGGCGGCCATGACAGCCCTATAATGTATCTTTAAATAAAAGCCATTATCAACAGTTAATTTGCTTACTAACTTCTAGTAGAGGTAAATAACTGCAGGAATGGAAAGCAATCATCCAAAATTACCTAGACTTACTCATCATCCCACGCACCCCCACTCGTCATTCTAAACACACTCAAGCAAAGAGAACATATTTTCTAGAGATTATTCAGTAAATTGATTTTCTGAGCTAGGAGTAGCAGCCACATTTCCCTACTGCCAAATGTTTCTAGATCCTTTATGGTTTCTCCATGGGTCTGTCTGTTTCTCCTCTTGCCTTTGTGTATTTGTAAACACCATGGGTTTTCATTTTCTGTTTTACGGGATGGAGTTCAGACTGTCAATTATGCTATAGAAGTCCTTTACCGCCAAGCTACATCTATAGCATTTTCAGATCTATGTCACAGAATGTGTCAATTGACTGTAATGGACATAAGTGGTTGATAGATTCCTACAAAAGAAAATAAATGGGATTTGTGGCTCCATTTATCATCAGACACTATGGTAGT
The DNA here is from genome assembly GCF_000001635.26 of Mus musculus. Taxonomy (NCBI): domain Eukaryota; kingdom Metazoa; phylum Chordata; class Mammalia; order Rodentia; family Muridae; genus Mus; species Mus musculus. Next base: position 61,024,449 of record NC_000086.7, read on the forward strand.
TTTCTTCACTCTAGTTGGTATTTATCATCTCATGAATACACTGCAAGTTCTTGAGAGCACCTGCATACATTGTTTCTTTACTGTTTGAATACATGATTATGTCATAGGTGTTTTCTTGATGTCTCTACCTTCTAGGCTTCTACTGTGGAGGTGTGAATGGAGACCTCTCATAGGCATATTTGCACACTTGCTTCCCAGTTAGAGCTGCTGATTAGGAAGGTTATGGTACCTTCAGGATTTAGAGCTTTTCTCCACAAAATGCATCATAAGGGGCAGACTTTAAGTACTCAGACCTGATGCTATTGGCAGTTTGTTCTTTCTGCCATCTTTAATATGTGATTGCTTAGGGTCCTGCTCCCATTGCCATGCTTCCTGCAATCAAGATGGATTTTTCGCTCTCTGGAATCATAAGTTTAAATAAACTCTTTCTTCAATAAGTCACTTTTGGTTATGATGTTTATCACAATAGAAAAGTGGAAAATACACCTTTCTGGTGTCTTCAGCTTATATGTAACTCTATTGAGAGATTAGGTATATCTTGTAATTGGCTAGCTTGAGTTTAAGGTGTTATTGTTTATGAATCTTCTGTTATATACCTTTATTCCTAGAGTTGGGTCTATTAGGCTAGGTATTTAGCCTAAATTCTGTTACTTACATGTTCAGAACAGAAGTGTTTCTTGGAAGCCTGATTGCTTTGGAGGATGGATATTGACTGTTTTTACTGTGTCCTCTTGCCAAGCAACACATTTTGTGGAGATGAGCCTCATACTTAGGGCCCAAGATTTTTCCAGCTCTGCCTTTCTTGGTTCATGAGTTTACTTGTGAGCACGCCCAAAATATGTTCCACTATGTTAGCACTGAAGGAGTCTAGAGAGAGAAATGCAAATACCAGAGTTGAGATTACTGGGAAGCGGGATCTTGTTCAAGTGTGAGGTAAAGAAGGCTTCTATGCAGATGGCATGGTTTCAAGGATGTCTGGTAATCCTACAAGCCATCACCTCTCCTCCTCCACCAAGGAATGACTTTTGTTAATTTTGAGGACACTAAATGAGAATGTTTCTGTATGGAAGATACCTCTCTAGCTTCTATTCTTTATGTGAAGTATTGAACCTTCATTATGAATAGAAGAATGGATACTAGAGAACACTGTTCTTCTCAGCACTCTGTACCCATTACTACATCCTATCCACACCCGTATTCTTATGGTGTATTCTGTTCTCTATGGGGTACCTGTACTTCTCCATTATCATGGATGGCTGCAAACTTGTATGAGTACTTCATCTGTTCATATCCCAGAATTGATACGCTCTTTCCGGACATACATATAAAATGAGCTGCTAAAGTTAATACCAGTAGAAAGTAAGAGTAGAAAGAGAATTCACCTGTAAGCTCTGAGATTCTGTCCCTTCTTCTCTACTGTTACATACCTTGACCCTTGATACCCATTGCCAACTGCTCCCCAGTTTATAGTTTCCTTTGCTGTAAATCTTTTTGTTCCATCCTATCCATGCTCCATGGCTACTCCATTCCTGCCTTATCCCAGGCTTGAGAGAGAAGTGTTTTGACAACTGAGTTGTTATCATCCTGCTTTGAAATGAGTTTTAACTATATCAGGGATAGAGAGTATCATGTATTTTAAGGGATACCAACCCATATCTGGCCCTTAACTTATATTGCTGATATGTAATGAACATTTCATCAGGTGTATACATAGAGATTCTGGAACTATGGCTAGAGAAATGAATTACTAAATTAGACACAGAAAAGCTTGCAATAAAGAATGTCTGTTTAGAGTTCTTCTGAACCTTTGTCCCCTGAGAGTGATTCACTCAGTCATGTGTCTTGCCTTTTATGCCCAGTTGTATTTCAGGTTTGGATTTTCTTGGTATCACTTAACTCAATTTCTTTAAAAATCTATTTTGTAATAAAATCTATTTATATGTAAACTTAGACCTTTTCTTGTTTGCCATAGAAGAATCCTCATTTATGTGTCAGCTGAAGTATGGGCTTTTATCATTTTGCTAAGAGGCAAAGAGTTACTAATATGGTCTCTTAGTCCTAAAAGAGTTTAATACTTCTTTGCTTATCTTTGATCAACTTAGTTATAGGACTCTAATTATATAAAAAATGTAACTATCATAATGTCAACTACATTTAACCTTCTTGATATCCCATGATTCTTTGCACTAAGGGCACAAGGCCAGGTCTTTGCTGACTGCTTGATAACTGAATGAGTGATTATTCTCCTTGTTAATAGACAATGATATAGAAAACTCTTCCATATGTACAGAATATTAATGAGAAGCTGCACAAGCTGAGATAAGACTATAAGATGCTGCAAGCAATCACTTATAAGAACATTATAAAAAATATTACTCATCAGGGATGTAGCCAGCTGGGGGGTCTGTGTGTGACGAATGAGGAAGAAAAAGGCTAGACATATTTAACCCACATGAATGACTGAACCATGTACAAACAAAAATATTTCTTCCATGGTTTCTGATATTCAGTTTTTTTTATTTAATTATTGTTAAACAAACTTTGTAAGATGATGTCATATTTTTGAAATGTGAAAGGAAAACCTGCCCGTTTCTCTATTTCTGATTCATTCTGTGCCAGGCATAGTGTGTCACAGATTTGCCCTTCATGAAAAATGACAGTCAGATGACTTCCGAAGAAACTTTGTGAATCTCAAACTAGCCTGGTGTGTGTGTGTGTGTGTGTGTGTGTGTGTGTGTGTGTGTGTGTGTGTGTAAAAAATTAGGTTTTTTTCCCCCAATTTTGTTTGTGCTTTGGAATATTGTCTCTAAAATGAAAAATCAGAAAAACCATTCTTCTGGTCTATATTTTTGGATGATATTATAAAAGGAAGGGAATTGTTCATTACATATTGTTTATTCTCCCATTCATTTCCCTTGGGCTCTGTATGTAGGATTTTTTTGAGGCAGGTCTTCTCTTCTACTCAGAGAATGTCAGAGATCATGCCATCCAGGTTTTCTCAATTGAGTAGCCTAGAGACCATTTTTGAGGCAGAAGAAATGATCCACAGTGTCAAGTGATATCAGGGAGCTATTAAAGTAAGTGTAAAATAATATAATAGATAACAGAATATGTAACATAAAATATAATTATGTAGTTTAAAGACGTAAACATAAAGCTAGTTTGTGTATGCTCCATGTACTTAGAACATGTGTGATGAAACCCTTGTCTTAAACCTTGTATACAGAGATTTTGTTTAGCAAGAACATACCCTTTGTCTCAAAACTTCCATCTTTGAATGTTTTTTTTAGTCTCACTATTGATAAGTATAATATTCAATGTAGTTTTCACTAAGCTATTAACACAAGTACAAACATGGCCAGAAAAAAATAATAGAATGGTCATAATTGATCAGAAGAATATACCTTTGGGATTTTTAAAAATAAATTACCAGAGAAATGAAAAGACAAAATTAGAGTATTTTCTAATAGAAAAAACATTCAAATTATTAACAATGGAAAAGTAGTGCTGGAACCAAAATTCAGAGATCATTTCTTGTTCCTTAATTTAGTAAATTTCTTAGAAAGACCCACTGCCCTTATTTGTATGATTTTATATTTATCACACCCAAGATGAAAAGAGAATAATGCTACATGTCATACTCTCTACCATAACACTTCAAGTTTTATATCCCTTAATACCTGGGAAATTTTCTATCCACTGTTAACTGTCGTTTTACATAAAGCTCTCCTGTTTTTGAGACGTCATTTTATTTTATGCTGCTACCATAGTATTCATTCATTTTACCAAGAATAGGAGTTAGTAAGGATGTTTCTGAAGAAAAGAAAAAGGTAGAAAAAAAGACTGGCTAGTTTAATTAACAGTAAGTTCTCAGATTGGTAAATATCTAGAAATGTTTTGATTTTAATATTAATTACTTGATTTCATAGGTTGTTAGTAATGATTTGTGATCAAATTTTATTTCCTGAAGATAAATGGTTAAACCAATAACTACATTGCCCTCTGGGTCTCATTTTTCCATCGTGTGTAAGTTGGGACAGTGTGTGAAATTATCTCTGGACTTTCAGTTCTTTGGTGGTGGTAGCAGTGATGTGTGTGTGTTTATGTGTTCCGTTTGCTTTGAGTCATTCTGATGTCCTAAATTTCAGAGAGAAGTAGAGTATTATATCATGAGGTACATGGATTCCAACTTTACTGTTTCCCAATTTTATACTAAATTCCTATTTCATTTAACTGTGGTGTTTTTTTTTTTTGAGACTCGGTCTCTTCTTTATTATGTAGCACTGAGTGTCCTAGAACTCATTAAATAGACCAGTCTATTTTCAAATATTACATGATACCCATTCATTCTCTCTCATATATATATATATATATATATATATATATATATATATATATATATAATTTGTTTGTTTAAAGACAAGTGCTCTGGCTGTTCTGAAACTTGCTATGTAGACCAGGTTGACTTTGAACTCACAGAGATTGCCTGTCTTTGCTTCTCGAGTGCTGGGAATAAAGGTGTGCACCACTATACCTGGCATTCATTTTTATTTTAATATGTTATTTGCAGGTTTGAAGGAAGACCATGATGCACATGTAGAATGCAGAGGGAAAGTGCAATGATATCTTTTGTTGTCGCAACTGAGTGGGTTTTGCGCTTTTGCTTACATGATGCCAAGAATGGTTGATAAGTATTTGAAAGGTCCATATGAAAACTGGAGGGCATTCCTGATTGGGAAGATGCTGGCTTGATAAACCTAGAATATGTATGAAACACTAAAAAGCAAGGAAACAGTGGGGAGTTTGGAGAAATACAGCAAGACTTTTGGAGAACTGCTGGGGTGTAAAGATCTTAAATGGTGGCAGGAGAGTTTGAACTTGACAGACAGACAGTCAGGAACTCAGCACAGTGTTCTGCTTCCTATGTATAGATGTTCCCAGCTGACCATCAAATAATAATGGTCACACTCAGCACCAATCAGGTAGGTTTGTTTTGTCCATACTTAGGTAACTATGTGATGTTGTCCTCTTAAGAAAAAAAAAACAAGCAAACAAACAAAACTACTTGGCACTATGTTCCCTATTATCGACTGCATTTGAAAAAAAAAACCAAAACACTTGTATTATTGTTCCCTCATCTAAAACATGAGGCCATGGCAATACATTGGTTACTCATGATACTCATTTTCATGTCCTTCTCCCTTCCTCTCCAAACATGCCCCATGGATAGTCTAATCTCATCACTGAAATGTGTCACAGCAGCGATTATCTCCATATGTGGAAGTGAGACAATGTCTATAGCTTGGGGAAGGACACCCCATACATCATTCTCCCTCCAACTTTAAAAAAGATTGTACTTGATTTCTAAAAGACTTTCATAGATCTGACATTCTGATTTATAGGTAGATTTAGCTCATGGAAAAAAATTGTGGATTTTAGAACGAAAATTATAGGAATTTCTCTTTTTCTTTCTTTTTGTTATTGTGGTCATTTTGGCTGCAAGTACCAGCATACTCGACTAGGAGTGACTGAAATATTAGGAGTACCTTATTACTCATATCCTCAGAGGGTGCTTTGAAGATTATTTAATTTAGTGACTTAATAGTGTCATTAGAACCTCTTAAAATGTCTCTATGTTAGAATAGGAATGTTGACACTGTCTCCTTTTTTGGCTGTGGGATGGTCACAGCATCTCCAGTCATCACATGTGTGTGGGGCAAGGGGCTGGGGCTGGGAAGTATGAGGCATGTTAAATGGAAGCCAAGAGAGGGCATCCTCTCCAGCCTCACTTTTGTTGTTATGGTTACAGAGGAATCCATCTCCCCCCCCCCTGACCCCAGCTAACTTCTTGAAGCTTCTCTTTGTCAAAAATATGAGACAGTTATACAGTCCCTTCTTAGCTGCAAGAATAAATTAAAATGCTGCAGGTATCTGGCATATCCAGCTTCTATAGTAGGAGGTGGTTTTGCCTGCATGGGAGACAGGGGAGGAGAATGGACATTGGGAAAGCAACTAATAGTGCCTGCCACACATGTCCCTTTTCTGACACTCATCTTAAGACTACCCGCTTCCTTTATGTAGCTCTGGCTAATTAAAGCTGAGTATTTAGCATAAATCAGGGCCTTTGTGAATTATCTGAATAATTAGTGTCATTGTAAGCATAGGGCGCTTATTTTATTTCATCTAAAAGTTTAATGATAAATGGTCTTCCATTGCCCAAAATGAGCTGCTCTGGGGCAGAAACTGGATTTTTTTTTTTTTTTTGGATTTGGCTTTAGGAGAATTACTTAGAATGTACAGGGTTTGTGATAAAGAGCAGCTTAAATTCTCATATATATTTTTTTTTTGCTTCAGAAATCTCTATCAACTACCAAAAATAAGACCAGATTAAAGAGGTATGTGAATATTTAATGCAAAATTAGGACTGTGTTGCTAAAAATCAGAAAGACTTTAGAGCTATGACCATGAATAAATTGTGAAATATCAGCTACAACACTGACCTAAAGAAGCTTTTCTGTTTCCCCAGCAACCTTGCACAGCATTAGCTTGCTTCCCTCTGAGTAAATTAAATGTGATTTTCAAGTACTACACTTCATTATTTCAGAAATCACAATACCTTGCAGAAATAAGAACATTTCATAAATCATATTGGAGTTTATTTTTAAGCCAGAGTAGAGACTTATTTGGACATTTTCTCTTAAATCCTCTAAATTTCCCAGTACTTATAAATTATCTTTATGATGAGGTGGTAAATGGGACATAGAATGCTTCATTTGCATAAAACAGATTAGTGATTGCCCAACTATATTTTTCAAACAGAGAATAAGTGCCAGGGCCATGAGAAAGATAAAGCCACATCTCAAATGAACTACCTAAGTTTATGATCAAAAGCTATAGACAATAAACCAACTACCCATTTTCTCAAGTACAGCTCTCACTCATGCAGCAGATCATGTGGAGACTATGTTTTCCTAAAGTTGGGGGACATATATGTATTACACAGATATGCACATATCCACATATATTCATTCCATATTGTATTATACCCGAAATGTTTTTGGAGAAATCATTATTTTTACAGTTTAACTTGTCTTCACCAATGTCATTGTGGATGCTGAAAAAATAACTTAAAATGAAAGTGACATAATTTTGTTTTTTAAACTATTAATAACAAGTTAAAAAGTGTCAGGTTTGCCTGTTTGTCACTGTCATTTTACTTTGCCCATTCAATTCATATCAGCGAGAAGCTAAACAAGTAATTGGCTGGCTTCTTTGCTAGATTTTGAGTAACAAAAAAGCAGTGGCTTCATAAAGTTTGGAAAAGTTCCTTCACTTTCTATTTCTGTGCAATAATTTGAGAAATATTACTCTTTGTTCTTCTTTGAAGGTCTGGTAGAATTCTGTCCTGACTCTATTTAGCTCCCCTTTTTACCCTGGTTGGGAGATGTATAATTACTGCTTCTATTTCATTAGGGTTAGTCTATTTAACTTGTTTGTTTCATCTTGATTTAGCTTTCATAGGTTGGATATATCAGAAAATTAATCTATTTATTTTAGGTTTTCCAGTTTGATGGAATACAGATTCTTAAAATATGTCCTTAGGATTCTCTGAGTTTTCTTGACTTCTCCCTCTTCATGTCTAATTTGAGTAATTTGGAACTTCCCTTTGTCTTTTGGTTAATTTCGCTTAAGTTTTCACAATCTCGATGACTTTCTCAAAGAACCAGTTCTGTATTTCATCAATTCTTTGTATTGTTTTCCTTTTGTTTTTATTTCATTGGTTTCATCTGTTTGCTTATTCCTCACCATCTGCTGTTGTTTGAGTAATATTTCTTCTTTTTCAAGAGCTTTCAAATATGTCAAGTTATTAATATAAGTTCTCTATGTGTCTCTGTCTCTGTCTGTCTCTGTCTCTTCTCTCAGATGTAGTCATTAAGTGCTATGCATTTGCATCTTAGAACTGCCTTCATGTATCCCAAGGGTTTGGGTACGTTTACATTTTCAGTAAGTCCTAAAAAGTTTTAAATTTCCTTCTTGATTTCCACCTTGACCAACTTTTCGTCATGTTGTGAGCTGTTGCATTTCTATGGGTTTGTATCCTTTTTGCTGTTTTGGTTGTTGTGGACACCCAGACTTAATCGTTGTGGTCAGATAAGATATGGGATACTATTTTAATTATTTAATTTGTTAAACTGTTCTTTGTGTTCTAATACGTGGTTGGTTTTAGAGAAAGTTCCAGAAACTGGCTCTAAGAAGGAATTATCCTTTAGTGCTTGGGTGGTATGTTATGCAGATGCTTGCCAGGTCTATTCGATTTAAGATGCTATTTTATTCCAGTGTGTGTCTGTTTAGTTTTTGTATGGATGACCTGTGTAGAGTGTGTGTTAAAGTTATCCACTACCACTGTGTTAGGGTTAATATGTCATTTTAGCTATAGTAGTGGTTAAAAGAAAAAAACTTGGGTGCCCTTGTGTTTGGTGCATAGATGCTAGGAATTGCAATATCCTCTTAGTGGTTCTTTCCTATCCTATCTTTTCTGATTAGTTTTGGTTTTGAAGACTATTTTGTCAGGTATTACGATAGCTATACATGCTTGCTTCTTGGAGCCATTTGCTTGAGTTATCTTTACCATCCTTTTACCCTAAGTTGATACCCTAACAATATCTGTTTTTGGTGGTGAAGTGTGTTTTTTGGATGCAGCAGAATGATGGATACTGTTTTCTAGTCCAGTCCATTAGCCTATGTCTTTTTATTGGTTAGATGAGACCATTAATATTGAGAGTTATTAATGAGCAGTGTTATTTTGTTGTAGTATGCTTCTTTCCTCTCCTTTGATTGTTCTCAGATTATTTACTTATTGTTTCCTCATGCATAAGGCTAATCTCTTCAGATTGAAGCTTTTATTCTAGTGTTTTCTGTAGAGATGGATTACTGGATAGGAACTACTTCAATTTATTTTTATCATAAAACATTTCTTTTTCTATCTATTGTGATTGATAGTTTGTTGGGCACAGTAGTATGGTGTCTCAGGGCTTATGGAACAACCATCCAAGCTTTTCTAGCTTTCAGTCTTTATTGAACACTTTGATGCTACAGGTTAGAGAAATGTCTCAGTGGCTAAAAGCATTGGTTTCTCTTGCAGACAACATGGGTTCTGTTCTCGGCATCTACACAGTGGCTCCCAGCGGCTCACAGCTGCCTGTAAATACTGTTCAAGAGGATCTGATGCCATCTTCTGACTTCCATAGGCACAAGGCATACATGTGTCAGACAGACATGAAGGCAGAATCTTCATACATTAAAAATTAAGATATAAAATAAAAAAGGTCAGATGCTATTCTAATGGGCCTGCCTTTAGATGTTACTTGATATTTTTCCCTTGTGGCTTTTAATGTCCTTTCTTTGTTATGTTTTGATTATTATGTGTCATTGGCATTGATAGTTTCTTTCCTGCTGCTCCAGAACTATTTTTAAGAGACAAATAGGTAAGTTCAGTTGTTCTACATTATTTTCCAAAAAAAAAAATATTTTTGTTTGAATAAAACATAATGTCTCACTCTGGTTTTATACAAGTATAACTATTTGGTCAATTTGATATTCTATTTGCCTCTTATTGGTTGGCATCTCTTTCGTTAGATTGAAGAAAATTTCCCATGATTTTGTTAGAAATATTTTCTGTGCATTCAGAGAAAGCAAGTGATTTTTTTTATAAGCACCTAGTTTAAAAACAAATAGATAAAGGAGGGCTGGTATGAGCATGAAAGACTGTCACTGCTTAAGAAGACAGTTATGCCTCTGCCTTCTTCATTCATAGTGTTAGGCATTTGATAGTGCATTCTCTTCCTACCCCATGTGATGAGTTGTGGATACTAGAGGAGATTGGTTGTCTTTATTGCTTTCTACTTCACTCCCTGAGACAGGATCTTTCATTGAACCTGTAGTTCACAGATTTTCTGCTAGACTGCCTGGGCAATACCCACCTCCCCCCCCATCCCCCTGCCGATCTGCTTGTCTCCATACCCCTTATGTACTGCCATCATTGGGGTTATAGAAGCATGCAGTCATGCTCATCTTTGTTAATGTGGATGTTGGAGAGCCAAAACCAACAAGCACTCGTATGTACTGAGCTTTATGTACCTCAGGCTTTCTACTTTGAGATATTTCAGCTAATATTTGGTATTTGGCCAAGGATATCGGACAGATGACTTAGTGCTTAATATCCCAGATACTTATTTTTTTCCGCACTCCTACTTCTTGCTACTGATTTCATGGATAACTTTTGATCATTTTTTAGCTCATTTCTTTTGTTGTACAGCCTGACCAAACCCACATTTCTCAGAGTGTTTGCTGTAAATAAGTTTCCTGCTGACCTATTTTGGGCTTTTGTTGAGTGCTTCATGTTCCTTCTAACCACAGATAAATATTGATTTTTTTTTATTAGTGAAGAGATGATTTCTCCACCAACTGGCTGAGCCCGTGAGTCCTTGACATGGCTCAAACCTAACTAGCCTAAGCGGGTCTCAAATGAATCCTCCATCTTTAAATATCTGATAAAGCAAGTTTGATTATCAATTATCTCAGATACAGATGATTGTCTTGAGTCATGGCTTCCCATAACTAGAGAGATCATTTAAATTTATAGTACTTAGCAGACAAGGAGACCACCATTGCTATTCTGGGTCAGAGAAACTATTTCCTCTCTCTTCTACTTTAACATTTTTATTTTTATTTTACCATATGAGTTCCCAGAACATGGATTTAACTCAAAGTGATAAGGCTGCTCAGTTATGGGACACTTTAGTATATCTGCATATATGTTGGAGGTATGAGGTAGATATTCAAACATAGGATTAGGGCCCATGTTCCAAACCAGTTGAGGTCAACTCACTGTATTATGATCTTATTGTTTAAAGGTGTAGGGTCAATATGTGACCTTTTTCTTTTAAAAAAGAAACAGACTTTTTCTATGTGTGTGCATATATGATATGTATATATTGAGGTAAGAGGATAACTTTGTGGAGTCTGTTACCAGGCTTTCCCAGCAAACTCCTTTACCAGTGAGTCATCTTGCTTACCCCTTTGCCTTAAAAATTTATTAAGGTATAATTAGCCAAAATCTATCTATCTATCTATCTATCTATCTATCTATCTATCTATCTATCTAAGGTACACAATACAACACTTAAATACATGTATATATTAAAATAATTATGACAAGTATTGAAATATCACCTCACACAGTTGCCATTAGCATGACATTTAATTGTCCAGTAATTCAAACTCAAGCCTTCTGTGAAAGCTCTCTCATTTAAAGCATGAGTTGGATAGGAATCTTAGTCACTGTTCTATTTCTGTGAAGAGGATGGGTGTCTTAGTTACTGTTCTATTGCTGTGAAGATGTTATGACCAAGGTAACTCTCATAAAAGGAAGCATTTAATTGGGTCTTGTTTACAGTTTCAGAAGTTTAGTCCATTATCATAATGACAGGGAGCATGGTGGCGTGCTCGCAGGCACTGGAGCAGTAGCTGAGAGTTACATCTGCATCCATAAGTAGAGAGAACCTGGGCCTGCCTTGGGCTTTTCAAACCTCACAGCCCAACCCCAGTGACACACTTTTCTCCAACAAAGCAACCCCTCCTTCAGTAAGGCCATACCTCCTAATCCTTCTAAATATTTCAAAGAGTTTCATTTCATGGTGACCAAGCATGCAAATATGAGCCCATGGGGAGTCATTCTTATTCAAACCACAACTATCATAAAAGAGTTACATACTACTGGCCATAAGTTGAACAGCAAGAAAAATCATGTTGTGCATGGCACATGTAAGTGTTTTGCTGAGAGGGTATTTTGGAGAGCATAGGCTAGTAGAGTAAGCAAGTTATTCTACTCACAGAGCCACATGGGTATGTTTTAAATGTCGAGGAACAGGGATTGTAAGATCCTTATCTAATATATCTATCTTAGAGATGTTGTTATATATTGTTTACAGAGCAGCTGAGAGACTCCTAGTAAAACCTGCTTCTGCCTGTTTGGGAACTATTTAAATCCTACTGGTAATGTCAAAAGTAAATTTTAGATATGAGAAGTTCCTTTGAAGCTGGGATAATTAGAGAAGGTTTTGGAGACAGACTAGCATCTGAACAAATACAAAGTGGGAGAGATTAACTTAGAAGCAACCTATGTGAAAAATCATAGTCAGGATTTTAGTATTTTTGCATCCATGCATTAAATGCTTGTATTAGAACTCTACCAGGGTCTTTTATGTGTGGGAAGCTAGCTAGGTGCTAGAGATAAAGAGAAGAATCAGGCATGGTCGGTCCTGGAGATGTTGAGAGTTTAGCTGAGAAAGATATGTTAATGAATAGCTGTCAGAATCCTGAAACCATTCTTTGGCAATTTTAAAGGCCTGAAGGACAAGGCCCAAGTCAGCATATAAAAATTTTGAGTCAGTCTTGTGCCACAGTCTGAGGTTCAAGTTCAATGGGAACACTGTCCAACATTTTAAATTGCATATACTTTTTTTAAAAATTAGGTATTTTCCTCATTTACATTTCCAATGCTATCCAAAAGTCCCCCATACCCTCCCCCCCCCCACTCCCCTACCCACCCACTCCCACTTTTTGGCCCTGGCGTTCCCCTGTACTGGGAGATATAAAGTTAATTGCATATACTTAATCATCTATGAATTAAGCATGTAACATATGATTGCCTAATAATTCACTGCAGCTTTACACTTTAAAGATGACATTCATAGCTTATAGTGGTAAGCATAGGGTGACATCCGTGGGCTGGAGTTTATCTTTGTAGTAGTAAAGTACCAGCCTCTGGATTCCATGGCCAACATTTGACTTCTTTTAAGTTGTGGTTTCTTCATCTATAAAATAATAATAAATAATAATACTAAGACCTCATGCATAAGGAGAGACAAAAATGACACAGCATGTGTGTAATGCTTAAGACAATACTTGACAGTTGATTTGTAATGAAAACGATTTAGCTGTTCTCAGTGAATAATAGAGACTGTTGATAAAATGTTTTTGAGAATATGACATATTACTATTGTGACTATTTGAATTCTTCCATTAATGTCTAAGGTGAGAATCCTGCCCTTCATGTGCAGTGCTATGGAGGCTCATTACTACTTTTACCCACATTGTGGGGTTGATGGCTATGCTATTTCATTTCATGTTGCAGGGGGCATTGACCCATTCAGATACTTTTTCCCTTAAGAACACACACACACACACACACACACACACACACACACACACACACACACAGATGGTTATAAGTAGTAAATATGCATACTATAACTTTATGCTTTTAGTTGATAACAAAGCTTCTATTTAATTTGTACTCTTAAAATATTCCATTTTTGATTTGTCCAACTTGAAAGCTCAAGAAAAACAAATATTTCAGTCTTCTCACCCACCCCCCCTTTTTTTCCGAGACAGGGTTTCTCTGTGTAGTCCTGGCTGTCCTGGAACTTACTCTGTAGACCAGGCTGGCCTCGAACTCAGAAATTCGCCTGCCTCTGCCTCCCAAGTTCTGGGATTAAAGGCCTGTGCCACCACGCCCAGCTTCAGTCTTTTCTTAAGTCTTCCATCCAAATGATCAAAAATAGGCCTATGGAAGAATTTGAAGCACTAATCTCTCACTTTAGGAAGAAAGAAGTGAGGTAATGTAGACAGGTATGGTGACACATGCTTGCAATCCAAACACTTGGGAGGTAAAAGTCAGACATTCACTACAAGTTTGAAGTCAGATTGAGATATATAGTGAATCCTGGACTAGCCAGGACTAAGTTGAGAGATTCCGTGTTAAATTTCACCAACAACACAAGGTAGTGACTATTGTCTTAGGAATATACACCGCCTCTAGTTTCTAATTCTACAGTGCAAGAGATGCCACCTTCAAGTTTCATAGGTTATTTATACTAATGTTTATCACTTTCCTTTTTGGGAAGATAGTGGTTGGGTTAGTATAAACATTTGGCAAATAAGCTTCTTTTAGTTTTAAATGAGCACTGAAATGGAAAGTGGGCATTGTATTAGTCAGGGTATTACTACTGTAAACAGACACCATGACCAAGACAACTCTAATAAGGACAACATTTAATTGGGGCTGGCTTATAGGTTGAGATTCGGTCCATTATCATCAAGAGGGGAGCATGGCAACATCCAGGCAGGCATGGCGCAGGCAGAGCTGAGAGTTTTACATCTTCATCTTAAGGCTGCTAGTGGAAGACTGGCTCCCAGGCAGCTAGGACAAGGGTATTAAAGGTCACACTCACAAGGCCACACCTACTCCAACAAGGCCATGCCTCCCAACTGTGCCACTCCCTGGGCCAAGCATATACAATCAATCACAGGCATACAGATTCATTTATAAAATAACTCAATGAAGGTTTATTCTAGCACCTTTCCCAGCAATGACTCTAAACTTTTTATTTCCCTCCTATAAAAAGGAATGAGATGTTAGCACACATCTTTATGCACTCTGGAGGCAGAGGCAGGAGGACCTTGGTGAGTTCAAGGCCAGCATGGTCTATACAATGAGTTCTAGCACAGTCAGAGCTATAAAGTGAGACCCTGTCTCAAATAAATCAAAAGTAGCTGGAATATAGTGTGGCTTTATGTGACTTAATTTCAACCCTCTATACGTTTTTATACCTGTTCAACTTGTATGTTCAGGCAAATATACTAGCAAAAATCTAAGAAGTTTTAACCCTTTAATCTTATGGGAATGGATAATAAATCTTTCAGGCTTTGAATAAACAGAATTTCTAGCCAAAAAGTCCATTAATCATATTGGTATTCGGGTTTTTTTTTTCTTGCCAGCCTGCAACTTTGCTTGGATTTGCAACCTTTTTTTATAGTGCTATATAGCTCTGGCTAGCCTGGAACTTTCTATGTCAACCAGGATAGCCTAAAATTCACAGAGACCTACCTGCATCTACCTCTTGAGTGATGGGATTAAAGGTGTGTGCCACCATGTTGGGCTAATGAATAGTCTATAAAGGCAAATATAGTGTGGAGACTTAGAACTTTAATCGTGTCTGCTTTTAAAATGCTCACTCAGATCTCGTCATTGTATTTAAGTGGAGAGTTGAGGTAACTGTAAGAGAGGGGAAATGTCCTATTGTGTGTTTCAATTATTGGGTTTACAGGCTTGCCTAATTCTTTCCTTGCAAGTCAGTTTTCCAAGATTTTCTGGTTGAAGGCCCAATTTTTTGTGTAATAGCTGAAGCAATCCTCTATGCTCTGAATTCAGCATCTTCCTCAGCGTCCTTTCAATTGTTTGCATGTGTGAAGAAATAACACCGAAGCTCATATTAGCTGGCTACATTTTAGGTAAAATTGTGCTTTAATGACATTTCAGCAATGTATACGAGGAATGCCTTAGCATGTACATGAAAAATAGACAATAGAAAAAAGCGTGAAGCACTTGGGAAGCTGAAGCCGAAGGATGAAGGATTGAACTCCCTAAGATGTCTGTTGGGAGTCTTGAACGTCTATTCCCTACCTTAACAGGAGGAAAGATATTTTGAACTAAAAATACCTGACTTTGGCATATATTCATCTAATCCTTGAGCTGCCTGCCCTCGGATGCTGCTTCGTTCCTCCAATTTCCAAGGACGGTTTAAAGATTTGGAAATCCATAAGGATTAACAAATGCATTCCTTCCTGTCCATTTCTTATGTCCGGTTACCTAAACTGTGCAGTGAATGCTACAGGAAGGGATCGCCACAGAGAAACAAATGTTAAAGTTAATATAGTGCTAAGTCTATATGACAGGTAACAGCTAGCTACTTAATAGATCAGCAGCAGGTTTTGGAGGACGGCTCTCAGTGCACATTAGCCCAGCAGTCAATTTCCTGTTGGCATTTTATTATGAGATTTTCTGAGGGGACAACGGCTAAAAAGATTCCAGTACTCCAAACAGGTGTCTTCTGCTATTGTGGCCTGCAATTATTTCTTTTGAAAATGGACTGCACTTCTTCAATGTGAAGATGACAGTACTCCAGAAATGTATTGATTGAGAGTATTAAAAATAAGGTCCTCAATTTTTGCATAGAATAGCAGGTGAGTGGCTGAGTACTCATCATGAATGGGGCCTGTGCTTGTTGAGTAGAATAGCGTTTTGTTACCTGGACCTCTTTAATTATTGTATCTCTGTTGCGGTTATTAAGTACAAAATCATTATCTTATTCTTTTGCTTGTCTTTTTAAATTTGGTCCCTTGCAAGGTGGTCTTTTAGTAGGACACCAAAACTACAGAGTGATGGGGGCAAGATGCCTGACTCCTTTAGGAGAATCTAGACAGGCACAGGGTTCTTCCCCCTGCCCCCCACCACCCCGCTTCTCTTTGAGTTGCACTTTGGTCAAATAGCAGGGGATTTCAAGTTCTGCTGTACCATCCATATTGGGGATTTAGGTGAATCCACTTCAGCACCTTAGCTAGTCATTCCAGAGATCACTAGGTTGTACCTGCATAGGGTCAGATCTTTGAGAAATGAAGGGGTAGTTACAGCTCCTCTTCTACCCACAAGGAGCTCATCAACAGGAAAACTAAACACATCCCTTCCCATCCCTGCATAAGAGGCATGCACTTTGCTGAGAGAAGAGGGTTGGGGGATGCAGAGTTGTTTGGGGACTTAGCTAAGGCTGAGGAAGATGTGGAGAAGCACTTCTGGGTTATGGAAGGACTCTCAGATATTTCATTTTGGAGACATAGGACAGTGGAGAGCTTGGAATTTGTGATCTTTGGGCTAGTACCCAACTCCCTGCTGTGTTAGTCATTGCACCTACCAATTGCACAGGGCTGTAGTAAACATCTCATCCAGCAAGAATATGCAGAGTGCTTCCTAAAACTACAGAGTATTAGGCTAGTATGATATATGTGTTTGAGAGTTTTGGTCAGAAAATGCAGATTTAAATTACCAACCAAATGAAGGAATAAAAGCCCACGCAAGTGTAGTTCAGGGGCTTTTTCTGTCAGGCCTTACATGACTGGCTTTCTTAGATTTTTTTTCCTGTTGCTGCTTTTCTGTGCCATCATCCTGGAGGGTGACATGCTCCCTCAGCTTCAGTTGAAGTTCTCTTTTAAAGAGACCACTGTTGCTCTTCCCTGACTCTGTTAGGTTCTTGTACACAATATCTCTTTCTGAGCCCTAAAGTTTGACTGAGGAGCCTGTCAGTTTACCTGGCTTTCTTTAGTCTGCCCCTGAGGGATGCTTTGGGGATGATGGGCAAGCAAGGGTACAGGCCTGTTCTCTTTCCCTCCCTCCTAGGTCAAGTCGCTCACCATAAGGAAGAATGGAGAGAAGGGATATTTTAAGATTTGTTTTCTAGTGCTGCGAATGATCTCAGGTGGGAAAATGCTTGCCTTACATGCAAGAATTCCTGGCTTCAATCTCTGCACTTCATGAATAGTCCCAGAACCACAGAAGTCCATAAAGTAAGTGTTGTCGTACAGGCCTGTCATTTCAGCATTGAGAAGGTGAAGGCAAGAGGATCGATAGTTTAGGGCCATTCTTCCCTATGAGTTCAAGGCCAGCCTGTGCTGTGTAAGACATTTTCTCTAACAAAAAAAGACAAAAAAGAAAGAAAGAATAGATCGATTCCAAAGTTTTGAATGTGGGTTCTTTACCAGATTTAGTCTGAAAGGCTAATCCTAAAAATTTTGGTTATTGTTTTTAGTGTATCAAGTAAATGACTGTGGAAATAGGGTTAGGGTGGAGGGAGGGACACTGAATACAAATTGATTAAATGATGGACAATGTGGTCATTTTACCTCAAGCTCTGGGGCTTTTGTTAGAGAGCAAGCAGTGATTTGTCCTGGTATTTGAATACCAGCTTTCAGAAGGATCCTAAGTCCTCAAGGAAAGCGAGTCATGGTCTAAACAAAACCTGGGACATGCTACTGAATAGCAATAAAGGCTATAGCTCTTAAGTATAAACACACAGAAACGCATCCAGAGGAATAGCTGCTTTATTCTCGGTCATTTTTACATACTATGAAGATTCTGAGTGGCATTATTTGGCAGGCAGTATTATTTAGAGGCAGGTGTTAGACATGCAATTATCATAAAGACTCTATGTGGAGGATGACCACATGATACAAATTTATCTTTATTCTAATATAGTTCCCAGATTTTTTTTTCCTGACAAATTACACTACACTTTATGGAAATGTAACATTTTGTATGAATGGGAAAGATAGGCCTGGTTGCATGCTAATGAGGGAGACAAAGTAGCCTCTTATTTGCAACTGGCCCAGACCTTTCCATTAGCAAATTAAAATCTGTTCAAATTTATTTACTAATATATTAGGAGAAGCTTCAGGCTAACCCCTTGACCTGTATTATATAGCAAACAACTGTAGCAGTGAAAATAATTAACAGCATGGAATGTACCTCCTGTTTATTTCTTCTTCATGCCCAGGGGTCAGCCGTATAGTGGGTTTGCCATCTGCATTTGGTTCCAAGGGTATATTTACTTAAAAATTATCAATTATAGTTTTAAATAGCTGCCCTTAATTGCAGTCTTCTTAGTCAAGTGTGATACATATCGTATATGTGCTTTGTGTTTGTTTGTGTATTATATCACCTGTTTCTGATCAACTCTGAGCGAAGCGTATTCATTTCAAAATAATGTCTCTGGAAGCCTGTTGTGGTGTTTGTGTTTATTGCACCATCCCCAAAGCCATGGCTTTGTTTCTGCTCATTTAGTAATACTGGCTGATTAGGGTTCATTCTTTCTATCCAGGAGAGCCCATCTTTCAATTATTATGTAGAGCCTTGAGAGGAAGGATGGGGCTGCAAAAGGGTCTGAAATCGGCAACATGAAAGTCAAAGCCCGGCCTTTCTCTCCTCGGGAGAAAAAGTAGAATGGGCTTTGCTGACCTCTGCTGTCTGCTTTTTAGGAAATAGTGGTTTTACTGGATGCACGGTTGTTTAGAAGAATTCTTGAATGTCCTCGTCATATTCTGCCAAAGCTAACTATGTGTTTTTGAGGCAGCGTCACGTGTAACTCCGGAGAGAGAGAACTCCTATCTGAGGATGACTTTCACTGCTGATGCTGACTTCATTTCTCAATTGCTAGGATTATCTTTGGGTGTACAACATCCTACTACGTTTTATATAACGCTGGGGGATAGCATACAGAGCCTCATTCTTGCTGGGCAAGCATTCTATCACCTGAGTAGTGTCCCCAGTTTTGACCATAATTTTTGAGCAACAGAAGTGATGACATTCCAATTATGATAGCAAGTGCACACAGGCAGTACCAAGAGGATATGGTCTGTGCCAGTCTCATCCAAGATCTCAGGAGCCAAATCTTTCACAGGTAAAATTTTAAACCAGTGTCAGGAATTTCACACTATTCTTTTGGTATAATGGAAAAATCTTTTGTTACAAAAATTCCAAAAATCCTGGACATTTATATTAATATTTGTATTGGGATCATTTTATGCTGAGAAAGACATTGCAGTAACAATGAGGCGTCAAGATAAATGTAGAAATGAAATCTTAAATTGTATGAGCAGAATCGGGGAAAGAGCAGTTGGGTGAATGGGAAACTAACCTGAGAGACCTACAGAACCACAGCACCCACCCTTGTGCTCCTCAGAAGCAATTGTAAGTCAAGACAACAAAATGTCATGACCAGTCTTGAGTGAATTCTCTCATCTTGGTGACTCTGCAGTCCTATGTGACAAAGCATTAGGCTAAGAAACTTTGATCTTGATATATATATATATCATCCAGGAGGCAGAGATAGGTGGATCCCTGAGTTCAAGGCCAGCCACATCTACAGCATGTATTTCAGGACATCCAGGACTACACAGAGAAAACCTGTCTCAGAAAATAACAAAGAAAGAAAAGAAATTTTGACCTTAGCTACTTGAACATAGTCCTATCACCCACTAAGGACTGGCGGAGCTCATTTTCCTGTGTGTGTGTGTGTGTGTGTTTTTTTTTTTTTTTGCTTAATCCAGCCTGGACCTTGCTCTTTGCATGTGTAAAGTGGAGACAACAGTTTTTCCGTTGTGTCATGGGTATGTTATAATGATCCCACCAAAGCCATTGGCTATACAACAGGGTCAATATATCCAGAACTGCAGATTAAAAGCTTCCAAGAAATCATTTAGCCTTTTAATGAGCCTAAAGTCAGAGGTCCCAAGGTGCCAAACACATGTACCAGCATCCTCAGCCTTTCCCTACCTGCCTTTCAACCTCTGCCTTACAAACCTCTAGCCAATGTCTTTTTTGTGTTTCTTTTTTTCCTTCTCCTGTGATCATGCATTTACCTCCCCTGAGACAGTGTAGACAGGGTCTCAGATGCCTCAGCCTCTAATGATGGCTCAGTTAATACCTGGGTCCTGTATATAATGCATGATTTGGAAAAAAGTGAATTGTTTTCAAGTTTTATGTTTTGAATTGTTTTCCAGTTTTATGTTTTCTTAGTCGAATAATTTTTTAAACAGTTACTGTGACTCTACTATACTATTCTTTCAACATAATATTTTTGTTGGTTACTTGGGAATTTCACATAATGCACCCTGATCACACTCACTTCCTAATACTCTCGGGTCCACTCTCCTCCAACCCTTATGACCTCCTCCGAAAAAAGGAGGAGATGGAGAAATCATACGAAGTCCAGTTTGTGTTGCCCATACACCACTGGAGCATGGTAAAACTTCAAGTGACCTGCTGCTCAAGGAAAACTTAGCTTTTCCCCACCCCCACCCACACATATTGGGAAAAGAGATACACTTCAGCATCCTTATCACAACTTTTAAGAGTTCTTTTCAGGGCCTTACTGCCAAGGCTATTTCATTTAGGGGGTGGGTTAGTGTAGTGGGGAGAGTTTGTCACAGAAGCCTTCTATGTCTCTCATTCTCCACTGTGAGTCTGTAATTGTTGATACCTCTGCGAAAGTCACTTCCTTGTCCTTTATGGTCAGTGGGAGCATGGACCATGGACATCCACAAGGCTTCTTGTTTCAGCACATACCATGGACTCTGGTGGCAGTACAGACTACGGACATCAGCACAGCCATCTGCTGTGCATGGGCGTCAGACACTATCAATAGCCTTCTGCGGCCAGCACAGGGCACACACATCAACCTGGTCTCTGGACAACATAGGCTATTTACACCATATGACACCATATGATCTTCTTTAGAAAACGGAAACTAAAGTATATAGAGGGCACATAGAAGAAAAGCATTTTTCATAATTATCATAGAATTTTTGCATTAAAAAATACCATTCAATGCCTAGGAATATGACTTAGCCATTAAAGTGCTTGCTGGACACGCATGTGCATCTTGAGTGTGGATCCCTGGGCCACATGGTAAAAGCCAGTCATAGTGGTTGCGCTGCTGCGGCTTCACTGTATCTTCCCTGTTCCAATGACTGCAATAAAAATGTTTTGATACTTTTATAGGGCATGCATGTTGCTATCTTAATATTAATATCTTAATATTTTTCTAAAGACTAATCTTACCCATCTACTTGCGCCAGTGAATGATTAGATTGATATTTTCCAGTGTTAGGAAGAAAATTAGATTAGATTAAGATAAAGCTCTAGAAAACGAACTCTTCCAAAGCATGGTCCAGCCTTACCATGGTTTGTATCCTTCAGTATATTAATACAGTTACATTCAAGTAAGTCCTTTTATGTTTCTTTCTAGAGATTATTATTCTGAAATCCTTATGTTTTATTAACATATGTTGATTTTGTATATTAATGTTTGGGTCTGGAGTAATCTCCAAAGGCCTGTGTGTTAAAAGCTTGGTGCACAGCTTCCAGCTATTGGGAGGGTATGGAATCTATAAAAGCTTGAGCCTGGTAGGAGGTCTTTTGGTTACTGGAGGAATGCCTTTGAAGGAGGGAGTGGGACCTGGCCCTTGAACTTTTTCTGCTTTCAGATCTTGGCCACAAAGTAAGTGCCTGCTCCACCACATGCTGCTCCATGATGTCCTGCTTCATCACAGTTGCAAAAGACATCAAGGCCAATTGGCCATCAACTGAAACCTTCAAACAGTACACATTCACTGTCTCTGGCATTTATATAGTAAGGGAAGGCTGATTAACACAATGGGGTACCATGTGATATTTCTGTCATTGTTATTGGTATTGTTAAAGAGTTTGACTAGTTCTTGAATGATAGGTCAACTTTGGATTTAAGGAACAAATATGACACAAGTGAAGACTTACTGAAGAAAATAAAAAATGTAGTGCTGAGAGGAAGTGTTAATTATGGGCAGAGAGGTTACATACATATCTCTGATAAATTTCTCTGATAACACAAGCCTTACTGTTTTGGTAGGGCTATTATGGTCGTTTTTGAAATGTGTGAAATGTGAAAATGAGTCTTTTAGTCTAAGGCAAAATACGTAGAATTTATTGAGAACCATGCGTTAGATGAACACATTCTGCCACCTTGTGGTCATTCTCGGGTATGTGCAATGTAATTCCATCACACTAGAAAGTATACAAATTGTGCACAGATTCAAATTGTTATGTTATGGGTACCACAATGCAGCCGCCTGGTTTTACATATGATGGAAGTGAGACCCAGATAGAGAATGAGCCCCGTTGAAGCTCACACAGATGCTTAGCAACTGAGCTGGGATCTCTTTATTTCTGATCAATTCTTTTTTTTTATGTTGTTAGGGCATTTTTATAATTTTGGAAATATGGGAAAAACAAAAAGACATTTGTAATAATTTTAAATTCTAGAGAATCATCTGCACATAATTTTAGGTAATTTCTAAGGCATTTAAATCATTGTGTTTGTGTGTGTGTGTGTGAGAGAGAGAGAGAGACAGACAGAGAGACAGAAACAGAGAGACATGGGGTTATATTTGGGGATTGGGAGGGAGGTGCTTGCTGGCTGCTATCTGGGTACTCCTAATGTTGGGCAACTTCTGAGACCTATTATATTTGTGCATTCTGCTTCAGTGAGTGAATCTCTGCCACTCGCTGAGTATCTAGGACTTTGGATATTGTTGAAGCCTTTTGCAGAGTTTTCTTAATAGTCTAAGAACATCTAAGTGTGAGTTAATGGATGTGCATATCACAGCCATTGGAAGTGTGCCTCTGCCTCAATGCAGTGATAGATTAAAAAAAAAAAGCTGAAGTCAGTGGTCAGTTTCATTCAGTGGATGAAAACTTGTCAGGTATAGTGTCTTACTCAGGTTTTCTATTCCTGCCCAAAATGTTATGACCAAGAAGCAAGTTGGGGAGGAAAGGATTTATTCAGCTTACACTTCCACATTGCTGTTCATCACCAAAGAAAGTCAGGACTGGAACTCAAGCAGGTCAAGAAGCAGGAGCTGATGCAGAGGCCATGGAGGGATGTTACTGGCTTGCTTCCCCTGGCTTGCTCAGCCTGCTCTCTTAGAGAACCAAGACTGCCAGCCCAGAGATGTTCCCACCCACAAGGGGCCTTTCCCCCTTGATCACTAATTGAGAAAGTGCCTCACAGCTGGATCTTATGGAGGCATTTCCTCAACTGAAGCCCCTTTCTCTGTGATAACTCCTGCTTGTTTCAAGTTGACACACAAAACCAGCCAGTACATATAGTCTTTTTATTTTATCTTTTTAAATTTGTGTGTATTTATTTGTGTATGTGGGTATGTGCACATTTGAGTGCAGCTGCCACTGGAGTTCAGAAGAGGGTGTCAGAGCCCCTGGACCTGAACTTGCAAGTGGTTGCTATTTATCTAGTGCAGCTGCCTGGAACTGATTTCTACTTCTCTACAAGAACACTAAGTTCTCAACTATGGACCTATTTCTTTTCAGCTCCTACTTTTTATTTCTTTAAAATGTGTGTGTGTGTGTGTGTGTGTGTGTGTGTGTGTGTGTGTGTGTGTGTGTTATGTCTCTGTCTATGGCTGTGTGGGTGTTGATTCTCATAATAGATTAAGGGAGACCAACCGAAATGTGGCCAACATCTCTGAAAGCAGCCCAAATAAAAGGACACTGAGGAAGGAAAGGTTTTTGGCATTGGTTGGTATGAATTCATGCTGCAGGGCCCACTGGCAGCTGCTGACTATGTTAATATGAGCATTCTAGTTATGAATCCATTCTGACTGTCCTGTTCTAGTCATTGACAATGGATGACTATTATCAACTGTTGTATTTCTACTTGCTAATGTGCCTCCACACTCCATTTTATATAAGCATGTTGTCGAATTTTGCTGTTCTTTTTTGAGATATTTTGTGTATCTGCTAAATTTTTACCTAAATTTTAGTATATGTGCTGCTGAAGAGAGCACTTACCTAAATTTTAGAGTCAGCTTATCAAATTCTGCCAGAAAAATATGTATGCTGAGAACTTAGGATTATATTAATCAGTCAGTTTGAGGATAATTTCTATTGAATACTAACTTCATGGACATCTATACTTTGTCTCAGTATTACTTTGTTGTTTTAAACTTTTGATTTTAGTTTTATTGCATTCTGATGAGAAAAGATACATAATTTCAATTTATCTGAATTTGTTAACATTTAAAAACATATTTTGAGTAAATAGACTTACATCACATTCTTCTTTCCCTTTTGTACCCCAACTCCTCCCGGAGAGCTTCCCCCTTCAAAACCTGCAATACCTTTTGTTTTTTATGATATTCTTTAAAAACTAAAAAAAAATTAATTAGATATTTTCTTTATTTACATTTCAAATGTTATCCCCCACCCCTAGTTTCCTCTCCAAAAATCCCCTAACCCTTCCCCCTCCCCCTGCTCACCAACCCACCCACTCCCACCTCCTGGACCTGGCATTCCCCTACACTGGGACATATAACCTTCACAAGACCAAGGGCCTCTCCTCCCATTGATGGCTGACTAGGCCATACTCTGCTACATATGTAGCTGAAGCCATGATTCCCACCGTGAGATTTCTTTGATAGGTGGTTTAGTATCCGGGAGCTCTGGGGATACTGGTTAGTTCACATTGTTGTTCCTCCTATGGGGCTACAGACCCCTTCAGTTCCTTGGGTCCTTTCTCTAGCTCCTTGTGCTCCATCCAATGGATGGCTCTGTGCATCTACTTCTGTATATGTCAGGCACTGGCAGAGCTTCTCAGGAGACAACTATATCAGGCTCCTGTCAGCAAGCTCTTGTTGGCATCTGCAATAGTGTCTGGGTTTGGTGGTTGTTTATCCCCAGGTGGGGTAGTGTCTGGATGGTCATTCCTTCAGTCTCTGCTCTGAACTTTGTCTCTGTAACTCCTTCTGTGGGGATTTTGTTCCGCCTTCTAAGAAAGGATGAAGTATCCACACTTTGGTCTTCCTTCTTCTTGAGTTTCATGTGTTTTGCAAATTGTATCTTAGGTATTCTGAGTTTCTGGGCTAATATCCACTTATCAGTGAGTGCATATCGTGTGTGTTCTTTTGTGATTGGGTTACCTCACTCAGGATGATATCCTCTAGAGCCATCCATTTGCCTAAGAATTTCATAAATTCATTGTTTTTAATCACTGTGTAGTACTCTGCTGTGTAAATGTACCACGTTTTCTGTATCCATTCTTCTGTTGAGGGACATCTGGGTTCTTTCCAGCTTCTGGCTATTATAAATCAGGCTGCTATGAACATAGTGGAGCATGTGTCCTTATTACAAGTTGAGCATCTTCTAGGTATATGCCCAGGAGTGGTATTGCTGGATCTTCCAGTAGTACTATGTCCAATTTTCTGAGGAACTGCCAAATTGATTTCCAGAGTGATTGTATGAGCTTGCAATCCCACCAGCAATGGAGGAGTGTCCCTCTTTCTCCACATCCTCACCAGCATCTGCTGTCACCTGAGTTTTTGATCTTAGCCATTCTGACAGGTGTGAGGTGGATTCTCAGGGTTGTTTTGATTTGCATTTTCCTCATGACTAAGGATGTTGAACATATTTTTTAGGTGCTTCTCAGCCATTCAGTATTCCTCAGTTGAAAATTTGTTTAGTTCTGTACCCCATTTTTAATAAGGTTATTTGGTTCTCTGGAGTCCAACTTCTTGAGTTCTCTCTCTCTCTCTCTCTCTCTCTCTCTCTCTATATATATATATATATATATATATATATATATATATATATATATATATATATATATATATTAGATATTAGCCCCCTATCTGATTTAGGATTGGTAAAGATCCTTTCCCTATCTGTTGGTGGCCTTTTGGTATTATTGACAGTGTCCTTTCCCTTACAGAAGCTTTGCAATTTTATGAGGTCCCATTTGTTGATTCTTGAACTTACAGCACAAGCCATTGGTGTTTTGTTCAGAAATTTCCCCCCTGTGCCCATATCTTCGAGTCTCTTCCCCATTTTTCCCTCTAAGTTTCAATGTCTTTGGTTTTATGTGGAGTTCTTGATCCATTTAGACTTGATAGTAGATAAGGTAAGAGTTGACAGTTCTGCTGCGCCAAGGAATGAATTGTAGGCATGATTTTTGGATACATATTTCCTGCTAAAGTAAAAGCTATTTGAGTTGAGTGATTAAGATGGTCTGTCCACGAAGTTGTTCTTCTACTGTTTCAATGAACAATGGTTCTGCTTGGAGGGTGGCACAGATGTTAGATGAGGGTAAGATTCTGGTTCATTGGCTGTGATGATTTTGAAAAGCATTCATCTCAGAATAAGAGTAACTTATAAAGTCATTTTCTTCAAAATTGATACAATAATTATAAATATCAATATATATATAAATACCTTCTGTCTCACTCTTTGTTGTTCTCTTACAAGCCACCTCCCAAATTAATTGTCTACATTTCTTTCGGCTGTAAAATAATTTTGAAATATGTAAGCTGTTCTGAAAACCATAGTGTAGTGTAAAAACATCAAATAAACAATCCTAATAGAGAGGCTGAGATAGGGGAAGCATGATTTCAAGATCATTATGTGGCATACAGCAAGACCCTGTCACGTACAAACAAGCAGAAGGTGTATATGGAGTGTACAATATTGGACCTGTTTCTCCCAATACCAAATTAATGAGACTACAGGATGATAGCTGACAAATTTCTAATTCCTCATATTTTTGAATTTCAATCAATTAGGATATATTTGTAATATTATTTTTCACATTAAGAGATATTAAGGAGCCGGGCAGTGGTGGCACATGCCTGTAATCCCAGCACTTGGGAGGCAGAGACAGGCAGATTTCTGAGTTCAAGGCCAGCCTGGTCTACAGAGTGAGTTCCAGGCCAGCCAGTACTGCACAGAGAAACCCTGTCTTGGGAGAGAGGGAGAGAGGGATATCTATATCTATATCTATATCTATATCTATATCTATATCTATATCTATTTATCTATATACACACACATAT
Organism: Mus musculus; assembly: GCF_000001635.26. NCBI lineage: Eukaryota > Metazoa > Chordata > Mammalia > Rodentia > Muridae > Mus > Mus musculus. Next base: position 61,051,776 of record NC_000086.7, read on the forward strand.
ATACACACACACATACATACATACACACACATATACACACACATACATACATACACACACATATATATATATACACACACATATATATGTATATATGTATATGTATATATATTAAGGAAAAGTGGTTGTTACTTCCTGTTAATTTTCTTGTTAGAGGTGGAATTATGTTTGTGTAGGTTTGTTGAAAGATTACTTTTCTTGCTTCTCCTAGGGTGTAGTTTCACTCCTTTTGTTGGTGTTTTCCATCTATTATCTTTTGTAGGGCTGGATTTGTGGAAAGATATTGTGTAAATTTGGTTTTGTCATGGAATATCTTGTTTTCTCCATCTATGGTAATTTGAGAGTTTTGCTGGGTATAGTAGCCTGGTCTGGCATTTGTGTTCTCTTAGGGTCTATATGACATCTGCCCAGAATCTTCTAGCTTTCATAGTCTCTGGTTAGATGTCTGGTGTAATTCTGATAGGTCTGCCTTTATATGTTACTTGACCTTTTTCCCTTTATGCTTTTAAAATTCTTTTTCTGTTTAGTGCATTTGGTGTTTTGATTATTATGTGACCAGAGGAATTTTTCTGGTACTGTCTATTTGGAGTTCTGTAGGCTTCTTGTATGTTCATTGGCATCTCTTTCTTTAGGTTAGGGAAGTTTTCTTCTATAATTTTGTTGAAGATATTGACTTGCGCTTTAAGTTGGGAGTCTTCACTGTCTTCTATACCTTTTTATACTCATGAAAAGTGACCTCCAGCCTCTAGCATGAATTAGTCTAGTCTCTACCTCATTGGAATGACCAGTATCTTATAATATAAATTTAAAAATCAGTAAACATTTATCCTAGATTAGAAGCTATTCATTTAAATTTTAAAATGTTGGTTTATATGAATTTTATCACTTATACTCACAATAGCCCCATGGAGTAGGCAGACCAAATATTCTCTATTTTTCTCATTTTGTAGACTAGCAACTGGTGAGAGAAAGAGCACTCAACTAGTCATGCTGGAGTGGCATCTAAAACCTCTACATGTGCAAGCCACACTCAAATATTTATGTTTTGATTTTCCAATCCACACTATGACTGACTTCCTTCTCTTAGGCACTACAAGTATAGGGGCAAATAAAAAGTCCTTCTGTGCAAACTCCCCAAATCAAAGGTTTGCAGAAGGAGCAGATTGTGATAGTTAGTCCCATACCCAGGTCAACCTGACACAGGCCAGGGTCATCTGGAAAGAGGAAGATTCTCCTCTATCAGATTGGTCTGTAGGCAACTCTGTAGGGGTTTTGTGTGTGTGTGTGTGTGTGTTTGTTTTGTTTTGTTTTGTTTTGTTTTTTTAATTAATGGTTGTTTGGTGGGTAGACCCAGGTCACTGGGGCCAGTGCTTCCCCAGGGCAGATGGTCCTGGATGGTATACAAAAACAGGCTGAGCAAGCCATGGAGAGCAAACCAATGAGAAGCACTTCTTTACAGCCTCTAGCCTTTATGGTTCCTGCCTTAGCTTTCCCCAGTTATGGACTTTTACATGGAAGGGTAAGTCAAACAAAATCTTCCCTCGCCAAGGTGCTTTTGGTCATGGTCTGTATAACAACAGAAAAGGGCAAACGAAAACAATGATTCCAAACCAGAGGCCATTCAGTGACCTTGACCTAAGGATGCATTTGGACTAAAAACTTGAGCAAGATTATCTGAAATAGTCATTGCTAAACATCAGTTTAGACTAAATGCATAACATTCCTTTTAGAAAAATCATTAGTCTTTAAACAGTTTCATGTTTCAGAAAAAAAAAAAACAGAGTAGAAAGTGCACTGTACTGTGATTGCCTGCACAAGACTGGCACACAATCAAGTCAGTCAAAATTACTGCATGAATCGAGGAGGGGCAAGGAGCCCTCACTCCTAGTTGAAGAGTTATTGACAGTTGGTGGCTGTTAACAGGGGGGAAGGAGTCAACTTTCACCCCTAGTTGAAGAGTTATTGGCAGTTGGTGGTGTTAAAGGGGGGCATGGCCCCTAGTAAGTTAATCATGTTTTAGTGGATAGTCCAACAGTGCACATGGGCAGCACTAATTTGGATTTTATGTGCTGTCATGGCTAGAGAGCTCATTGCTTTTAAGCACTGAATAATATTCCATTGTCTGGATGTACCACAGTTTCTTTTACATTTCCTCACTTATACTTTTTAAACTGAATTGTGGCAACTCTCTGATAAACATGTGACAGCTGCTTCAAACGTTTATGTGAAGGGTTGTACCTGGGCATAAATTTTTAAATTCATCTGGTTAGCTTCCAAGTGTATGATTGCTGATCCATATGCCAAGGCTATGATCAGCTGCATAAGATATCACTGAACTGTCTCTCCAAGTGCTTACACCATGTTGTTTTCTCAGCAACAATGAAAACAAAGTTGGTATTGCTTCATAGTCTCACTAGGATTGCTGTTGCTCACTCTAGTAGGTGCTCTGCTGTATAACATTGTATTTTCATTTCCCTGATGGCACGTGGAGTGGAGTGCATTATATTCTACCTGCAATGTTAGGAAATTAAATATACAGGTTATATATAGTAGACATAGATAAATCCCAACCCTGGGTTTGTGTGTGTGTGTGTGTGTGTGTGTGTGTGTGTGTGTGTGCGTGTGCATGCTCGTGCTAGTAAGGTGTCCATTCAAATCTTTTACCTGTTTTATTCCACTTAAAAAAAATCAGGTTAGTTAGACTGCAATCCATAGAACCAAAGAAGCCAGATAACAAGAAGGGTCAAAGGGAAGATGGTTGAATCCTTCTCAGAAAGGGAAATAAAAAAGATATCCAGTGTGGATGGAGGGAGGGAACTGGGTGAGAGAGGGAAGGGGAAGAAGTTGGGGGGGGAATCATGTGTAGGGAGAACAGGTGAATAGAACTTGGTGGTGGGCAGGTAGAGGGCATCTCTAAGACCTGTTATCTGGAGCCATCATAGGACAAGCTAATAATTAGCAGGTGATCTTCCTGAAATAATTTCATCTCACATTAAAATCTATGATGGAACTCCGGTCAGAGGGAAGGAGGGAAGGCCCTAGGGAGTCGATGGAGATGACTCTGAGACTCCTAGCAGTGGGGAATATGGATCCTGAAGTGGCCACTTCCTGTAGCCAGGCAGGACTCCCAGTGGAGAAATAAGGACAGCAACCCACACACAAAACCTTTGACCCAAAATGTGTCCTGATTATAAGATGTACAGGGACAAATATAGAGCAGAAACTGAGGGAATAACCAACCAATTTCTGAGATACATCTCATGTGAGAGAGCCAACCCCTGACACTATTAATGATATTCTATTATGCTTGCAGACACAGGTCTAGTGTAACTGTCCTCTGAGAGGCTCCACCCAGTAGCCAAGGGAAACAGATACAGATACCCACAGTCAAATATTAGATGGAGCTCGGGGAATCTAGTGGAAGAGTTGGGGGAAGGCTTGAAGGACCAAAAAAGGAGAGGAACTCCATAGGAAGACCAAGAGAATCCACTAACCTGAGACTAAAGCACAAACCAAAGAGCAAGCACAGGCTAGACTTAGGACTCCTGCACATATGTAGCTGATATACCTCTTAGTCTTCATGCAGGTTCCCCAACAACTGAAGTGGGGACTATCCCTAACTCTGTTGCCTGTGTGTGGACCCCATTCTCCTAGCTGGGCAGCCTTTTCTGGTCTCAGTGGGACAGGATGTGCCTAGTTTTGTAGTGACTTGATGTGCCAGGGTGGGAGTAAGGGCTTCATCCTTCTCAGAGGAGAAGGAGAGGAGGGAATGAGAGGATGATCTGTGTGACAGGTACTGGGAGGAGGGAGGATGCTGATTTGGGGGTGTAAAGTGAATAAATAAATAAATAAATAAATAAATCAGATTATTTTCGACTCTTCAGTGTTCTTTGTAAGCCACACATGATGGCACATGCCTATAACCTCACTTTATGGAAGGCAAAGGAAGGAGGATTGTTACCACTTCAAGGCCAGCCTGGTCCACATGGCAAGTTATGGGCTAGCCAACAAGGGCTACATAGCAAAACTCATGTGTATGTTGAGGGGAATTTCAATCTCTGTGTAATAGTCTCAGACATATACGACACATTTTTTTTCCCAGCCTGAGTTTCTGGTGGAGTTCCTAAAAAACATTTTATGTCACTGTGAGCCTGGTTCCTGAGGTGACACAAATTTGAACTGTATGGCACAGAGGTTGCTAGAGACAGTGTGAAGTTCTCCACCTCTGCTCTAAACCAGTGCAAGTCTCCTTGAGGCCCTCTGGCATTGCAGTTGGATGGGGGGGGGGTGCATGGAGCACTGAACAAAGCAGGCAGAAGCCTTTTCTATCTTCTCTCTGCTTTGTACTTGTGGTTGCTCTAACAAATCACCACAGCAATATAAGCATGGTGTGTTCTGGAGGGCAGAAGTGAGACACATCACTCAGATAAAGTTAAGGATTCTGCACGGCCGCACTCCTTCAGGAGTAGTAGAGGCAATCTGTCCCCTGGCCTTTTCTAACATCTAGATGCTACTGAACTTCCTGATCACACCCTCTCCATTTTCATAGACAGCCAGGCCAGGCCAGGCTTTTTCAAGTGTCAATTTTGACACAGACTGTCTCCCTCTTATACTTTTAAAAACACTTACAGCTATGTCAGGACACTTGAAACTTCCAGAATAACCTCATCTCAAAGTCGGTTGATTAGCTTTGGTTAGCTTTTCAGAGCTGTGACAAAATACTTGGGGAAATTAAAGGAGAAATGATTTATTGAGGCTCATCCTGCCCACGGTTCAATCCAGGCTCACTAGGCCCAATGGTATCTTGACCTGTGGTGAAGCAAAAATTCATGGTGAGAGGGAAGCCAGCAAGGACAGAGAGAAAGGAGGAAGAGGCAGAGGGCAGGAAGGGAGGAAAAAGAGAGGGCAGTGACCTATTTCCTACAATGTCCCCCATCTTCCAAAGTTCCCCCAAGCTCCTGGTAGCCCATGCAGCCATGAATCTGAGAATAGAATAAGTCCATTGGTGAGGGCAGAACCCTGATAATCTTATCACCTTCCAATTCCCCACCTCTAAGCAATGCTTCATTGAGGACCAAGCCTTTCACAAACAAGGTGGGTTGAGGTTGGGAGTAGGGGCAGTTTAGATACAAATAAAACCAACTTTAATTCTGTCTGCAACCCAATTTCCTCACTTTGTTACAGGTTCTGGAAACTAGGACCCTGTGGTTGTTTGAATAGGAACGGCCCACACAGACTTATGCATGTTTCAGTCTCTTCCTGCTTGCTGCAAGACATAGAACTCTCAGCCCTTTCTCTGGCACCATGTCTGCCTGCATGCTGCCATGCTTCCCACCATGGTGATAATGGACTAAACCTCTGAAACTGTAAACTAGCTTCAATGAAATGTTTTCCTTTATGAAATAATTGCCATGGTCATAATGTCTCTTCACAGCAGTAAAATACAAACTAAGACTTGTATAGATATTTTTGGGGATCCATTTTATGCCTAACACAGCCCTCTAGAAATGTTTCTTCATCTGAATCTCTTTTCTAAATGGCCATTATCCATGGTTCTGATAGTGGACAGAAGGGACAGATGGAACACGTTGATATTCTGTGTTACAAAGATCCTCGTACTCCATATTATGAAAAGGAGTCAGTGTATACACATTGTTAGTTCTGAATTAACCCCCCCTCACCCAGCTCAGATGCCTCTGGAGGAATAGAAGGCTGACAACAGCAGAAATTAAATCAACTCATCATCTTAACAACAGCTTGAGCCCCAAAACACTGAATAAGAAGCATGCAAGGCTGCTATGAACACAGGACTCTGGAAATCAGTCTGGCGGTTCCTCAGAAAGTTGGACATAGTATTACCTGAGGACCCAGCTGTGGATACCCGACTCGCCAGCAAGGAGGACACCACAACAGGATTCTTCTGCACACGTTTATTGGAAGAGCTTGATAGCTAAGGCGAAAGACCCCAAGCCCCAAAACTGGCACTGCTTATATGCACTCAGCCCCCATCCACTCACGGCAGGCCATGCCACCTCACCAGGCACTCATCTTCAGCCAATCAGGGTGGCAGGGGCATGTCTCCACCAAATATGGACTTGTTTACACCGCCAGCATCATGGTGCACCTGCACAGCTCTCATGATGGTCGTGGCTTATTTTCAGGTGTATGAGGAAGTCAGGTGCAAGTCATAAAACTTAGCTGCAGTCCCGGGCAGCATCTTGGGACTGCTGCCACACCTGCTCCTCACATCTCCCCCTTTTTTCTTTTTTGGCAGAGAGAATGTCTGTCTTAGATTGCCCCCTGTGGCAATGCCCCTTACCTGTCCTTGGGAGACAAACCATATTGGTTTGATCCCTGTCTTAGGTTGGTGACACGCCCAGGGAGTCTTATCCGTCATTGACTACTTCTCTATCATGCTAAGCCACACTTGAGGAGATTGTCCTGTCTGCATGCAGCAGGTACACCAGAAGGCCAGGACACTGATTAGTCTATGGCCCAATTTTGATTGCTGCAAGCAAGCAAGCCTCATGGGTGAAGGTAGAGGTCTGATCCCCAGTGTGCAAGCATAGGGGCCCTACACAAAACCATCCCTTGGGCTCATCACCCAGAGAGGTCTTGGCCAGCTCCCGTGTCGTTTTTCCTGGGGGAAGGGAACTAGGACACTGAACCTTCATGCAATCAGACGTGGCTTCCACAGGATGCCAACAGCAAGCTATCCTCTGTGCAGTGCTTAGCCTCGCAACCCATGGTATAATGCAGCATTATTTCTTTAGAGCAGCAAGCCAAATCTGAGGAGATTATCCCGCCTCCACTGCGGCAAAGGCCTGTGCCACCATGGCAGAAGTGCAGACCTACACACACTACATCCGACACATACACTAAACACACAACACACACACTATTACAAGCATACATCCCAGGGCTCCCATCAGCCCTGAGGCAAGGGATCAGTGCAACTACCATTCACCCCACATAACAACCATACATATAAGCAGCATAGAAAAAAGGCAATTGTAGTGAAGCATTAGATGTAAAGAATTGTGGAAACACTTGAATGCATCAATGGCATGGGTTTCAGGAACACAGACATAATTCCCCAAAGTAGCTCTTCAGTTCTCACTAGCAGGAGCATTCCTAGCCACAGGAATATCCACGTCCTCATAGCTCTGGTTGTTTTGAATTGCTCTGGTCAGCCGTTCTGGGATGCACAGCTGTTGTCGATGATCCTGAGGAAATACAAACAGACCCTCTTGCCCAAACCAATTGAGAGCGCTCCTCTCTCACCTGATTCAGCGCCTCATTACCTCTCTGGAGTTCTGCACCACAACTTTATCTTCTATGCAATTTCTCACTAACTTCCAGACCAGCAAAACCCCTTTTAGTAAAACCCCATTCCTCTGCAAACCTCAATTCCCAATGGTGCTTGGTGCAACTTGTCCCAAAACCGTGAACCTTAATGTCTCAATCCTTCCCTTTCCTTTCCTTTCCTTTCCTTTCCTTTCCTTTCCTTTCCTTTCCTTTCCTTTCCTTTCCTTTCCTTTCCTTTTTTTCTTCCTTTATCCTTTTGTCTCTTCTTTTCCTTTTCTAGTTTTTGTTTTCTGCATGCTCCTGCTCTTTCATCTTTCTCTGTTTCTGACATACTTTCCTGATGTTCCTGTAACAGTCTTTGTCCCTCTTTTCCACAATTCTTTTTTTTTTATGAATAATTCTTTTTTTTTAATTAGGTATTTTCCTCATTTACATTTTCAATGCTATCCCAAAGGTCCCCCATACCCACCCACCCCCAATCCCCTACCCACCCACTCCCCCTTTTTGGCCCTGGCGTTCCCCTGTACTGGGGCATATAAAGTTTGCATGTCCACTGGGCCTCTCTTTGCAGTGATGGCCGACTAGGCCATCTTTTGATACATATGCAGCTAAAGACAAGAGCTCCCGGGTACTGGTTAGTTCATATTGTTGTTCCACCTATAGGGTTGCAGTTCCCTTTAGCTCCTTGGGTAATTTCTCTAGCTCCTCCATTAGGGGCCGTGTGACCCATCCAATAGCTGACTGTGATCATCCACTTCGGTGTTTGCTAGGCCCTGGCATAGTCTCACAAGAGAGAGCTATAACTGGGTCCTTTCAGCGAAATCTTGCTAGTGTATGCAATGGTGTCAGCATTTGGAAGCTGATTATGGGATGGATCCCTGCATATGGCAGTCACTAGATGGTCCATCCTTTCGTCACAGCTCCAAATTTTGTCTCTGTAACTCCTTCTATGGGTGTTTTGTTCCCATTTCTAAGAAAGGGTAAAGTGTCCACACTTTGGTCTTCGTTCTTCTTGAATTTCATGCGTTTGGCAAGTTGGATCTTATATCTTGGGTATCCTAAGTTTCTGGGCTATTATCCACTTATCAGTGAGTACATATTGTGCGAGTTCCTTTGTGATTGGGTTACTTCACTCAGGATGATACCCTCCAGGTCCATCCATTTGCCTAGGAATTTCATAAATTCATTTTTTAATAGCTGAGTAGTATTCCATTGTGTAAATGTACCACATTTTCTGTATCCATTCCTCTGTTGAGGGGCATTTGGGTTCTTTCCAGCTTCTGGCTATTATAAACAAGGCTGCTATGAACATAGTGGAGCATGTGTTCTTCTTACTGGTTGGGACATCTTCTGGATATATGCCCAGGAGAGGTATTGCGGGATCCTCCGGTAGTACTATGTCCAATTTTCTGAGGAACCGCCAGACTGATTTCCAGAGTGGTTGTACAAGCTTGCAATCCCACCAACAATGGAGGAGTGTTCCCCTTTCTCCACATCCTCGCCAGCATCTGCTGTCACCTGAGTTTTTGATCTTAGCCATTCTGACTGGAGTGAAGTGGAATCTCAGTGTTGTTTTGATTTGCATTTCCCTGATGATTAAGGATGTTGAACATTTTTTCAGGTGTTTCTCTGCCATTCGGTATTCCTCCGGTGAGAATTCTTTGTTCAGCTCTGAGCCCCATTTTTTAATGGGGTTATTTGATTTTCTGGAGTCCACCTTCTTGAGTTCTTTATATATATTGGATATTAGTCCCCTATCTGATTTGGGATAGGTAAAGATCCTTTCTCAATCTGTTGGTGGCCTTTTTGTCTTATTGACGGTGTCTTTTGCTTTGCAGAAGCTTTGCAATTTTATGAGGTCCCATTTATCGATTCTTGATCTTACAGCACAAGCCATTGCTGTTCTGTTCAGGAATTTTTCCCCTGTACCCATATCTTCGAGGCTTTTCCCTACTTTCTCCTCTATAAGTTTCAGTGTCTCTGGTTTTATGTGGAGTTCCTTAATCCACTTAGATTTGACCTAACTACAAGGAGATAGAAATGGATCAATTCGCATTCTTCTACATGATAACCGCCAGTTTTGCCAGCACCATTTGTTGAAAATGCTGTCTTTTTTCCACTGGATGGTTTCAGCTCCCTTGTCAAAGATCAAGTGACCATAGGTGTGTGGGTTCATCTCTGGGTCTTCAATTCTGTTCCATTGGTCTACCTGTCTGTCACTATACCAGTACCATGCAGTTTTGATCACAATTGCTCTGTAGTACAGTTTTAGGTCCGGCATGGTGATTCCACCAGAGGTTCTTTTATCCTTGAGAAGAGTTTTTGCTATCCTCGGTTTTTTGTTATTCCAGATGAATCTGCCGATTGCCCTTTCTAATTCGTTGAAGAATTGAGTTGGAATTTTGATGGGGATTGCATTGAATCTGTAGATTGCTTTTGGCAAGATAGCCATTTTTACAATGTTGATCCTGCCAATCCATGAGCATGGGAGATCTTTCCATCTTCTGAGATCTTCTTTAATTTCTTTCTTCAGAGACTCGAAGTTTTTATCATACAGATCTTTCACTTCCTTAGTTAGAGTCACGCCAAGGTATTTTATATTATTTGTGACTATTGAGAAGGGTTTTGTTTCCCTAATTTCTTTCTCAGCCTGTTTATCCTTTGTATACAGAAAGGCCATTGACTTGTGTGAGTTAATTTTATATCCAGCTACTTCATTGAAGCTGTTTATCAGGCTTAGGAGTTCTCTGGTGGAATTTTTAGGGTCACGTATATATACTATCATATCATTTGCAAAAAGTGATATTTTGACTTCTTCCTTTCCAATTTGTATCCCCTTGATCTCCTTTTGTTGTCTAATTGCTCTGGCTAGGACTTCAAGTACAATGTTGAATAGGTAGGGCGAGAGTTTTTCCACACTTCTTATCCTGTATACAAGCCCTAATTAGTTTCCAAAGCAGACGAGTGCCTGGTTTCAGTTTCCCTTCCCAGCAAACACACTCGTGCCCTGGACCATGGTAATTAAGGCAATATCACAGAATCAGGACTACTATAAAGATGACTGGAATGAGACAAGCAACTGTTAGAGGGTCTACTCCAAAGGGAAGCATACCTCTCAGAGACTTACGTTATTTTTTCCCCGTGATGCAGTTCTGAATCCTCCCTGTAACGGGGTCTTCACTCATGCCTGAAGATGTTTCATTCCTGAGTTTCAGCACCACTTGTGGACCCCGACTCACCAGCAAGGAGGATGCCACAACAGGATTCTTCTGCACATGTTTATTGGAAGAGCTTGATAGCGAATGTGAAAGACCCCGAGCCCCAAAACTGGCACTGCTTATATGCACGTAGCCCTCATCCACTCACGGCAGGCCACGCCACCTCACCAGGCACGCAACTTCAGCCAATCAGGGTGGCAGGGGCATGTCTCCACCAAATATGGACTTGTTTACACCGCCAGCATCATGGTGCACCTGCGCAGCTCTCATGATGGTTGTGGCTTATTTTCAGGTGTATGAGGAAGTCAGGTGCAAGTCATAAAAGACTTAGCTGCAGTCCTGGGCAGCATCTTGGGACTGCTGCCACACCCGCTCCTCACACCCAGCTATACCACTCCTAGGCATATACCCAGAAGATGCTCCAATAAGGACACATGCAATAAGGACACATGTTCCACTATGTTCATAGCAGCCATATTTATAACAGTCAGAAGCTGGAAAGAACCCAGATGTCCCTCAACAGAGGAATGGATACAGAAAATGTGGTACATTTACACATTAGAGTACTACTCAGCTATTAAAAAGAATGAATTTATGAAATTCCTAGGCAAATGGATGGACCTGGAGGGCATCATCCTGAGTGAGGTAACCCAATCACAAAATAACACACACAATATGTACTCACTGATAAGTGGATATTAGCCCAGAAGCTCGCAATATCCAAGACACAATTCACAGACTACATGAAGCTCAAGAAGAAGGAAGACCAAAGTGTGGATACTTTGGTCCTTCTTAGAAGGGAAAACAATATACCCATGGGAGGAGATAAAGTGTGGAGTAGAGACTGAAGGAAAGGCCATCCAGAGACTGTCCCACCTGAGGATCCATCCCAGATACAGTTAACAAACTCAGACACTACTGTGGATGCCAACAACTGCTTTGCTGACAGGGGCCTGATATAGCTGTGTCCTGAGAGGCACTGCCAGTGCCTGACAAATACAGAGGTGGATGCTCTTGGCCAAATATTGGACTAAGCACAGGGTCCCCAATGGAGGAGACAGAGAAAGGACCCAAGGAGCTGAAGGGGTTTGCAGCCCCATAGGAGGAACAACAATATGAACCAACCAGTATACCCAGAGCTCCCAGGGACTAAAACACCAACCAAAGAGTACACGTGGTGGAACTTGTGACTCCCGCTGCATATGTGGCAGAGGATGTCCTTGTCGAGCATCAATGGGAGGAGAGGACCTTGGCCCTGTGAAGGCTCAATGCCCCAGTGTAGAGGAGTGCCAGGGCAGGGAATCAGGAGTGGGTGGGTGAGTGGGGGAGCAAGGTGGGGATGGGATATGGGGCTTTCAGAAGGGGAAAGGGGATAACATTTGAAATGTAAATAAAGAAAATAATAAAAAAAAGCATGCAAAGGATGACAACAATGGGATATCACAGATCTGTGGCTGACTACCTGAGCTCCACAATTCCTGACTACTTTTGTCCCTCCTCCTCCATACATTATAAACCAGATGGACACTAAAGAGGGAAGGATGCTTTGGAAAGATCTGAATCTGCTTCTTTTTTAGATTAGCAGCTCTCTAGTGCAATTAAAGGACTAGTTGAAGGACAGATGGATCTGACTAAGAAAGGGAAATAGAGCACTTAGTTATGGGTGCATGAGACAGGGTGCTGGAATGGAACATGAGGATCAAGTCTGTAGAGGAAGGGCAGAGAGGGAAGAGGGAGGAATATGGGAAGAGACATAACTAAGGGCCATCTTATGCAAACCTAATACAGTAGAAGTTTCCTAAGATATATACATATATGAAGGCGATCTAAATGAAATCACCAAATAGCAGGGGTGACATCTCCTGTTATCAAATAAAGATTTCAGTACCAGCATGGGTTACATCTAATTGGGTTGTTGAATAAAAAGGCCCCATGAGAAACCCTAAATAGTCAAGGCTATTGCCAAAACTATAGGTTGAAGTGGAAACTTCTAGTTCTTTGGAAAATTAGTTATATCAAATGATGTTTTGCTGGAGCACACAGGTGAAAGAATGTTTTCCTGAAGCAGACATGGTGAAAGGATGTTTTGCTGGAGCAGACACAGGAAAGAAAGCTTGATGAAAGAATATAAATATGACTCTACAGACAGTGGGAGACGAGCACTGAGCCTTGGTTTGATTTGTTCCATCTCACATTTTTTTTTTTTTGCTTCTGACATGTATGTATTGGTTTACCCTACATAGCATTGTGAATTCAATTTGTGATGATGCTGTCATTGAGAAAAACTCACCCGAGTATTGCTCTCCAGGTTCCTGCAGCAGCTTGCCGCCTCAGGCCAGTTGGCGAGACTGGCTGTTTCTTCAGGATTGAACTACAGCTGCTGTTTCGTGCCTACTGTTTGCCTTCTGAAAGGACTGGACTGAAGCTGTTGTACCTGGTGTTTGCCTGCCTAGAGGACTGGTCTGCCAGTGCTGAGTCACATTTGGTGTTTTCTATGGGACTAAACTGCTGCCAAAGAAGATCAAGCTTGCCCTCAATGAACTATTGCTGAACAGGTGCACTTCCCTGACATCCTAATAACGTTTCTCTTCCACTACCTCTGTCGGGTGGTGGTCTAGAGGAGAGGTTGAATCCATATTGAAAGTAGGTTGCAAAATGTATATGCCTACAATAGGTTGCAAAATGTATATGCCTACAATAGGTTGCTCTCCACAAACTGACACTAAGGTCCCATGGCTGAAGATAACACCTACATAACCCACTGAATGCCTAAACACGGAGAAGTCTGGCTGGTGCCTACCTAGAGCCTTCACCCCTACATGCTAGTGTTCTTGGTACCAAAAGGTACTCTGCATACGAACAAAGGAGAAATATGAACACCAACCCACCTATAAACCCTTCCATTTACAATAGTTTTCTGTATTCAAGGATATGCTAGGGCAATGGCAGCACAAAGCTTGTGGGGGTAACTAACCAATATCTGATCTGACTCAAGGCCACTCCATGAGATGGAATCCATGCTTGACCCTGCTTGGGTGACCAAGAGTCCGAGACTAGATCGTGCAAAGACCTAGGGTGAAACCAAATAATACCGTTCTACTTAAAGAACATAGTAATAAAATTACTTCTAATGACATTCTGTTATACTCATAGATCAGTGTCTTCCTCAGAGAAACTTCTTCCTGTAGCATATAGGAACAAATATAGAGACCCACATCCAGAAAATATACAGATAATAATATACGGACAATATACAGAGACCTTGGAACACTCAGCCCTAAACATGATGCTTTCCATCAGGGTTCCAGGCTCAGGGAACCCTGAGGAAGAGGCAGAAGAATATAAGAGCCAGAGGGTGCGAATATTTCTTTAAGTGCTTCTTGGCCATTTGAGATTACTCTGTTTAGATCTGTACTCCACTTTTAAAATTGAGTCATGTGGTTTGTTGTTGTCTAGTTTCTTGAGTTCTTTAGATATTTTAGAAAGTAGTCCTGTTAGATATAGAATTCGTGAAGATCTTTCTTATTCTGTAGGTTGCCGTCTTGTCCTATTGACTTTCAAAACCTTTTCAGTTTCATAAGGCCCCATTTATTAATTGTCGGTCTTAGTACTTGAGCTATTATACTGTTCAGTAAGCTGTCTCCTGTGCCAATGCATTTAAGGCTCTTCCCCACTTTCTCTTCTATGTATCTGGTTTTATGTTGTCTTTGATCCACTTGGACTTGAGTTTTGTGAAGGGTGATAAATATGGATCTATTTGCATTCTTCTACATGCAAACATCCTGTTACACCAGCGCCATTTGTTGAAGATGCTGTCTTTTCCCCCCATTGTGTGGTTTTGGCTTCTTGGTTTTGATCAAAAATCAAGTGTCCATAGATTTGTGGATTTATTTCTCAGTCTCCGATTCAATTCCAATTATCAGCCTGTCTATTTTTATGCCAATACCATGTAGGTTTTTAAAAAATCATCTTTGCTCTGTAGTATAGATTTAGAGATGGTGATATCTCCAGAAGTTCTATTACTGTTCTGGACTGCTTTAGCTATCTTGGAGTTTTATTTTTCCATGCAAAGCTTGAGTATTGTTCTTTCAATCCTTAGCTATCAAGGAAATCCAAATCAAAACAACTGAGATTTCATCTTATACCTGCCAGGATGGCTAAGATAAAAAATGCAAGTGAAAGCTCATGCTGGTAAGGATGTGGAGTCTTGCACGCGCTCAACTGGCCAGGAAGAACGATGCTGCAACAGGATCCTTCTGCACACGTTTATTGGGAGAGCATTGATTGCATAGGTGAAAGAAGAACCCCGAACAAAGAAAATGATGCTGCTTATATACCCCTCCATGTGACATGTCAGCTCCTGATTAGCTGCTCACTCATCACCCCACTACTATGCCCCGGGATGGGCAGTGACTTGGCACGAATTTACTCTTGCACCTGCGCACATTACTTGTTTACCAGTTAGGCACAGCGGAGGCTCGTGATGGCAATTGCTCACAGCTCTCCACATCTCCCCCATTTTATTTTATTAAAACGCAAGCCACTCTTTAATGGATGAAGATAGAGGTCGAATCCCTAGTGTGCAGAAATAGGGGCCATGTACAGGATTAGCTCTTAGGCTCACAGGCTTTTACCCAGAGCACCCCTGACCTGCTCCCGTGCCGTTTTTCTTAGGGGAGGGACACTTGGACACTCAACCCTCATGCAAATCGACTTGTCTTCTAGGAGTGCCCAAACCTCTGAGCGACTCCTATGTGGTGCTTAGCCCAACAATCCATAAGAGTCAACGACCTACTCACTCGTCCCTGTGCAATGAGTCTAGCCTCTAGGGGTGCAAGAGCTGAGTATGGCCTAAGGCGAGCTTTAATTGTTGAGTCTCTCTCATTTTCCACAGAACCGAGGAGCGCAAGAGCAGAGAACTCAGATGTCAATTAATTCTTAAGCATGGATAGCCAAATTTCAGGGGAGGCCCCTTGTTCAATGGCTGCAAGTGCTTGAGTGATAACGACCTTGTCACGGTTTTGTTTTGGGTTCTGAGCTTGCTAACCAACCAGAGCATGGACACAAGCCCACAGCAGATGGCAGCAGCAAACAAAATTACCCCCACCCATTCCTTAAAGTAATAAAAAGCAGAGGTAAAATTGCCAACAATGATGGATGCTATTCGAGTTCCATTAAGGCTTAAAATCTGGCGTTAGATGTAAAGAATTGAGGAAACACCCGAATTTGTCAGCGGCATAGGTTTCCGGAACACAGAGCTCTTCAGTTTTCACTAGCGGGAGCACCTCCAGCCACAGGAACATCCACGTCCTCACAGCTCCACCTGCCCTGAATTGCTCTGGTCAGCCTCTCCAGGACCTGCAGCTGTTGTCGATGATCCTGAGGAAACACAAACAGACCCTCTCTCCCAAACCAATTGAGAGCGCTCCTCTCTCACCTGATTCAGTGCCTCATTGTCTCTCTGGAGTTCTACAACACTGTCAACACCGTTGGGCAATGATTACACCAAAAACAGACAATAGACAGACAGGGAATAAAACTTGGGGTCTCAAAGGGACACAAATATCCTATCCAAAGCTAAAAATATCTCCATAGGAGCCAGAGCAGGATGTCTCCTGTTTTTATTCTGTCCCTAGGAGAGCTCTAAAATAACTTTTTTTTTTTTTTTTTACTTATTTTTCTACGCGTGCCTTCTTTTTCATTTCTCTCTGTTTCTGATATGCTTCCCTGGTGCTCCTGCAAAAGTCATTGCCCTTCCTTAACAGCTAGCTCACATTTCTTGTCCTAGATAAAGCGTCCTTGAGGTACTCACTTATCTACGTGAGGTTCTTAGCCCCAAGGTCGATCCACAAGTTTATCTACACTTGCTTTATGATCTTATGTGTCTGCCGAGCTACCCCCAGCAGATACACTCGTGTCCAGGGTGATGAAAAATTAAGGCAATAGCATAATATCAAGGCTAAGAAAGAAAGCAAGCAACACAACCCCAATGACAATTACCGGACCTACTGCATAAGAAAGCATACCTCTCAGAGACTCACATTAATTTCCTTTTACTTACGATTACCCCTGTTCCCCAGCTGAAGAGTTCTGAATCCACACAGTTGAATCCTTCTCAACAGTCCGTGTTGCGGGAACACTTCATTACCACCGTTCCCCAGCTGAAGAGTTCTGAATCCACGCCGGATCCTTCTCAACAGTCTGTTTTATGGGAACCTTTATCAACCACTCCTTCCCAGCGATGCAGTTCTGAATCCTCCCTGTAGCAGGGGGTCTTCACTCGTGCCTGAAGATGTTTCTCGTCCCGGGTTTCGGCACCATTTCTTGCACACGCTCAACTGGCCAGGAAGAACGATGCTGCAACAGGATCCTTCTGCACACGTTTATTGGGAGAGCATTGATTGCATAGGCGAAAGAAGAACCCCGAACAAGGAAAATGATGCTGCTTATATACCCTTCCATGTGACGTGTCAGCTCCTGATTAGCTGCTCACTCATCACCCCACTACTACGCCCCAGGATGAGCAGTGACTTGGCACGAATTTACTCTTGCACCTGCGCACATTACTTGTTTACCAGTTAGGCACAGTGGAGGCTCGTGATGGCAATTGCTCACAGCTCTCCACAGTGGAGCAAGGGGAACTCTTCTCCACTGCTGGTGGAAGTGCAAACTTGAACAACCACTTTGCAAGTCAGTATGATGGTTCCTCAGAAAACTGTGGTGCATTCTCTCACAAGGACACTTGCTCCACTATGTTCATAGCAGCTTTATTCATAATAGCCAGAAACTGGAAACAAATTAGATGTCCCTCAACCAAAGAATAAAAAAATGTGGAACATTTACAGCTATTAAAAATAATGACATCATAAAATTTTCAGGAAAATGGATGGAACTAGAAAAAACAAACAAACAAAAATAACCCATGCCAAGCAAGGTAACCCAGACCCAAAAGAACATGCATGCATGGTATGTACTCACTTATAAGTGGATATTAGTCATAAAGTACAGGATAACCAACCATGCTACAATTTACAGACCCAAAGAAGTTAAGTAAGTTAAGCTTATGAGAGAACAAAAAGATCTCTCTGGAAAAGGGAAACAGATTTCATGGGTGGACTATGGGACCGTTGGTGGTGGGAACAGATGTGATCAGGTGGGACAGGGGGAGGGAGAGAGAAAATACTGGGAGAAATGACTGGCACTGGGGACATTTCAGGAGTGAGGTGGAAACCCAGTGCAGTGGAAACTCCATGGAATCCATGAGAGGAACCCTAGCAAAGACTTCGAATAATGCGGGACACAGAGCCTAAACCTTCCATCTTTTGTAACCAGACAAGGGCTCAAGTGGAGGGATTGGGACACCAACTGAACCACAAAACCTTTGACCTACAGTATGTCCTGCCTGCAGAGTGTGTTGGGGCTAATGTCTAGCAGAATCCTCATCAAAGATGCAAAAGACACTTCATCTGGATGCAGAGTCCCATAGCCAAACATCAGGTGGAGCTCAGGAGGTCCTGCAGAGGCGGGGAGGAAGGATGAGAAGAACCAGCGAAGTCAAGAACACCAGAACGATAGAACCCACAGAATCAACTGATGAACTGAAATGGTCTCTCAGAGATCAGAGAGCCTGCAGGTATCTGTGACCTAGGCCCTATGCATATGTTATGGCTGAGTAGCTTGGTGTTCTTATGGAAATCCTAACAGTGGGGATGACTCTTTTGCTATCCTCCTACTGGACTGCCTGGCCCAGCCTTGACATGATGGTATGTGTCTGGTTGTATTGTAGTTTATTATTCTATGTTTGGTTGATGTCCCTGGAAGGCCTGCTCTTCTCTGTGAGAAGGAAGGGTGGATCTGGGGAAGGAGACTGAGAGGAGGAGAGAGAAGGGAAATTGCAACTGGGATAATATACGAGAGAAGAATAAAGAAAAAATAAAAAACGAGCCAGAGAGGATGGAGGATATCCATGGATCAAGGCCTTCTAAACACAGCAGGGTTGGCACACGTGACCTCACAGAGACTGTGGCAGCAGGCACAGGGCCTGCACTGGCCTGAAGCAGATAGGGTCCTAGAGCTGAAAGGAGAAGTGGACATATGTTACTATCCCTAACCCAGACACTATGTCCAACTGAAAAATCAAAATTAGTTTTCTCCACCATCTCACCGGGAAGACAAACTACCCTTAAGGGTACACAGCATGCCCAGCAGGAGATGCCAGTGACCATGAACCCAGCAGCAATATCCTGATTTTGGTGGTTCCTTGTCTCATACTGCTACATCAGAGTTTTGTCTTTTTGTTTTAAATCTTTATTACTTGTTGTTATTTTTGTTGATTTTTTTCTCATTTTACCCTACAGGTTCTTTGTGTATATATAATGGTTTCTGTTTTTTTTTTTGTTTTTATGGGATTCCCGAGTGTGTGATCAAGTGGATCTCTGTGTCTTTATCTGATTTTTGTGCCTTTTCTTGGGTTCTTCTCCTTGTTTGCTTGTTTTGTCTTATTTCTATGTATTTGTTTTGTTCTATCTTACTCTATTTTATTTTATTATTATCCCTTAGAAGCATGAGTGTTTTCTAATGAGGGAGAGAAAAGGTATGGATCTGGATAGGAGGGGAGGGAAGAAAATTCTGGGGGAGTCATGGGAGGGTAAACGGCAATCAGGATATATTATGTGGAAAAAAATCTATTTTCAGTAAAAGAAAAAATAATTAAACAAATCCCATTCCTCTCCCTGTGCACTGGCCTAAGTGGGGATAGCCTGCTGAGCTATTCTGCTGATTCTCAAGCCTGTGCTCTGCAGCTCAGCCTCACTCTGGAGCCTTGTCTTATGCACTCCCACTTTTCCTATAGGTGACTTTGTTCTCCACGGGCTTCTTTCCCTCCCTAAAGCCCACTGTTTTCTGGTCTAATCGCTCACAAGTTATCCATTCTTTCTCCTTTTTACAAACAACTCTCACACTGAACAACAAATGCCACACATGAGGTTTATTGGGAGGGGAAAACTCAGGAGACCCCCTTGGCTGCCTCTGCTTGGGAGAAAAAATATCAAAGAACTGGGCAGAGCACAGGGTTTATACAGGGTTTCTTGGGGGTTGAGGAGAAAAGCTTTCCAGAGTGGTCTGGGATTGGAGGGATTATGTGGTCTGACAATTACAGCCCTTAGAGAAATCTGGGGGATGTGTCCAGGTCACTTTCCTGCCTTGGTAATTACAGCTGTTTTAGCCTTTATGGCCTGGCTGCTGGAGCTCTTCAGGCAGGGCCTGGCCACTTGCTTACATTGAAAGTTTATAAAGCATATAAAGTTTACAACGAGAGTCCAGGGAAGCTTGAGGTGGTATGAACAGCCAACACATACCATGTAGACAATGGCAGACATCCTAGAATTCTTTGTAACAGACACTCCCATCTTCAGATGGAGTTGTCCGAGTAGCAAATCTTTTCATCCATTACAAGGGCAATGTAAACACCTACTGCAGCAGTAAGGCATGTCAGTTTATATCACATGGGGATCAATTGCTCCTGAATGTGCTAAGTTTAGTTTTAATTACATGTCTCAGCACCTACAACAGAAATGATCCAAGTACTCCTTTAAAACTCATCTATGGTTTTGTGGTTTCTCTGTTTTGGTACCAAGCGTTGTGTTAACTTTTCCTAGAGAGATGAAAAAAGGTCTGTTTACCCCAGATAGAGCACCAATGACAGACAGAGAAATGATTCCAATAATGCCTAACTTACTGGACCAGTGAATTTAGTTGGTATTACTTATGGGGGGTATGGGCAACTTATGAGTGGCTATCTCAATTAAAAATATATATATGTCTCTCACTCTCTCCTAGCAACTGTTAACTGCCTACATATTTTCAGGGACAGGGGAGCTCATGAGCCCCTCCCTCCAACAACTGTCAACTGTCTAGAACAATGTGATTCTCAACCTCCCTAATGCTGTGACCCTTTAATACAGTTCCTCATATGGTGACCCCCTAGCCATAAAATTATTTTGGTTGCTACTTCATACAATTTTCCCACTACTACAAATCATAATTTAGATGTCTGTGTTTTCCAGTGTCTTTTGGGGATCATGACTCACGGGCTGGGAACTGCAGGAATCTCCAGGAAAGCCTGGCGAGCCCCTCCTCCCAGCACCTGCTAATTGCCTATACATCTCTTGGGGTTGGGGCCTTGTGGACCTAGCCTCGCCTTTCATGATAGAACGCAAATGGGCCCAATCTTGTGCAGGTCCTGTGGTCAATCACATCTGTTGATAATTCAAGAAGGCAATGGTCATGCCGTGCCTGGAGGACAGCATTCTCTAACAACTTCATGAACATACCCAAAGATTTACCTTATTACTGTGTTTGATGGTTCTTAATCAAATCAATGTGGCACTAAAAATTATCCATGACATTTTCTTTTCTGGAAGGTCCCTCAGCTTATTCTTCTTTTGATGGTGGCCTTATCCCACTATCTCTGGAACATGTCTTTCTGGGAGGAGTTTCTGATCTGATACAAGCTGTTCAAGTAAAGCTTATTTTATGTTACTGGCTTCCACAGATCTGTCTCTTCCCTGATCCTCAAAGTCTTACCACATAACCCAAATAAAGCAAAGATTTCTACTGTGCATTCTTTAATCTGCTTTATACTTTCAGTTGTGATGTGTAACCTGAGTCCATGATCCATTCTCACTCTTTTATTTTCAAAGACTTAGTTTTATTTAAATTTAAAAAAATCATGTGCATGCATGAAGTGACTAAATTTGGGGAGCCAATGAACAGGAGAAGACTAAGGCTACAAACATGGACTTACATTAGAAGGTTTGAGAAAGAAATGTGTGCGGCTACTACTGTCTATCCTCCCAACAAAGAGCCATCTGAAACGGACCAGTTCATCTGCTTCCTCACAATAATTATCTTATTCTCTCCGTGTGCTCCCATGTCATAATGTAGCCCTTAAATATACATACATACGTTATTTAACAAATAATAATGATGATAATAATAATATGTGTATGCATGTGTGTGAGTGAGGGTACACGTGAGTGTATGTATCTATGAAGCCCAAACAGGGTGTTGAATCATCTGGAGCTAGAGTAATAGACAGCTGTGGGCCACTGTGGGAACTGTAAGAGTAGTATGTGCTCTTAACCTGAAACACTTCTCTAGTGCATTTTTGATATATCAAAAGTATGTATTAAAATTTATAGAAGCTATAGACTCAGCTGATATAAAGTCTAATCTTTCACTTGCAATATTCCTTTGTATTTTTTCATAATCAGTTCTTCATATGTATGCTATTACATATGTTACATGTAGGTATATTTCTAGGCTTTACTGTATTGATACATTTCTATTATGTTATTTTCATATTCTCCTGTATTATGGTGACTTTATAATAAGTTTTGTAATTTCTTCAGCTTTGTCCGCCTTTAAAAGTTATGTTCTTTTTGTGAACATTGTCTCCTGCAATTTCCTGTTTGTGTATGTTTTATACTTCTGAGATTTTGATTAGGACTAAATTTGATTCATGTATGAGGAGAATGTGTGACTTTCCTGACAACTGAATGAGGCACAATTCTTTGAGGCACAAGTCTCTTTTAATTTAGATCTTCATAAGTTCATTTCCACAATGTTTTGTAATCTATGATGCCCTGAGTTTCTAAGTATTTTATTAGGTTTATCCTTGTGTTTGTTCGCGGTAGACTTGAGATTAAGAATCATGAGAAAAGGTATTTCAATGCAAAGTTTTGTAGACCAAGTTGGCCTGTTGAAGTGACAATGATTGTCGTGATGACTTTAATTAAGGTGGGAAGAGATGCCCACTATGGGTGGTGTCATTTCCTGAGCTGGAGATTTTGGATGGTGTAAAAGTGGAGAAATCTAGTAGCGCAGGAGTGTGGCTACATGAATTGACTGCACTCTGCTCTTGACTGTAGGTGCAATGTGAATAGCTGCTTCATGTTTCTGCCACCTTGATTTCCCTACAATGATGGACTATAACCTAGACCTATGACCCAAAGAAACCCTTTCCCTTTAGGTTGCTTTTATTAAGGTGTTTAATCATAGGAACAGGAAACAAAACTAAGACAATTCCTTAGTATATCATGTTTTTAATCTCATTTTTAAATTTTGGCCCTTTTGCTTTCAATTTCAGATTGTTTTATTGCTGTTCTATAAAAGTAGAACTACTTATATATATTAATCTTTTGTGACTCTTATGGAGTTCAATTGTTAGCTTGAGATATATTCTTTGTTAGAGTCACATAGTTGTCTGCATGGACTATGGGAAGTTTGACTTTGCCCTTTTTCTTTCCTTGTTTCATCTGCTACCAAGTACACTGTTAGTCAAACACCCTGTTCCAATAGTGTGAACCCAACAGTCTTTCTGTTGTAATTTCCTGCATGTTAACAGACAACACAACTGGCACACAGATTTCTAGCTTGTCTCTTTTCCCTTGTGACTATAATACTACTCAAGCCTCAATGATGGGCTTATTGAGGTAAACAAGCCCTTCAAATTGTGGTCTGGACTAGATTTTTCCAACCTGTCAACTCAATTCAGCAAAGTCTGACACCTTAAAGGCCACGAATTCAGACTGGAAACAAGGGCAAGGGAACCTCAGTGAGTGAGGGGCAAAGGATTGGTATGAGAAAGTTCCCTACTGCTAAGTAAGATGTGACATTATTAAGGTATGTGAGGAAAAAAGGTTAAGGGAGAAGTAGAACAATTCACATCTCCACAGAGATTTATTTAACTATGGCCATTTCACCATGGATGATGTGCCCCCCCCCCCCCCCCCCGCCCCGAGTAAGACTTCGAGTGAATTGAATAGAATGTATCACTTGCAATGGCCCACCATGAGAAGCATGGTGAGTGTTAGTTTGGAAGACTCTAAGAGTGCTAAATAGATGTTCTAGTTCTCCAATAAGACTACACATCTTCCTTACCCACACAGGGTATTCAGGATGATATTCTGTGCCTTTAAGACCTCTCCCTCCTGGGCTTGCTGACCTAACAATGTAAGGGTGTGGTCACTCATTGTCTGGGAAGGGGTATACATATGCCAGTTCAGGAAGGCTAAGGTCTGCTATGCGGTGCTAAGATGGGGAAGGGGGCATCTAAGATAACACCAAATTCAAAAATCAGACAGTGCAGCACATGTACTCAAAGATAAATAATAGTACAAAAGGAAAATATATCAGCACCAAACCAAATGAGAAATCTAAGGTGAGCTGAGCTATATAAGTCTTCTCTGTTGTTGCCTTTGAATCTTTCCATCAAATATTCAAATATTCTCTCTAGCCCTTACCTGCTTAGCGCACACACACACAGACACAGACACACACACACAGACACACACACACACACACACACACACACACACACACACACACACACACACTGACCTAACCCCTTCATTTCCTATTAAGTTCCCGCTTCTGTCTCTCCTCCATCTTATTCTTCAAAACCTAAGTCTTTTTGTTTTCTCTGTGGTCTTTCTAGGTATCTAGTCATCCTACAAAGAAGAAGAGAGGAGAAATGGCAAAATGTACATCAGAGAGAAAGCCTCCGTCTAGAACTATCACAAGTGCATCGAAAGCCAAGAGGGGAAGGTCCCAAAAATCCAGCCAACAACACCCAGAGAGAAATTAATCTTATACAACCAAGAGACAGAGGAAGACTTCACCACCTCTGGGGGTGGGGGGAGAAGTAGATAAAAAGCTACTTGGGCTAGGTCAGACTTTAAGAAAATAAACATCTGGTTAACTATGAAGTAAATTATTACACCAACTAATATTCAAACATGGTAAAAATAAAATCAAGCCCACAAGTAAATGTTTGTGTCTGTGTTCTCTGATGGTGTGTGTTTGGAGGGAGGCACAAGTGTGGGAAAGGAGGGAGACATGGATGTGTGCATGGAGTGGTCAGAATGATTGTTCCAATTGAATCAGTCTACTCAGTTTGACAAGGGTCAGGTTAAGACATGGAGCTGATCTTGAACACCCCGGGAAAGATGGCCATGAGAATGAATGGAAATTGCAACTGGCAGGATTGGGGAGTTGGGGGACATCTTGAAGTCATGCCAGAGACATGAGATAGGGAAGGTGCCTGAGAGTAAATGGGGGTGAACTTAGCTAGGACACACAGCATTGGGGATATGGAACCTGAAGAAGCCACTTCCCGTAGCAAGGTAGGAACACCAGTTGACAGATAAGGACACCAACCTACTCACAAAACTTTTGACCCAAAATTTGTCATGTCTAAAAGAAATGCAGGGATAGGGGATGGAACATAGACTGGAGGAAAGGGCAACCAATAACTGGCCCAACTCGAAACTAATCCTGTGGGCAAAAACCAATCCTTGACACTATTAATGATACTTTGCTATGCTTGCAGATAGGAGTCTAGCAAGCCTGTCCTCTAAGAGGCTTTACCCAGCAGCTGACTGAAATAGATACTGACACCCACAACCAAACAGTGGATAGAGCTTGGGGACTCTTATCGAAGAGTTGGGGGAAGGATCATGGGCCCTGAAGGGGATAGGAAGATCAACAGAATCACCTAATCTGGACCCTTGGGGCTGTCAAAGTCTGAACCACGGACCAAAGAGTGAACACAGGCTGGACCTAGACACACCCTCCCCTTGCACATATGTAGCAGATGCACAGCTTGGTCTTCATGTAGGTCTCAAACAACTGGAGCAGGGGCTATCCCAAAATCTGTTGCCTGTTAGTGGGATATGTTCTTCTAGTTGGACTGCCTTTTCTGGCTTCAGTGGGAGAAGATGCTCCTAGGCTGGCAGAGACTTCATGTGCTTGGGTGGGGCATACTGAGGGGGCCCACCCTCTCAGAGGAGAAGGGGAGAGGGAATAAGGGAGGATTGTGGAAGGGGGTGACTGGGAAGTCGGATACTGATCAGGATGTTAAGTGAATGATGATGATGCCGATGATACCGATGATGAAGATTACGATGATGACATGAAACTGAAGACAAATGTCACCTGGAACATTGTGTTCCACAGGGGAAAGAGAGGATGCTATTTCTGTGCGTTCATGATGGACCATGAAGCTCCCTGGGGTGGGAAGTTGTATATGCAGCAGTAGCCTTCCCCAAAGCAATACGCCGGATAATGGCTTCTAAGACACTCATTTTGATTTTGTTGCATCCAACAGTACAATCATAGGCAATGAAAGCCTCTCAGAAGAATCATCATCTTATTATTATCATCACCAATAGCACAAAAATAATATTTGGTGTTCTATATCCAACACTGATTTGGCCACTTTCTTGTTAAGACAAATTGCAAAGGAAAAACTGGCTTCCAAGGATGTGGAAGTAGAAGTGGTCAATTTTATCCTTGGTGCAGGCAGTGAGAGGAGTATACTTGCATAATCACATTAAGAACCAACATAAGCAATTACCATAGACAGAGATGTGGGGAATTGCAGGCTGGTCTCCAGTCGAGCTGAGGTCTGAACCCCGATGGTCATAATTCACACACATGACACGGTAGGCATTCCCTCATGCTCCTGGAACTCTGACCCCTGCATAAGGGTACCACCTCCCACAGCCCCCACAAGAGAAGCATGGTCAGTAGTCATGTAGGCAATGGCCCAAACTTCTGACCTTCAGCCTAAACTCCTCCCCAGTTACCTAGCAACAGTGAAGACCATAAAAAGGGGTGCTCAGCCCACACCTCACTCTCTTATTCCTTTGTCCTCTCACCTCTCTCTTCTCTCACTTCTCTCTCCTCTTCCCTTTCTCTTTGTCTTCTTCTTTCATCTCTTCTCTCTCTCTCTCTCTCTCTCTCTCTCTCTCTCTCTCTCTCTCTCTCTCTCTCTCTCTCTCTCTCTCTCCTTTCTACCTTTTCTCTTTCCCCTGCATTCCTATAATAAAGCTCTAAAACCATAGAGTCTCTGCTCTGCTCCTTCAAGTTCCACTGTGCACTCTGGTCAGTGTTGGGAACTTCTTCCCTCTTCCCTCTCTCCCACAACCCTGGTGGCTTTAGTAAAGCAGCTGGTGGGGGGGCGGGGGTCCCCAGGCAGGGCTTCCCCTTGACCATCCCCTGAAGAGTGGGATAGAGGAATGCCCACCCAGGGATGAGTGGATAGGGTAGATAGCAGCCTTCCCATGCTTGACTGACCAGAGAATAGGGAAACTCTGGCGGGGTGTGGGCATCATTTTCCTTCTGTTCTTCCCCAGGGCCCCAGGCCCCCCCTTCTTTTTATTTTGTTCCCAACACAGAGAAACCAAGATATTCCATGATAAAAATAAATTTACACAATATATTTCCACAAATCCAGCCCTACACAAAGGATACTAGTTGGAAAACACCAACACATGGAGGGAAACTACACCCTAGAAAAAGCAAGAAGTAATCTTTCAACAAGTCTAAAAGAAAATAGCCACGCAAACCTAATTCCACCTCTAACAACAAAAAGAACAGGAAGTAACAATCACTTTTCCTTAACATCTCTTAACATCAATAAACTCAATTCCCCCAAATAGACATAGACTAACAGACTGGATACATAGACAGGACCCAACATTTTGCTACATACAGGAAAACACACCTTGGTGACAAAGACAGACATTACCTCAGAATAAAAGGTTGGAAAACAAATTTCCAATCAAATCGTCCCACGAAACAAGCTGGAGTAGCCATTCTAATATCAAATAAAATCAACTTTCAGCCAAAAGTTATCGAAAAAGATAAAGGAAGGACACTTCATACTTGCCAAA
The DNA here is from genome assembly GCF_000001635.26 of Mus musculus. Classification (NCBI taxonomy): domain Eukaryota; kingdom Metazoa; phylum Chordata; class Mammalia; order Rodentia; family Muridae; genus Mus; species Mus musculus. The sequence goes on from NC_000086.7 coordinate 61,079,041, forward strand.
GTCAAAATCTACCAAGATGAACTCTCGGTTCTGAGCATCTATGCTCCAAATTCAAGGCCACCCACATTCATAAAAGAAATTTTACTAAAGCTCAAAGCACATATTGCATCTCATGCAATAATAGTGGGAGACCTCAACATCCCACTCTCAGCAATGGACAGATCTTGGAAACAGAAATTAAACAGAGACATGGTGAGACTAACAGAAGTTATGAAACAAAGGTATTTAACAGATATCTATAGAACATTTCATCCAAAAGCAAAAGAATATACTTTCTTCTCAACACCTCACAGTACCTCCTCCAAAACTGACTGTATAATTGGTCACAAAACAGGACTTAACAGATACAAGAAGATTGAAATAATCCCATGCCCCCTATCAAATCATCATGGACTAAGGCTGGTCTTCATTAAAAACAAAAACAGTGAAAAGATCACATACACACAGAAGCTGAACAATGCTCTACTCAATGATAACTTGTCAAGGAAGAAATTAAGAAATTAAAGACTTTTTAGAATTCAATAAAAATGAAGGCACATGAAATCAAAACTTATGGGACACAATGAAAGCAGTGCTAAGAGGCAAATTCATAGCTCTAAGTGTCTCCAAAAAGAAACTGAAGAGAGCATACACTAGCAGCTTGACAGTACTCCTGAAAGCTCTAGAACAAAAATAAGCCAATACACTCAAGAGGAGTAGACAGCAGGAAATAATTAACCAAATAGAAACAAAAAGAACTATACAAAGAATCAACAAAATCAGGAGCTGGATATTTGAGAAAATCAACAAGATAGATAAACCCTTAGCCAGACTAACCAGAGGGCACAGAGACAGCATCCTAATTAACAAAATCAAAAATGAAAAGGGAGACATAACAATGAAATATATCATAAAATAATTATTCAGTGTGTTGAAGACTAACAGTTGAAAATATTAAAATCATGTTCTACAAACAAACAAACAAGAACCAACATAAGAACATTTATAAAATTTTCTATGCCTCTCAAAAATGATAAACTGAAAGATTTGCAAACACATTTAAAATATTAGTCATGATACTGTCCTTGACACAAAGTAGAGAACATTTCTATCACCATAGGGATACTTCACACTGCCTTTAAAAATTTTTATTTTATTTTATTAGATATTTTCTTTATTTACATTTCAAATGCTATCCCAAAAGTTCCCTATACTCTCCCCAAGCACTGCTCGCCTACCCACCCACCCACACCCACTTCTTGGCCCTAGCATTTCCCTGTACTGAAGCATATCAAGTTTGCAAGACTAGGGGCCTCTCTTCCCAGTGATGGCCAACTAGGCCATCTTCTACTACATATGCAGCTAGAGACACGAGCTCTGGGGGATACTGGTTAGTTCATATTGTTGTTCCACCTATAGGGTTGCAGCCTCCTTCAGCTCCTTGGGTACTTTCTCTAGCTCCTTCATTGGGGGCCCTGTGTTCCATCCTATAGATGAGTGTGAGCATCCACTTCTGTAATTGCCAGGCACTGGCATAGCCTCACTCAAGAAAGCTATATCAGGGTCCTTTCAGCAAAATCTTGCTGGCATATGCAAGAGTGTCTGGGTTTGGTGGCTGATTATGGGATGGATCCCTGGGTGGGGTAGTCTCTGGATGGTTCATCCTTTCATCTTAGCTCCAAACTTTGTCTCTGTAACTCCTTCCATGGGTGATTTGTTCCCTATTCTAAAGAGGAATGAAGCATCCACACGTTGGTCTTGCCTCTTCTTGATTTTCTTGTGTTTTGCAAATTGTATCTTGGGTATTCTAAGTTTCTGAGCTAATATCCACTTATCAAGAATGCATATATAATGACTTCTTTTGTGATTGGATTACCTCACTAAGGATGATATCCTCCAGATACATCCATTTGTCCAAGAATTTCATAAATTCATTATTTTTAATATCTGAGTATTACTCCATTGTGTAAATGTACCACATTTTCTGTATCCATTCCTCTGTTGAGGGACATCTGGGTTCTTTCCAGCTTCTGGCTATTATAAATAAGGCTGCTATGAACATAGTGGAGCATGTGTTCTTATTACCAGTTGCAACATCTTCTGGATATATATCCAGGAGAGGTATTGCTGGATCTTCTGATAGTACTATGCCCAATTTTCTGAGGAACAGCCAGATTGATTTCCAGAGTGGTTGTACAAGCTTGCAATACCACTAGCAATAAAGGAGTGTTCCTCTTTCACCACATCCTCGCCAACATCTGCTGTCACCTGAATTTTTTATCTTAGCCATTCTAACTGGTGTGAGGTGGAATCTCAAGGTTGTTTTGATTTGCATTTCCCTGATGATTAAGGATGTTGAACATTTTTTTCAGGTGCTTCTCAGCCATTTGGTATTCCTCAGGTGAGAATTCATTGTTTAGCTCTGTACCCCATTTTTAATGGGGTTATTTGAATTTCTGGAGTCCAGCTTCTTGAGCTCTTTGTATATATTAGATATTAGTCCCCTATCAGATTTAGGATTAGTAAAAATCCTTTCCCAATCTGTCGGTGGCCCTTTTGTCTTATTGACAGTGTCTTTTGCCTTACAGAAAATTTGCAATTTTATGATGTCCCATTTGTCAATTCTTGATCTTACAGCACAAGCCATTGATGTCCTGTTTAGGAATTTTTCCCCTGTGCCCATATCTTTGAGGCTTTTCCCCACTTTCTCCTCTATTAATTTCAGTGTCTCTGGTTTTATGTGGAGATCTTTGATCCACTTAGACTTGAACTTTGTACAAGGAGATAAGAATGGATCAATTCACATTCTTCTACATAACTTCCATTTGGGCCAGTACCATTTGTTGAAAATGTTGTCTTGTTTGCACTGGATGGTTTTAGCTCCCTTGTAAAAGATCAAGTGACCATAGGTGTGTGAATTCATTTCTGGGTCTTCAATTCTATTCCATTGGTCTACCTGTCTGTCATATTACCAGTACCATGCAGTTTTTTTTTTTTTTATCACAATTGCTCTGTAGTACAGGTTAAGGTCAGGCATGGTGATTCCACCAGAGGTTCCCTTTATTGTTGAGAATAGTTTTTGCTATCCTAGGTTTTTTATTATTCCAGATGAATTTGCAAATTGCCCTTTCTAACTCAGTTAAGAATTGAGTTGGAATTTTGATGGGTATTGCATTGAATCTGTAGATTGCTTTTGGCAGGATAGCCATTTTGACTATATTAATCCTGCCATCCATGAGCATGGGAGATCTTTCCATCTTCTGAGATCTTCAATTTCTTTCTTCAGAAACTTGAAGTTCTTATCATACAAATCTTTCACTTCCTTAGAGTCACACCAAGATACTTTATATTTGTGACCATTGTGAAGGGTGTTGCTTCCCTAATTTCTTTCTCAGCAAGTTTGACCTTTGTGTAGGGAAAGGCCCCTGATTTGTTTGAGTTAAATTTATGGCTACTGCACTGAAGTTGATGATCAGGTTTAGCATTTCTCTGGTGGAATTTTAGGGATCACTTATATATACTATCATATCATCTGCAAATAGTGATATTTTGAATTCTTCCTTTCTAATTTGTATTCCTTTGATCTTCTTTTGTTGTCTAATTGCACTGGCTAGGACTTCAATTACAATGTTGAATAGGTAGGGAGAGAGTGGGCAGCCTTGTTTACTCCTTGATTTTTTGTAGGATTGCTTCAAGTTTCTCTCCATTTAGTTTGATGTTTCTTTTCTGATTTTGCTAATTAGGATACTGTCCCTGTGCCCCCTAGTTAGTCTTGCAAAGAGTTTATCTATCTTGTTGATTTTCTCAAAGAATAAGAACCTGGTTTGGTTGATTCTTTGTATAGTTCTTTTTGTTTACACTTGGTTGATTTTAGCCTTGAATTTGATTATTTCCTGTCTTCTACTCCTCTTGGGTGAATCTGCTTCCTTTTTTTTTAAAGAACTTTCAGGTGTGCTGTCAAACTGCTCATGTATGCTCTCTCCAGTTTCTTTTTGGAGGCATTCAGAGCTATGAGTTTTCCTCTTATTGTTGCTTTCATTGTGTCCCATAAGTTTGGGCATGTTGTGGCTTCATTTTCATTAAACTCTAAAAAGTCTGTAATTTCTTTCTTTATTTCTTCCTTGACCAAATTATCATTGAGTAGAGGGTTGTTCAGATTCCATTTGTATGTGGGTTTTCTATTATTTTATGTTGCTATCGAAAATCAGCCTTAGCTCGTGGTGATCTTGTAAGATGTATGGGATTATTTCAATATTTTTGTATCTGTTGAGGCCTGTTTTGTGACCAATTATATTGTCAGTTTTGGAGAAGTTACCATGAGGTGCTGAGAAGAATACTTTGGTTTCTCCATCTATGGTAATTGAGAGTTTATATCCTCTTGTTTTAGGATAAAATGTTCTATAAATATCTGATAAATCCATTTATTTCATAACTTCTATTAGCTTCACTGTGTCTTGGTTAATTTCTGTTTCCAGGATCTGTCTATTGATGAGAGTGGTGTGTTGAAGTCTCCTACTATTATTGTGTGTGGTGCAATGTGTGTTTCAAGCTTTACTAAAGTTTCTTTAAAGAATGTGGATGTCTTTACATTTGGAGCACAGATGTTCAGAATTGAGAGTTCATCTTGGTAGATTTTACCTTTGATAAATATGAAGTGCCGCTCCTTGTCTTTTTTGGTAACTTTGGGTTTAAAGTCGATTTTATTCAATATTAGAATGGCTACTTCAGCTTGTTTCTTGGGACCATTTTCTTGGAAAATTGTTTTCCAGCCTTTTACTCTGTGGCAGTGTCTGTCTTTGTCCTTGAGATGGGTTTCCTTTATGCAGCAAAATGTTGGGTCCTGTTTATGTAGCCAGTCTGTTAGTCTATGTCTTTTAATTGGGGAATTGAGTCCATTGATATTAAGAGATATTAAGGAAAATTAATTGTTGCTTCCTGTTATTTTTGTTAGATTCTGTTCTTCTGGCTATCTTCTTTTAATTTTGGTGAAGGATTACTTTCTTGCTTTTTCTAGTACTTAATTTCCCTCCTTTTTATGGATTTTTCCCTTTTTGAAGGGCTGAGTTTGTAGAAAGATACTGTGTGAATTTGGTTTTGTCATGGATTACCATCTTTGGTAATTGAGAGTTTTGCTGGATATAGTAGCCTGGGCTGGCAATTGTGTTCTCTTAGGGTCTGTATAACATCTGTTCAGGTTCTTCTGGCTTTCATAGTCTCTGGTGAGAAGTCTGGAGTAATTCTAATAGGTCTGCCTTTATATGTTACTTGATCTTTTCCCTTACTGCTTTTAATATTCTATCTTTATTTAGTACATTTGTTGTTCTGATTATTATGTGTCAGGAGGAATTTCTTTTCTGTTCCAGTCTATTTGGAGTTCTGTAGGCTTCTTGTATGTTCATGGGCATCTCTTTCTTTAGGTAAGGGAAGTTTTCTTCTATAATTTTGTTGAAGATATTTATTGGCCTTTTAAGTTGAAAATCTTCATTCACTTCTACACCTTTTATATGTAGGTTTGGTCTTCTCATTGTGTCCTGGATTTCCTGGATGGTTTGGGTTAGTATCTTTTTGCTTTTTGTGTTTTCTTTGACTGTTGTGTCAATGTTTTCTATGGTATCTTCTCTACCTGAGATTCTCTCTTCTGTCTCTTGTATTCTGTTGGTGTTGCTTGCATCTGTGACTCCTGATCTCTTTCCTAGGTTTTCTATCTCTCAGGCTTTCTCCCTTTGTGATTTCTATATTGTTTCTAATTCCATTTTATGTCCTGCATGGTTTTGTTGTTTTCCTTCACCTGTTTGATTGTGTTTTCTTGTAACTGTTTAAGGGATTTTTTATTAGGTATTTAGCTCATTTACATTTCCAATTCTATACCAAAAATCCCCCATACCCACCCCCCTACTCCCCTACACCCCCACTCCCCCTTTTTGGCCCTGGCGTTCCCCTGTACTGGGGCATATAAAGTTTGCAAGTCCAATGGGCCTCTCTTTGCAGTGATGGCTGACTAGGCCATCTTTTGATACATATGCAGCTAGAGTCAAGAGCTCCGGGGTACTGCTTAGTTCATATTGTTGTTCCACCTATAGGGTTGCAGTTCCCTTTCGATCCTTGGGTGCTTTCTCTAGTTCCTCCATTGGGGGGCCCTGTGGTCCATCCAATAGCTGACTGTGAGCATCCACTTCTGTGTTTGCTAGGCCCTGGCATAGTCTCACAAGAGACAGCTATATCTGGGTCCTTTCATCAAAATCTTGCTAGTGTATGCAATGGTGTCAGCATTTGGAAGCTGATCATGGGATGGATCTCTGGATATGGCAATCACTAGATGGTTCATCCTTTCGTCACACTTCCAAATTTTGTCTCTGTAACTCCTTCCATGGGTGTTTTGTTTCCTATTCTAAGAAGGGGCAAAGTGTCCACACTTTGGTCTTCGTTCTCTTGAGTTTAATGTGTTTAGCAAATTGTATCTTATATCTTGGGTATCCTAAGGTTCTGGGCTAATATCCACTTATCAGTGAGTACATATTGTGAGAATTCCTTTGTGATTGGGTTACCTCACTCAGGATGATGCCCTCCAGGTCCATCCATTTGCCTAGGAATTTCATAAATTCATTCTTTTTAATAGCTGAGTAGTACTCCATTGTGTAAATGTACCACATTTTCTGTATCCATTCCTCTGTTGAGGGGCATCTGGGTTCTTTCCAGCTTCTGGCTATTATAAATAAGGCTGCTATGAACATAGTGGAGCATGTGTCCTTCTTACCGGTTGGGGCATCTTCTGGATATATGCCCAGAAGAGGTATTGCTGGATCTTCCGGTAGTATTATGTCCAGTTTTCTGAGGAACCGCCAGACTGATTTCCAGAGTGGTTGTACAAGCCTGCAATCCCACCAACAATGGAGGAGCATTCCTCTTTCTCCACATCCTCGCCAGCATCTGCTGTCACCTGAATTTTTGATCTTAGCCATTCTGACTGGTGTGAGGTGGAATCTCAGGGTTGTTTTGATTTGCATTTCCCTGATGATTAAGGATGTTGAACATATTTTCATGTGCTTCTCTGCCATTCGGTATTCCCCGGGTGAGAAATCTTTGTTCAGTTCTGAGCCCCATTTTTTAATGGGGTTATTTGATTTTATGGAGTCTACCTTCTTGAGTTCTTTATATATATTGGATATTAGTCCCCTGTCTGATTTGGGATAGGTAAAGATCCTTTCCCATTCTGTTGGTGGTCTTTTTGTCTTATTGACGGTGTCTTTTGCCTTGCACAAGCTTTGCAATTTTATGAGGTCCCATTTATCGATTCTCGATCTTACAGCACAAGCCATTGCTGGATTTTTTTGTTTCCTCTTTAAGGGCTTCTAGCTGTGTACTTGTGTTTTCCTATATTTCTTTAAGGGAGTTATTTATATCCTTCTTGATGTCCTCTATCATCATCATGAGAAGTGATTTTAGATCTGAATCTTGCTTTTCCTGTGTGATCGTATTGTATATCCAGGACTTGCTGTGTTGGGAGAATTGGGTTCTGATGATGCCAAGTAACCTTGGTTTCTGTTGCTTGTGTTCTTATGCTTGCCTCCTGCCATCTGGTTATCTCTAGTGCTACCGGTCCTGGCTATGTCTGACTGGAAGCCTGTCCTTCCTGTGATCCTGATTGTGTCAGAACTCCTCTGAGTCAAGTTGTCTATGGGATCCTGGGATTCTGTGATCCTGTGATCCTGAGATGTTGGGTGTGTCCGAGCTCCTGTGAGTCAAGCTGCCTGTGCGTCCTTAAGATCCTGGTGTGACCAAGTTCCTGGGATCCTGGAATCCTGGCATCCTCTGATACTGGGCGAGTTAGAGTGCCTGGGAGTGGAGCTTCCTCTGGGTATTGTGGGACTGACTGAGGATTTTGTGCTCAAGGTCTGCTCAGGGTTCTGACCCAGACAGACCAGAAGGAACCTATGCCACTGGTCTGGCAGAGTTCCTGTGTGCCTGGGTCCCGCTGGTCCCAGTTACTTCTGGTGTTGAGGACAGAAGTTGAGTCCTCCTCACCTCCTCACCTCTGATCCTGGACACATTTGGAGGACCTGGGAGTGGATCTGCCTCTGGGTGTTGTGGGGCTGGCTGCAGAGTTTGCGCCCAAGGTCTGCTCAGGGCACTGGCCCAGACTGGAAGGCTGTCTTAAACTTTGATATCCTGAATTTATATATATGTTTATATCATGTGTGATCTTTTATAATAATAAAAACATATTAAAGTTTTCAAATTTTTCTTGTGTCTACTTTGATTATGCCAGTATTTTTTTTATATAGCTAACATAGGGCATTAGTACATTGAGTGATTATTTTTTTATTTAGAATGAACTTACATTTTTTTGGAACAAAGCCTGATGGTTGTGGTATATGGTCCTGTTAAATGCTGCAACTTCTTTTTGAGAGTGTTTGACTGAGAACTTTTTCATCATGTTGATTGATTTTATTCTTAAAATGGTTTTGGCTTTGATGTCAGAGTGAGACTGGTCTCATGGACTGTATCAGGGTATTAGGATGCATTTTATCTATTTTTGGAAGAGTTCGTGCAGAACTTCTGATTCTAAAAATGTTTCAAACTTATTTGGCTCTGAACTTTTCTTTAAAATTACTAACTAGATCTCTTTTCTGGTGATAGATCAACATGTTTTTAATTTATTGTTTAGAAACTTACATCTTTCCTTTCCTCCTTCCTTTTTCTTTACATTTTAAGATATATATATATATATATATATATATATATATATATATATATATGCATGAGCATTTTGCCTGTATGAGTGTCTGATCACACGTGTGCAGTATCTGCAGAGGGCAGAATTTTTAGATTAACCTTAAAGGATGGCACAGGAATAGCCAGGCAGGTACTGTCAATTCTCAAGTGTGGTAGTGATTATTCCCAGTTTTGGTGGTAGTGCTCCTGAAATGTTTCTAGTCAGGGTAGTTTGGCCATGATGAGTTCTCTTATTTTTCTGGTTCTTTGGAAAGGACTTTACTTCTGCAATTTATTTTTGAGTTTTTACATTCCACTTATTTATTTACTTATTCATTCATGCATGCATGCATTCATTCATTCATTCCTTTTTTCATTGGGTTCATATGTGTGTGTGACTGAACTCAGGTCATCAGGCAAGGTGTTAAGTGCTTTTAACCAATGAGCCATCTTACCAGGCACCCTCTCCCTCATTTTTGAAGGATACTTATGCTGGATATTAAATTCCTGTTTAGAAATATTTTTCATTCAGGAATTTGAATAATCTCCCTGTTGTCTTTTGGCCTTTCAGTTTTCTGCTGAGAATTTCCTTGCATGATGAGACTTATCCCTTTCTCTAGCTAAGCATAGCCTTAAACCTTTCTTTACATTTTATTATGGTGTGTATTGCACATGTGTGTGCAGGATGCACAAGGATGGCAGGGGACATCTTGTGAGAGTTGGCTCTCTTTCTACCATATGGGTTCTTGGGGTTGAACTCTGGTTACGCTTCTTGATCTGCTGAGCCATCCAACTGCTCCCGTGACCTAGAATTTCTCTTCTGTCTTTTGCCTCTTAAGTACTGGGACGTCAGGGAAACGCCACCGCACTAGATGTGGTTCTAGACACGAAGGGTAGTCAAATATTTTACCAGCTCAGCTACTACATGCCCACTCTTTTTTAGTACTTATAATATTTTGTCCACAACCTGCCTTGAAGTTTTTAAATTGAACTTTGTTAGGGTCCTTTGGGCCTCTTGGAACTGCATGTCAGTATTTCCTTGAAGATTTGGAAAGCCACAACAAAATAGGTTTTTAATATATTCCCCTTTTCCTTAACTTCTGCAGTTCTCTCATAAGTAAAAAGGCTTTATTTTATTTTATTTTATTTTATTTTATTTTATTTATTTTGGTTTTTCGAGACAGGATTTCTCTGTATAGCCCCGGCTGTCCTGGAACTCACTTTGTAGACCAGGCTGGCCTCGAACTCAGATATCCACCTGCTTCTGCCTCCCAAGTGCTGGGATTAAAGATGTGTGACACCACCACCCGGCAACTTTCTTTAATTTTAAATTTTATTTTTCTTATCCTTTTCCATCATTATTGTGTACGTTGTTTAATTTGGTATGCTTCTCAAGTTCTGAAATTCTTTCCTGTCAGTGCCCAAGTGTTCTATTTAGTTGAGGGGCCTCTTGAATTTTTATATAATTTGTTCAAGGTTCCAAGATGCTTGATTGGTTCTTTTCAATGAATTTTCATCTTGTGGACGAATTACTCATTCACATGCTGAGTTGTTTTCCTCATCTTTGTATTCTTTATCTGTGTTGTCTTCATCTGTTTTGTATCTCAGTGAGTTTCCTTGGAAACACCATTTAAAATCTGTTCTGAGCATTTTTAGATTTCCTTCAAACTCCTGCCTCTTTTGGAAGAATAACTGTTCTATATAGGTGTCCTGTTTCCTGTATGTCTGCCTTGATGTCTGTGCTTTTATTGTGATTTTCTTTCTAGTTTTAGGAAATGGAGTACTGAAACTAAAGAATATATGAGCCCTTTGCCCATCCCCAAGGACAAACTTGAGTGACGTTGAAACATTTTGCACCAGCATCTACAGTTTCTAGATCTTATCCTACACATCTCTAGCCAGTGCAGGAGTGAGTAGAGGCTGTTGACCCCTTTAATGTGTGGTTGACCATGTTCCAGAGCAGGCCAAGAGGAGTTGGGAAACACAAACTGGACTTTTCGGGAGAGATGAGGGAGACAGGGGAAGACAGAGACAGGGGGAGGGGAAAGATGGGAGAACATGAAGTTAGGTAGATAGAGAGGTATCAAGCGGATCAGTTCTTACATCTGTACCACTCCATGTCTTAGGTAGCAAGCTTCCCAGATGCCCTTGCACATTCATTGTTGAAACTGAGGAACTTTAGGCTTTGTGTCACCACTGGTGGCTGCAGAGTCAGGAGAAAACCTCCCTTAAATCAGGCTAAGAGAGTATGGGTGTCACTAGAGTGTGGGTGTAAACAGGTTTTGCAGCTGCATTCTGGAGCCGTGGAACTCAGCCCTAGTCCTGGAGTATCGGGGCTGCAATATCCATCCTCCCAGCTCCTGATGCAGTGTTTGGTGTGAAATAGGGACCTTGATGTATATATCTCATTCTGAGGAGTTGGGGAAAAGACATCCCCTAGATCACAATAGATCTAAGGCCAGGGTTTTTCTCAGCTTTTGGTGCACAGAATGGATTTGGATTTTATAGTGTTAGCTCTGGTTCTAAAATGCTAGGTTAGGGATGACATCTTCAAGGTTCCTTCTCCCTACTCTCCAGGCAAGACAAGGTAGGTTTCAGGCTTCTTGCCATGGCACCTGCTGAAGCTACTAAACATTGGAGGGGCTATGCTCTATCTAGCCAGACTGTCATTGGAACAAGACTCTGGCAGAGCCCATAGTTCTCCTGTCAAACAATAAGCCATGATGACAGCTACCAGTACCTCTTATAAGGGAGTTCAGCCTCTGAATGGTAAACAATATCTGTAATGATCCCCTTCTTTGGTTCTTCTAGTCACCTTAAAAGCAAATTCTTCGAAGGCTGCTGATCCGAAGGTCGTCCAAAGACAGGCACCTGGGCTCTAACTGTGGTTCCTCCATCAAGGCAGAGCCATCTAGCCTGTCCTTGGGCATTGATGCCATCAACCACCACAGCTCCAGAGGCTCATCGGACACCAGTGGTGGCTTTGGCATGGCCCTGGGCACCCATGACACCAGTCTGGACTCACTGCCTATGTTCGCAGGTGTGGGGCTGGGAAGCAACCCCTTACTGCAAGAGCTAAGAGGACTGTACTAGTGGTATCATGGAGGACTCTGCCATTAAGTGTGAGTACATGCTTAATGCCATCCCGAAGCACCTGTGCCTCATGTGCAGGAACATTGCCTCTGGCTACCACTATGGAATGGCCTCCTGTGAGACTTGCAAGGCCTTCTTCAAGGAAACATTGAGTATAGCTGTCCAGCCACCAACAAGTGTGACCGGGTATGTAGAGGCCAACAGAAGTACAAGGGATGGCTGGATTCAAAGAACAGCCCCTACCTGAGCCTACAGATTTCCCCACCTGCTAAAAAGCCATCGACTAAGATTGTCTCATATCTACTGGTGGCTGAGCCAGACAAGTTTTATGTTATGCCTCCCAGTAATATACCTGAGGGAGATACCAAGGCCCTGGCTACTCTCTGTGTAGCCAGTTCACAAGCTTGTGGTCTTTATTAGTTGGGCCAAGTACATCCCAGCCTTCTCCAGTCTGTCACCTGGGGACCAGATGAGTGCCTGGATGGAGATCCTCATCTTGGACATCATGTACCGCTTGCTGCCCTATGATGACAAACTGGCATATGCTGAGGACTGTATCATGGATAAGGAGCACATGATGGGACTGCTGGAGCTTTACTGAGCTATCCTGCAACTGTTACACAGGTACAAGAAGCTCAAAGTAGAGAAGGAAGAGTTTGGAATGCTCAAGGCCTTGGCCCTCACCAACTCAGATTCAGTGTACATTGAGGACCTGGAGGCTATGCAGAAGCTTCAGGACCTGCTGCATGAGGCACTGCAGGACTATAAGCTGAGCCAACACCATGGGGAGCCATGGAGGACCAGCAAGCTGCTGCTGATATTGCCCCTGCTGCCACAGACAGCAGCCAAAGTCTTGCAGCATTTCTACAGTGTAAAACTCTCCCTGGAGATGCTGGAAGCCAAGGTATGATGTCCCAGCACATACATGGATGGACACGATCCATGTGGAGTCTTCCACAGCCACCAGCCTCGACATTTTCACACCTGCATCAGGGCTCCGAGCTGTCCCAGAAGAAGGGGTTTCTTGCTTCTTGGCCATGTACAGACTCCTGGAGGCAGCAGGTGGGGAAACAGGGATGGGAGGGTGGGGATGGGGTGGGGAGCTCATCAGTCACCTGCATTTTTTTGGTATTTTTTTCTCTTCTCCATGGGCAGTGCTAAGGCTTGGGTCAGGGCTGACTTCTCTTAGGACTGGAAACCACCAGAGGAAGCATACTGGAAGAATAGATACATACTGGAAGGAAGCATACAGGAAGGAGATAATGGATCTCTCAAGGGATCCATTTCTGGACCACCCCTTATTTAGGACCTGGAGATACCTGGATGGGCGGTGCTTAGTGCCCAGGACCTGAGAGACTTAGATTGGGTGCTCCTGAAGGGGTTGGTGCCACTGAGGTCAGGCCCTTGAGGCAGGAGGTCTCTGTGGCCTTTCCTGAGGCTCTGTACCTCCTCAGTCTAGCTGGCTCCCTCCCCTTCCCCCTTTCTTCTTGTTCCAGTACACACAATTCTCCGTGGATGATCCTGCAAGAGTAACCACACCCAAACCCATAAGAAGCCCCTCCCCTGATTCCTGTCCCTACTTCAGTCAACTGAGGTAATTCCAGGGCATGTACCTAGGAACTCACTGGCATAGAAAAAAGTTTGGTCCTGTACCCACTGCTCCTTGCCTACTGTTTCTTCTTCTCCTCTTGGGCATGGCCAGTCTAGAAACCCATGGAAAGGAAGGAGCTCTAAAGGTTCACCTTGGCCCCTCCCTTACCTTATGAAAAGCAAAGCTTTGTACCATAGGCATTTTAGGCTTTGTACCTCCTGGCATTTGCAGGAGGTTTTTTGTAGCCCTCCTAGGTCAATTCTTGGCAAGACCCTGCAGTCTGGTTGTCCTTTCTAAGTTGCAATGACACATCCCCTCTATTGCTGGGCCTCTCACTATCCTACACAATATCCTAGACACCAACCTAGGCTGCTGACCTTTAGTGAGAGTCCCCCATGTGCCCTTTGATGGGGCCAGGTCCTGAATTTTCTATAGGTTTCTAGACTGGCCATACCCAAGAGGAGGAGGAACAATGGGCATGGAGCAGTGGGTACAAGACCCAACACTTCTGAGCCAAGATAGATAACACTTTTGTATTAAATTGGGATAACTCTTAGGGGCTGGACTTAGTGGTCCTAGCCTCTGAAAACTACCCCCAGCCACACTATTTGTGTGCCAAGAATTGTGGGAAAAGGGGTGTCACCTAAAATTTCACCTAGTTCTCAACACTTCTTCTGGGTCTCTGGACTGCACCAGCAAGGGTTGGACAAACACCCACAGCTGCCTGAGTGAACACTGCTTTGAAGCAGCAGCAGTTAGATAGGCAGCCTTGGCTCCTTGGCTTACTAATGCAAGCACTCCAATATGGGACGCTTGTCACCAGAGGTGACAGAGGATGCTCACCTGCTGTTCCTAGAGAGAAACCATTTTATACAAGTGAAGAGAATGGACCAGTTGAATGACAGTTGAGAAGAGAATGGACCAGTTGAGTGACAGTTGAGTGCTCTGTGGAAAATCTGGGTCTCCTGGGCACCTGGAGTCAGAGGGTACAGCATACTTGTTCAAAGACTAGCCACATGAGGGACATCTGTGAGGCCAGGGTGCTCAAAATAGGAAAAATTGAGAGTCCTCCATCCACTACCCACCTCCCCCAGTCAGAGCAAAAACCCAGGATATCTTCCATATCCATTTCTGGAACCCATGGAGAGGAGACCTCTCTTTGCAATTGTGTATTCAGATAAAGGTTATTTGAACCCAGAAATAAAACATAGACAACCTTGTAGAGGAGATGCTGGTTAGGATTTCTTTCCCTTGTTCCATAACCTTTCTGAAGGTTCTGGATGGTTTTGTTGTGCTTCCCAGTTTTTGCATCCATAAACAGTTGACTTCCCAGGGACACAACTTGAGAAATAAGAGACTCTTATTTAGGGATCCAGGGTCAGAGCCTGTATTATCTATGCCTGGTTCTTTCCTCCAGACTTGACTACCCATGGGAAACAGGTGGCAGGCAAGGATGACAGATGTGTGACAAGGAGACAGGAGGGCCCAGAGTCCAAGCCCATGGAACAGCACCAAAGAGAAGCACTATATGGAAGAGATTGCTTTATTGTCTGATAATGATGTTGTGGCTGAAATGACTTGTGGTGTATCTATTTTTTAACAGGAAGACATTTGTGCTGCTCTACTTTCCTGTGCTATGTCTTCTCCCACAGCCCCCATGTAAACCACATGTCCTGGGATTATCCCATCCAGTCCCTTAGATCTGAAATCTAATAAATAACAAAAGGTCTGATGAATTAAAAAAAAAAATCAAAGTCCCTAACTGGACTTTAAGCCTACAAGAAGTATGGATACTGGCCTATTATTATTTTGTAGGATAGTGTCTGTTCTTACCTGAGGATGTATCAGCATTTGGTAACAGCTTAGAGAGAGTCAGTTTTCTTTTACTGTATGGTCTCTGGTACATTTTCCATGTTTCAGGGCAGGCCAAGAATAGCTAGGCAACACAAATTGGACTTCATGAGAGAGATGGGGGTGAGACAGGGAAAGGGGAGGGACTGGTGGAGGGTGGGGGACATGAAGTTGAGTAGATAGGGAGATATCAGGAGGATCTGATAGAGTTGGAAGAAGAATGAATATGATCAAAATACATATGAGATCCTCAAATTAATAAAATATTATTAAAAAAGAGTGTGTACACACACACACACACACACACACACACACACACACACACACCTATTTGTGAAAGTACACATGGGTCTGCATGCTGAAGCGGGAAGAGAGCTGAAGTTCCTCATGTAACTGGGCTTATGGGTATCTTTTTAATCTCCAGTTCTCTGAGTATGATCTGACTTGCACATGTGCCTAGTTTTCTAGATTACCAAGGAAGTCTAATAGCTTATCCAAGCCCACAATGGTGGATTTGTTTCCCTGTCAAATTTAAGCTGATATATTGCCAATTCCAGTATCATTGTAGCCTCAAATAACTGTGCTATTGACCTTCCCTGACCACTTAGGTATGACACTGAGAACCGATACTGTGTTTGATGGGTTTTTTGTTTGTTTGTTTGTTTGTTTGTTTGTTGGGGGGGTTATGATCTTTTCCTAATGTACTCTACATCCAGTCCCACCCACAGCAGAGCTGATGTTTGTTTATGTTCATCCTGCTTTGTTACAGTCAATGAGATAAGAACAGGGTGAGGGGGTATGATGAGCTCAGTTTCAAAACCTGCCAATCAATATCTGGTACTTCTTCCTTTTTCTTTTCCTTTTTAAACATTTTTATTGGATATTTTTTATTTACATTTCAAATGTTATCCCTTTTCCAGGTCTCCCCTTTGGAAAACCCCTATCCTGTCACCCCTCCCCTAGCCTCTATGAGGGTGCTCCCGCACCCACCTACCCACTCCCATACTCCCACCCAGGTATTCCCCTACACTGGGTGCATCAAGCACCCTCAGGCCCAAGGGCCTCTCCTCCCACTGATGTACAACAAGGCCACCCTCTGCCACATAAGTAGCCAGAGCCATGAGTCCCTTGATGAGTATTTTTTGGTTGGTGGTCCAGTCCCCGGGAGCTCGGGGGAGTCTGGCCAGTTGACACTGTTGCTCCCTTCATGGGGCTGCAGATCCCCCTAGCTCTTTCAGTCTCTTCTCCCACTCCTCCACCAAGGACCCTGTGCTCAGTCTAATGGTTGGTTGAGAGCATCCACCTCTATACTTGTCAGGCTCTGTCAGAGCCTCTCTGGAGACAGTCATATCAGGCTCCAGTCAGCAAGCACTTTCAGGCATCCACAATAGCGTCCGGGTTTGGTGACTGTATAGGGGATGGATCCCTAGGTGGGCAGTCTCTGGATGACCTTTCCTTCAGTCTCTGCTCCACAATTTGTCTCCGTATTCCCTCCTGTGAGTATTTTGTTCACCTTTCTAAGAAGCACTGAAGCACCCACATTTTGGTCTTTCTCCTTGGGCTTCATACGTACTGTGAATTGAATCTTGGGTATTCTGAGATTTGGGGCTAATATCCACTTATCAGTGAGTACATACCATGTGTGTTCTTCTGTGACTGAGTTACCTCACTCAGGATGATATTTTCAAGTTCCATCCACTTGGCTGTGAATTTCATGAAATCATTGCTTTTAATAGCTGAGTAGTATTCCATTGTGTAAATGTACCACATTTTCTGTATCCATTCCTCTGTTGAGGGACATCTGGGTTTTTTTTTTACAGCTTCTGGCTATTATAAATATGGCTTCTATGAACATAGTGGAGCATGTGTCCTTCTTATATGTTGGCGCATCTTCGGGGTATATGCCCAGGAGTGGTATAGCTGGGTCCACAGGTAGTACTATGTCTAGTTTTTTGAGGAACTGCCAGACTAATTACCAGATTGGTTTTACAAGCTTGCAATCCCACCAGTAATGGAGGAGTGTTTCTCTTTCTCCACATCCTCTCCAGCATCTGCTGTCACCTGAGTTTTTAATCTTAGCCATTCTGACTGATATGAGGTAGGATTTCAGGGTTGTTTTGATTTGCATTTCCTTAATGACTGAGGATGTTGAACATTTCTTTAGGTGCTTCTTGGCCATCTGAGTTTCCTCAGTTGAGAATTCTCTGTTTAGTTCTGTTCCCCATTTTTTTTTTATGAATTAGGCACTTTATTGATTCCTTGATGGTGCTGTATGATAAGAGTTACAAGCATTAGACTGCTGGGTGTTCCGGTTCACGTAGTAGTGCTGTACAAATATCCTTTCATAAACAAGCAATCTGAGGCACAAATGAAATACAAGGACAAGGGTTCTGCCTTCAGAACCAGGAATAATCATCACTTCCCATTGCTGGTAACTTTTGTGTAGGGTGGAAGATACCAAGACTCACACATATGCACATCCACATATGGCTAGTTCCTGCATAGCCCATATGCAGATAAAGACGTGAGAAATCAGTTGTACTTGGGTAGAGTGTTTGGTTTTGGACCCTGGGACAAGGGATTGAGGTACGCATTTTACATATCAGAGCAGACCTGTCCTCCACGTTCTCCCAGCATCCCTCAGTCCTTACTTGGCATATCCTGACCCCAACCTTGAACTTTTTAGCCCAGGGGTTGGGCTGTCCTTCCCCCAGAGGCTCCTCCCTATTTAATTCAGATATCTGTCTCTACCCCTGTGTGTGTGTGTGTGTGCGTGCGTGTGTGCGCCAAATGTGTCTTTTCTCCCCATCCTACCTCCAATGGCAATTCCCCTGGGCTCAAACCTTGGGGCCAGTGTCTGTTCCCTATTTTTAATAGGGTTATTTGGTTCTCTGGAGTCTAACTTCTTGAGCTCTTTGTATATATTGGATATTAGCCATCTATAGGATGTAGGTTTGGTAAAGATCTTTTCCCAATCTGTTGATTGCTGTTTTGTCTTATTGATAGTGTCCTTTGCCTTACAGAAACTTTGCAATTTTATGAGCTCACATTTATCGATTCTTTTTTTTTTTTTTTTTTTGGTTTTTCGAGACAGGGTTTCTCTGTATAGCCCTGGTTGTCCTGGAACTCACTTTGTAGACCAGGCTGGCCTTGAACTCAGAAATCTGCCTGCCTCTGCCTCCTGAGTGCTGGGATTAAAGGTGTGCACCACCACGCCGCCATTTATTGATTCGTTTTTTTTTCCATTTTTTATTAGGTATTTAGCTCATTTACATTTCCAATGCTATACCAAAAGTCCCCCATACCCACCCACCCCCACTCCCCTACCCACCCACTCCCCGTTTTTGGCCCTGGCATTCCCCTGTACTGGGGCATATAAAGTTTGCAAGTCCAATGGGCCTGTCTTTGCAGTGATGGCCGACTAGGCCATCTTTTGATACATATGCAGCTAGAGACAAGAGCTCTGGGGTACTGCTTAGTTCATATTGTTGTTCCACCTATAGGGTTGCAAATCAAAACAACCCTGAGATTCCACCTCAGGGAAATGCAAATCAAAACAACCCTGAGATTCCACCTCACACCAGTCAGAATGGCTAAGATGAAAAACTCAGGTGACAGCAGATGCTGGCAAGGATGTGGAGAAAGAGGAACACTCCTCCATTGTTGGTGGGATTGCAAGCTTGTACAACCACTCTGGAAATCAGTCTGGCGGTTCCTCAGAAAATTGGACATAGTACTACCGGAAGATCCATTTATTGATTCTTGATCTTAGAGCATAAGCTATTGGTGTTCTGTTCAAGAACTTTCCCCCTGTGGTCATGTGTTTGAGGCTTCTCCCCATTCTCTCTTCTATTAAATTCATTATATCTGCTTTTATGTGGCAGTCCCGGTCCTTGATCCACTTGGACTTGAGCTTTGTACAGGGAGATAAGAATGGATCAATTTGCATTTTTCTACATGTTGACCAACAGTTGAACCACCACCATTTGTTGAAAATGCTGTCTTTTTTCCACTGGACAGTTTTAGCTCCTTTGTCAAAGATCAAGTGACTATATTTGTGTGGGTTCACTTCTGAGTCTTCAATTCTTTTTATTCCTTATTTTATTTATTTTTTATTAGATATTTTCTTTATATACATTTCAAATGCTATCCCAAAAGTTCCCTATACCCTCCCTCCACCCCCTCCCCTACCCACCCACTCCCACTTCTTGTCCCTGGCATTCCCCTGTACTGGGGCATATAAAGTTTGGAATACCAAGGGGCCTTTCTTCCAAGTGATGGCCGACTAGGCCATCTTCTGCAGCTAGAGACATGAGCTCTGTGGGTACTGGTTAGTTCACATTGTTGTTCCACCTATAGGGTTGCAGACCCCTTCAGCTCCTTGGGTAGTTTCTCTAGCTTCTCCATTGGGGGCCCTGTGTTCCATCTTATAGATGCCTGTGAGCATCCACTTCTGTATTTGCCAGGCACTGGCATAGTCTCATATGAGACAGCTATAACAGGGTCCCTTCAGCAAAATCTTGCTGGCATATGCAATAGTGTCTGGGTTTGGTGGCTGATTATGGGATGGATCCCGGGTGGGGTAGTATCATGATAGCTCTGTAGTACAGCTTTTAGATCAGGGATGTTGATTTCCTGAAAAGCTCTTTCATTGTTGAGCATAGTTTTTGCTATCATGTTTTTTTTTTTTTTTGTTATTCCAAATGAATCTGAGAATTAATCTTTCTAACTCTTTGAAGAATTGAGTTGAGATTTTGATGGGGATTGCATTGAATCTGTAGATTGCTTTCAGTAAGATGGCCAGTTTTACTATATATATCCTGCCAATCTATAAGCATGGGAGATCTTACCATCTTCTGAGGTCTTCTTTGATTTCTTTCTTCAGAGACTTGAAGGTCTTGTCATACAGATCTTTCACTTGTTTTGTTAGAATCACAGCAAGATATTTTATATTGTTTGTGACTATTGTGAAGGACGTTGTTTCCCTAGTTTCTTTCTCAGCCTATTTATCCTTTGAATATAGGAAGGCTACTGAATTGTTTGAGTTAATTTTATATCTGGCCACTTTGCTGAAGTTGGTTATCAGCTGTAGGAGTTTTCTGGTGGAATTTTTGGCGTCACTTAAGTATAACATCATATTATCTGCAAATAGTGATATTTTGACTTCTTTCTTTCCAATTTGTATCCCTTTGACCTCTTTTTGTTGTGTGATTGCTTTGGCTAAGACTTTTATTACAATATTGAATATTTAGGGAGAGAGTCGGCAGCTTTGTCCAGTCCATGTGGGATTGCTTCAATTTTCTCTCTATTCAGTTTGATGTTGGCTGCTGGCTTGTTGTATATTGCCTTTACTATGTTTAGGTATGGGCCTTGAATTTCCGATCTTTCTAAGACTTTTTTTTTTTTTTTTTTTTGGTTTTTCGAGACAGGGTTTCTCTGTATATCCCTGGCTGTCCTGGAACTCACTTTGTAGACCAGGCTGGCCTTGAACTCAGAAATCTGCCTGCCTCTGCTTCCCAAGTGCTGGGATTAAAGGCGAAGGAATGTTGAATTTTGTCAAATGGTTTTTCAGCATCTAATGAAATTATCATGAGGTTTTTTTCTTTAAGTGTGTTTATGTAGTGGATTACGTTGATGGTCCATATATTGACTATCCCTGCATCCTTGGGATAAACCCTACTCGATCATGGTGAATGACTCTTCTAGGATTCAGTTTGCAATAATATTATGGAATAATTTTACACTGATATTCTTAAGGGAATCTGGTCTGAAGTTCTCTTTCTTTGTTGGGTCTTTGTGTGGTTTTAGTATCAGTGTAACTGTTGCTTCCTAGAAGGAATTGGGTAGTGTTCCTTCTGTTTCTACTTTGTGGAATAGTTTGAAGAGTATTTTTATTAGGTCTTCCTTGAAGGTCTGATAGAATTCTGCACTAAACCCATCTGGTCCTAGGCTTTTTTTTTGGTTGGGAGACTTTTAATGACTGCTGCTATTTCTTTAGGGGTTATGGGACTGTTTAGATGGTTTATCTGATCCTGACTTAACTTAGGTATTTAGTATCTGTCTAGAAAATATTCTATTTCATTCAGATATTCCAGTTTTGTTGAATTTAGGCGTTTGTAGTAGAATCTGATGATTCTTTGAATCTCCTCAGTTTATGTTGTTATATCTCCCCTTTTTCATTTCTGATTCTGTTAATTTGGATACTGTCTCTGTGCCCTCTGGTTAGTCTGGCTAAGGGTTTATCTATCTTGTTGATTTTCTCCATTTTTAGATCTTGGATGGTTTTGTTCAATTCCTTCACCTGTTTGGTTGTGTTTTCTTTAAGGGATTTTTGTGTTTCCACTTTAAGTGCTTCTACCTGTTTATCTGTGTTCTCCTGTATTTCTTTAAGGGAGTTATTTCTGTCTTTCTTAACACCCTCTATCAGCATCATGAGATGTGATTTTAAATCAGGGTCTTCCTTTTCTGGTGTATTGCTATATCCAGGGTTTGCTGTGGTGGGAGAACTGGGTTTTGATCATGCCAAGTAGCCTTGGTTTCTGTTGCTTACGTTCTTGTCCTTGCCTTTTGCCATCTGGTTATCTGGTCTTGTGTTAACTGGTCTTGCTGTCTCTGACTGTGGATTTTCCCTCCTGCAAGCCTGTGTGTCAGTACTCATGGGAGACCAGTTCTCTCAGGAGAAATTTGGTATGGAGAGCTGTGACACAATGTCAGCTCTGGGTTGCAGACAGAAACTGGAAGGATCCTGTCTCCAGCTGGTCCTTGGTTACTGTGTCCTGATGGCTCTGGGTAGGTCCCTCAGAGTAGAAGTTGTGATCTCAACTGTGGTCACAGGCCTGTCAGTACTCCTGGGAGACCAGCTCTCTCCCAGTGATGTTTGGGTATGGAGCACTGTGACACAGGATCAGCTCAGGGCTCTGTGGCACAGGATCACCTCTGGGCGCAGATGGAAACCAGAGGGATCCTGTTCAGGTACTTTTTCTTATATTAGTGCTTGTCAACGTGGAGTGTGCTTCTGGGGAATTGACGTGCAGCCTGGTGCAGTTGTTTTGGTTATCTCCGTTCAGCTTCACCGCTGTCCCACAGAGAAGATTTTCTTTGTTTCCTACTCTATCAGAAAATTTCACATTTCACTATTCTCTGTGAGTCCTTTTATTCCTTCCTCTGCTGTTCACTGGGACAACTAAAATATTTCTTCCTTACTTAATGTTTTCCATGAGTTCTTCTGGGTTTCTATGACACTAAGAGCGAATGTGCTTGCTCACATGCATCCTATGCATCAGGCATTAATCTGGTTTCTTAAGAATGTACTCACAGAAGAGTTCTTGATTATACAGCCTAACTTTACCATCTATCTCACTATAATATACAGTCTCAAACCCTAATCCCAGATAACAGTCACAAGGTCCCTTGGAGATTTCCAATACACTTTTGGGAAATTATCTTGGTTTTTGTGGTTGTGTTTTTATTTAGTTGTTGTCTTTTTGTTTAGTTGTTGTTGTTGTTTTTTAACTTGTCAGGCCTATGTTGGAAGCTTAACTAAGCTATCTCTAGTGGGTAGAGAAGGTGAAAGCAATCTCTTGGGGTGGCAAGGGCTTTCTTCTAAGCGAGAAGCTTGTGCAACACCCTTTAAGAGCAGCTTTTCCTACAAGGGAGGGCTGGTCCAACTGGGCAAGCAGTGTTTGAGGTTGATGGGTGCTTTAGAGCCAACATCTTCTGGGACATCCAGGCATGGTCGTCGCATAGCTCAAGGTCTTTGTTACAAGAACTCTGCCTTCATATAGCGACTCTTGCCTATTTTTAAAAAATAAAACTGATCAAGTCAACTTATTAAAATAGTTGACTTAGGCATCTGCGTCGGTCACTTCTACCTCTACTCCAAGCTCAATACTGATGGGAAGAATCTGTAACAATCTCCGAAGGACTATGATAGTCAATGAGTCACCTGTAAATTCTCATTTGGAAATGATCCCATGTCTTGGAACCTCACCACAAGATGTTTTCTCCTGTAGTGATTCTTAATGTCTTGTAGGCATGCCCACAGATCCTTTCCCTTTCAGATTCTTTTCCTTTTTGCCTCTGATCAAGTCTACACACACTTTCTCCAGTGACTTCATGTTGTGGGTGGTGAGCGTGAATGAGTTCGGTGAATTGTTACCACAGGTTCTTTCTGGTATCTGTAAAAGCTATAGCTGCAGTGCAGCTTCCTGACTGACTTGTTTCTCACCAGGAGCAAACATCCGTGAGTCAGGATGGGAGCAGACTGAACAGAGGTCCACTGTACGCACCACCACGTCTCAGAAAGTGATCTTTAATTGTGTTTCTTACCCACTGCAGGAGGTAACAATTTCTCCTATAAATTACCACCAATTTCATTTCACACCTAGCCATTAATTGCTTGTTAGAGGTCCATAGTTTCTGTTTATCTCTCTTTGGGGGTATCACAATAATTTGTCAATAACAACTAACTCTCCTCCTCTTCTTCGATTACCACACCTGTTGTACAAATACTTAAACCAGCTCAGTGGCAACAGGACACTTTTATGCAAGGACAGTCATCATGTTAGCACTAAGGAAATTCACAGCTGTTGAGTCTTGACCTTGTGCCAGAGATTGTGTTCCAGCTAATAACCAGGCCGCTAACCTCTTCCTAAACTGGAGAAATGACTGAGCTACTTCAAAATTCCCATCTTAATACCATATTTCTCAGGCTGCTTTGTATCAGATAAGCTGTTCATAATCCTCAAAAGTGGGTGCCAAGATGGGAGTGGACATGGAAGAACACCTTTTATTTATTTTGAGCTTTGCAGTCTTTTTGAGATAATAGTTTAATCAGCCTTCCTCCCTTTCTGTCCTCCAACACCTCCCACATATCCTTCATGCTCTTTCAAATCCATAGCCTCTTTTTAAAATCAATTACTAGTTCATGAATATATATTTGTGTATGTATATATATGTATATACATCTCCAGTTGGGTCTATATAATGCTATTTGTATGTATGTTTTTAGGACTGACCATTTGACACCAGATAACTAAGTGATGTGACCTTTCCTGGAGAGGACCATCTCTCCCACAACCAGTTTTCCTCAGTTGTCTATAGTTCTTTGTGTAGGGCTGAGGCCTATGGAGCTTTATCCTTCCAATTTGACATGGTCACTGGTTTCCACCTTGATTTGTTCATGTGCCAGTAAGACTTTATAGGTCCTGATGTTTTTATAGGATGATACTAGATCCTCCCTGATCCTCTGGATCTTACATACTTTCCATCTTCTCTTTCACAGTATTCCCAAAGCCTTAGGTGTAGGATTTGTTGTATGGATATATCTACTGGGACTGGGCTCCACAACTCTGAATACTGATTGGTTGTGGTTTTCTGTAATAATCTCCATCTATTGCAAAGAGAAGTTTCCTTGATGAGGGGTGAAGAATAATACTTGCCAATTTTCTAAAAATGATGCTTAAAATATTTTCCATTAGGTAGTACATGGACTATCTATTATAGAAGACGTTCATTTTTTTTTTTTTTTGTCTCTTGGGTCCCTTATCTATTCTTTTGTATACCTTGAATTGCCAAAAAGGTAATCAATGTATGTCTTAATGTGTCTCAAAAGTGTGCTCTTCTATATAAATATGTTACTTTATATTTTCTGAATTAGATATCTAAAAGTCAAGAATGTTTTTACAAGAGTATGCTTATATGACCAACTTTTAGTTTTATGAACAGAATATTTACATTATAGGAATATGTTTAAAATAAATGTGTGTGTGTGTTTTTTTTTACTTGAGTGAAATGTTTTGTCTAATATTTCCTGAGACTGTTGGGGTACATGTATATACCTTAGTGTTAGCTCAAGTTTGTCTATCAGATGAAGGCAGTTGACAGGTAGGAAGAGGTGTACTGTCTGTGATTTCTTGTCAGAAAGAATACATTAATGTGGATGGTTACTAGAAGTGTTTTGTCTATAAAAATCAGTTTAATTTCAGAACCCTGTTTTAATCAGACAGGCTACAAAAGAAGCAAGCAGCTAAAGAAGCAGTTTATCCTATGGATAACTTGAAGTGTATCTACTACCATAGGCATGACTTCAAATACTTTTTGTTGTTACCTTTGAGTTTATTAGTTTACATTTAGTTCTCATCTAACTTTATATCTGATACTCTTAACTAGTGGATTGTTTATATGAAAGAATATTTCTGTGGACACATCCTTGTCCACCTATTTTCTTCTACTGCTAATAATGGAAATTTAACATTTTCAAAGAGTTGAAAACATCACTAAAACTATTCTACCAGATATATGCATATATCTATATATAGATATGCGAAGGTATAGTAATAAATTTTAACTGTGAACCATTGTATCTTAACTATGTGAAAGTTTTATTGGACAGATAAGAATTATTTTGTGAGTCTCTTATGAGTGAAAATTCCTGGGAGAAGGAGGCAAAAAATTATAGTCAGTCCTCAAATATCTGTGTCAGTAAGTAATCCTATAAAGGGATGGCCCATAACCAGTTCTGTTGGATGTGGAAATGGATAATGGAACATTGTAAGTTTTCCCAACTTGGTGAATTCCTTAACTCTATTTGATTTGTATAATAGTAATTTTGACCTAGTTTACTTGTATTCTAAGAGTTACAGATGAGAAGAGAAAGAGGCCATTCCAGAAGCATGCTAGCTGTCAGAAAGAATATGTCCTGTATAAACATTGTTAAAGATACTTAAGAATTGGGTAGGCATCCTCACTTGAGCCCTTCGGTTTGTTAACCTTGAGTTCTGTGGATTGTATCCTGGGTGTTCTGTACTTTTTTTTTTCCGGATAATATATGCTTATTAATGAGTATATACCATGCATGTCATTTTGTGTCTGAGTTACTTCACTCAGGATGATATTTTCTAGTTCCATCTATTTGCCTGTAAATCTCATGATTTCCTCATTCTTAATAGCTGAATAGTATTTCATTGTGTAAATGAACCACATTTTCTGTATCCATTCTTCCATTGTGGGATATTTGGGTTGTTTCCAGCTTCTGGCTATCACAAATAAGGCCGCTATGAACATGTGCCCCTGTGGCATGGTGGGGCATCTTTTGGGTATATGCCCAAGAGTGGTATAGCTTGATCTTCAGGTAGACCCATTTCCAATTTCCCGAGGAACCTCCAGATTTATTTCCAGAGTGGTTGTACCAGCCTGCAATCCCACCAGCAATGGAGGAGTGTTCCTTTATCTATACATCCTCACCAGCATGTACTGTCACCTGAGTTTTTGATCTTAGCCATTCTGAGTAGTGTAAAGTGGAATCTCAGGGTCATTTTGATTTGCATTTCCTTGATGACTAAGGACTTTGAACATTTCTTTAAGTGCTTCTCAGCCATTCAAGATTCCTCTGTTGTGAATCCTCCATTTAGTTCTACACCCCATTTTTTGACTGGATTGTTTGGTTCTTTGGAGGTTAGCTTCTTGAATTCTTTATATATATTGGATATTAGCCCTCTATCCGATGTGGACAAGTTAGGGGCAGAGGAAGGGAGGGAACTGGGTGGGAAAGGAGGAGCACAATCAGGTATTGGGGGTGGGGAAACAGGAGTTAAGCCCTGAGGGCCAGCAGAAAGAATGAAAACAGGCAACCTTGGGAGGTAGAAGCTGTGGTGACTCTCTAGAATGTACAAGAGACCTGGGAAGTGAGACACACAGGACTCAAAGATGAAACACCCTACAGTGGGGAGAGGGAAACTGTAGAGTCCACTTCTAGTAGAAAGATAGGGCATCAAGTGGAGGGATAGGGTTGCCATCCCACAGTCAAAAACTCTGATCCAGGATTGTTCCTGTTTAAAAGATCTGCACGGACAAAATGGAGAAGAGATTGAGGGTAAGAAGGGCCAGTGACTGGCCCAACTGGAGATCCATTTCAGGGGGAGTCTCCAAGGCCTGACACTACTACTGATAGTGTCACACAAAGGGGCCTATCATGACTGCTCTCCAAAAGACCCAACTAGCAGCTGAAAGTCATGTGCAGATACTTAGACTCAACCAATAGGCAGAAGCTGCTGACCCCCGTGGTTGAATTAGGGAAAACCTGGAAGAAGGTGAGGAGGAGGGTGACCCTATTGTCAGACCAGTAGTCTCAACTAACCTGGACCCCAGAGATCTCTCATACACTGAGCAACCAGCCAGGCAGTATACATTAGCTGATATGAGGTCCTCAACACATATACAACAGAGGACTGCCTGGTTTGGCCTCAGTGAGTGAAGATGCACCTAACTCTCAAGAGACTTGAGGCTCCCGGGAGTGGCGAGGTCTGGTGGAATGCGGATGGGGGTGGAGGACATTCTCTTGGAAAAATGGGATGAGGAACTTTGGAGGTGCAGACCGAGAGAGGATAATGACAGGACTGTAAAAAAGACTAAGTCATAATCATAAAAGAATTGGGTAGGCCAAATAGGAAAACCATGAGAGAGGTTTCATTTTCTCATTTAAGAATTGAGTGATCAGGAAATACTGTACTTAAATTTTATTTTTAAGACTTTTATTACAATGCATTTATTAAAATTAAATTCTAGATTTATTTCATTTTTATGTGTTAAGTTTTTGCCTGCATGTATGTATGTGCACCATGTATGTCTCTAGTGCCTGTGGAAATTAGAAGGAAGTATTAGATTCCCTGGAACTAGAATTAGACATAGCTGTGAACCATTACATAGGTGTTGGAAACCAAACATAGGCCCTTTGCTAGATCAAATGCTCTTAACCATGAAGCCAACGTCCCAGCTCTAATCTATTTAAAATTTAGAGATTGCTTTTTTTAAAGTAATCTTATCCTTAACTTGATGTTTACAGCACTAAGTACATAAAAATGCATCTTTGAGTAAATTTAATTAGTGCCTATCTAGGTCACCTACATGTATAGATAATCTAGAAATAAACATTTTAGCAATATTTTTGAGTAACAACGCTCCTTTTGGTTTCTTTTTCATTTACACTTACTTGTTTGAAGGTGATCCTGAAGTGTCTACATACATGGTATTTTGGTTGGTTTTAATACCCGCTTGCTGTACTTACTAATACACATGACAATATGTTCTCTTTTTTTCCTATGGAGTTTACAACCACTCTGGAAGTCTGTCTGGCTGTTCCTCAGAAAATTAGACATAGTACTACCCGAGGATCCAGCAATACCACTCCTGGACATATTTCCAGAAGATGCTCCAACATATAATAAGGACACTTGCTATGTTCATAGAAGCTATGTTCTGGCTATGTTATAATAGCCAGAAGCTGGAAAGAACCCAGATGTCCCTCAACAGAGGAATGGATACAGAAAATGTGGTACATTTACACAATGGAATACTACTCAGTTATTAAAAACAATGACTTCATGAAATTCGCAGCTAAGTGGATGGAACTTGAAACTATCATCCTGAGTGAGGTAACTCAGTCACAAAAGAACACACATGGTATGTACTCACTGATAAGTGGATATTAGCTCCAAAGCTCGGAATACCCAAGATTCAATTCACAGACCATATGAAGCTGAAGAAGAACAAAAACCAAAATGTGGATTCTTCAGTTCTTCTTAGAAGGGTGAACAAAATACTCACAGGAGGGAATATGGAGACAAAGTGAATATCAGAGCCTGAAGAAAAGGCCATCCAGAGACTGCCCCACTTTGGTATCCATCCCACATATAGACACCAAACCCAGACACTATTGTGGATGCTAAGAAGTGCTTGCTGACAGGAGCCTGATGTGGCTGTCTCCTGAGAGGCTCTGACAGAGCTTGACAAATACAGAGACAGATGCTCTCAGCCAACCATTGGATTGATGAAGGATTTGGAGAAGAGACTGAAGGATCTGAGGGGGTTTGCAGCCCCATGTTTGAGCAACAGTGTCAACTGGCCAGACCCCTAGAACTCCCAGGGACTGGACCACCAACCAAAAAATACTCATGGAGGGACCCATGGCTCCGGCTTCATATGTGACAGAGGGTGGCCTTGTTGTACATCAGTGGGAGGAGAGGCCTTTTGGCCTGAGGGTGCTTGATGCAGCCAGTGTAGGGGAATGCCAGAGAGAGGAGGCCAGAGTGGGTGGGTGTATGTGGGAGCACCCTCATAGAGGCAGGGGGAGGGGGGATGTAATAGGGGGCTTCCAAAGGGGAGACCTGGAAAGGGGATAAGTAAGTGGTTTTAATACCATTGAAATGTAAATAAAGAAAACATCCAATAAAAAAAAAAGCAAAACCAAAATAGAATAAGAAATAAATGTGCTTCCTCAAGAAATTTTTGACGGCTGGAGTGTACTGCTCATATATAGCATCTGTTCACTCCATTCTTCCTGCTTATGGCGTTCTCCATCATGCACACTTTGTAAAACTGTTTAGCTTGATAACACATGTTGACTGAAACAAGCATGCCCACAAGCTTGATTAAACCAAAAGTTTTACCAAATGCCCTCAGAAGTTCCACAGCTGCTTCTGATAGGGTGCCACCATGGCTTCCCTGTTCTCTCAACTACTAAAATTTCAACTAGAGATGCTTGCTTGCTTCGCGTGATGACATATTTCAGGTGGAGAGGTAGGAAAAAAGTCAATAGGTGGTAAGAGTGGCTTTTAACATGTTTGAACCAAGTAACTTATATGTCAGTGTATTTGTATTTATGTTCATATATGTGTATATGCATTATAAAATGTCTAAGAAAATATTAATTACATGTGATGAACTATGAGTGTGGAAGCTAGAAGACAACCTATAGTATTGTTCTTCAGGGGCTGCCTACCTTCGTTTCTGAGACAGTTTCTCATTGGACTGTGGTTTAATGATTGAGGGAGGATGGCTAACCATTCAGCAATAGGGATCTTCCTATTTCCACATTCCCAGCAGGAGAATTACAAGTGTGATTCCAGACCTTGGCTTTCATTAGGCACTGGGAATCATATTATCATCCTAATGATTGTGGGGAAAACATGCTACCTATTGAGCTATCTTTCCCCAGCTTTTGATACATATTTAAAAAGACATTAAGAACCATACTAATTGCCCATTCCACATTTTTGATTAATAGTGAGCAGAAATATATGAGTACAAAATATATTAGTTTTCATCATCAGGATCATCGTTCAGTGGCAGTTAATTAATGCACACTCACTTAATCCATACAAGTTGCTCACTTGACAGTGTATGGTATTTACCATATATGTATATACTGCAGAAAACATCTGTCAGGAAAATGAGGTGGCTAGCTGTATACACACTTCTTAAGGAAGAACTCTTCTATGTAGAATTACTGCTTAAATAAAAATAAAAGTTATTATAATTTTAAATCTGCTTGTCTGTAACATATTCATTCATTACTTTGCTGTTCCCATAGGGGGATAGAATAAGAAATCAAACATAGCTAATGAAATTAGAAAAACAATGTTAACTAATTAGAGAAGAACTGAAAATAGATTTTGCAGCATTATATAAGCAAATACAAATTAAATTCCCACGGGGCATTTCTTTTTAATGTCATTTGTCTTCTGCTTCAAGTCAAAGGTCCTCTCCCCTACAGTGTAGGGAATTTGAATTCTCAACTCAGCATGAACATGCTAGCAATGTATTTAGCAAACAGAATTAAATCGTGATTCATGAATGAAGATGCATTTATTGTCTCAATTTCTGTGCCACTAAAAGAGAAATCGTAGGACAATTCTGGTCTGGATTTTATAAATCCACATACTTTTTTTTCTCTTAAGGCAAGGTTTTTCAATGTAGCCTTGGCTGTCCTGGAACTTACTCTGTAGAGCAGACTGGCTTTGAACTCAGAGACCACCTGCCTCTGACACCTGAGTGCTGGGATTAAAAGTATGTGCCACCACTACCCAACTAAATATTAATTCTTTATAAACTATAATATCTTAATGAATTATTTGAAAATTTCATATATCTATACAATGTATTTGTGTGATATTCACCCCAGCTTCTCTAACTGTCCCCAGATCTACTCTAAGCTTCCCACTCCGCCCCCACTTTGTGTCTTTTTCTAAATAAGTCACATTTAATCTAGTGTTTAGCTTATAGCATGTGATCTATTACCAACTCTCTAGGTTTTAGTCTATGAGCTAATATTCCTTACTTGTGCCCAGAATTTAAAACTAAAACAATATTATAGTTGGCATGATTTGAACAAGAGAGCAAGAGGCTACTTAACTATATTTATCTTTCATTTCTTCCACTTAACAGTTTAAGTTGACCTTCCTTTGTCTACCTTTCTTTCTGCCTCTTCACCAGTACCAGTGGAGATGGCTTTAGCAAATAGAAATTAAAAAAAAAAAAAAGCCTCGAGGTTTATGCTCTTGATAGAAGGGCATGGAAAAAAATAACATGGGCTTATAAAGCGAGTGCAGAAAATAGTTATTCTATTATTGAGGTGATAAGTGGATTCAACATTACAGTCCTCTGAGTTTTCAGTATATTTGAATAATTTCATTTATAATAGTACAATAAAAAGCCCACAACCTGGGACCGGATAGATGCTCAGCAGTTAAGAGCACTGGCTGTTCTTCCAAAGGACAATGGTTTTGTTGGGTTCCAGGAGAGAAAACAAGACAGAAGTAAACTGTCACAAGTGGTTGAACCTGTGTGTGTGTCTCTATCTATCTTTAACAAAGTGACTTACTACAGAGATCATACCGGCCTACAATTTGCTATGTAGCTACCCTAGTCTACCATCAAATTCTCCTGCTGTGATATTGTGTGCCACATGCCCAGCTTAGCAAGCTGTTGCATATTTAAATTGTAAATTCAGATGGTGAAAGGGACCTGGTTCAAGAGAGTAGGAACTAGTCCTGAAATTCAGTCGACATTCTCTTTTTGTGTGCCATGAGTCTAAGGTCCATTTAAGTCCACAGATAATTCTCATTTCTAATGTCCCCCATAATATGGAGTATTTGTTTAAACCAAAGAGAGGTTTTCCTTCAATGTGCCTAGAAAGTATTCTTTTCACTAAATTTCACAAAGATTCTGGGTAGGATCATAGTGGTTATGTTGATGACTGCCAGACTCATGTAACATACTGCTCCTGGCAATGAGTGTGGGTATCCATCTTATCTCTTAACTTCCTGTAATGTTCCAAGAACCTTTAGGGATAGTTAGTGGTGAAGATCCTAGCTAAAATGCTATGCTGGTGGACAGTGGAGGGTAGAGAGATGCTAAAGATAGGGCTGAGAGATGCCTCGAAGGTTAAGAGCACTTCTGCTGGGGTGCTCTTCCATAGCTCCCGAGTAGTAGATCCCAGAGAACCACATAATGGCTTATACCACCGTTAATGAGATATGGTGCCCTCTTCTGGCATGCAGGCACACATGCAGGCACACATGCAGGTACACATGCAGGCAGAACACTGTATACATAATAAATAAATCTTAAAAATGAAAACAAAGATTTAGAGAGGTGAAAACATAACTTGGTCTTATCAAGAAGCATATGCATAAATGTTAAATGTAAGTAAAATTAATGTTATATATTCCAGTTTTAAGTAGAATAATTATGTCGTACTTAGAAAATTACAATGGAGCATATAAAGTTTGCAAGACCAAGGGGCCTCTCTTCCCAATGATGGCCGACTAGGCCATCTTCTGCTATATATGCAGCTAGAGACAGGAGCTCTGGGGGTACTGGTTAGTTCATATTGTTCCACCTATTGGGTTGCAGACCCCTTCAGCTACTTGGTTACTTTCTCTAGCTCCTCCATTGGGAGCCCTGTGTTCCATCCAATAGATGACTACGAGAATCCACTTCTGTATTTTCCAGGCACTGGCATAGCCTCACAAGAGTCAGCTATATCAGGGTCCTTTCAGCGAAATCTTGTTGGCTATTCACATTAAATCTTTTATGTTATTGGACTTCCTAATATTTTTCAATTGAAATTTTGTTTTTATTTGATAAGTGTGCAAGTGCATATACATGTGTGTATGTTTACCCATGGGTGTCACAGCTTGCTTGTGAAAGCCAGAGGACAACTTTTGGGAGTTGAATCTCTTGATATACTGTGGGCTTCAGGAAACAAACTATGATTGTTAGTGCTGTTAGTGCTGCTAGCTGCTGAAATGTGTCACTGGCTCACATGAAATGTTTTTCATTATTAATAATGATTCATAATTTATTGTAGTTTGTTCTCTGCTCTTGTTTAATACACATTGGAAAGCTATTTTCTGGCTTGAGAACTTGAAGAAATGCCTGAATTTTCATTAGACAGTCAGAAATTCAGGGTCAAGGAAGGAAGCCAGACTAGAACAAATGAAACGTTATTGCAAAACACATGAAGCTCAAGAAGAAGGAAGACCAAACTGTGGATAATTTGGTCCTTCTTAGAAGGGGAAAACAAAATACCCATGGAAGGAGTTACAGAGACAAAGTTCAGAGCAGAGACTGAAGGAATGTCCATCCAGAGACAGCCTCACCTGGGGATCCATCCCATAAACAACCACCAAATCCAGACACTATTGCAGATGCCAACAAGAGCCTGACGACAGGAGCCTGCTATAGCTGTCTCCTGAGAGGCTCTGCCAGAGCCTGGCAAGTATAGAAGTGGGTGCTCACAATCATCCATTGGTCAGAGCACAGGGTCCCAAATGAAGGAGCCAGAGAAATACCCAGGGTGCTGAAGGGGTCTGATGCCCCATAGGAGGAACAACAATATGAACTAACCATTATATCCAGAGGTCCCTGGGACTAAGCCACCAATCAAAGAAAACACATGGTAGGACTCATGTCTCTAGCTGCATATGTAGCAAAGGATGGCCTAGTCGGTCATCAATGGGAGGAGAGGCCCTTGGTCCTGTGAAGGCTCTATGCTCCAGTATAGGGGAATGCCAGGCACAGGAAGCAGGAGTGGGTGGAGCAGGGGGATGGGGGAGGAGACAGGGGGTTTTAGGAGGGGAAACTAGCAAAGGGAATAACCTTTGAAATGTAAATAAAGAAAATATCTAATAAAAAAGAGAAATGTTATATTACATATAATTTATTTCCTCTTTTATTTTTTGGTGATACAGACTTGCTGGATATATAGTTTAGGCTGACCTGGAACTCATGATGGAACTCATGATGGACCACATTGACTTGGAATTAGACTGACATCCCAGGTTCTGTCTCTTCAGTTCTGGGATTATCGTGTTTTCTCTTCATGAAGCTGAATAAATATATCTTTAGCAAAGCCCTATTTTCTGAATTTAATAATTTTCCTTTGAGATTGATGTTCAAAGACCAAGATCAAACAGAAAAGAGCTTTAAAAAGAGCCGTGTTACTTACAAGTGGTCTGTTCTATAGAAGCATTCTCTACCATCAAAACACAAAAAGCATAGCTTTTTTTTTGTTTGTGATACTATTCTCAATAATTGGCACATGGAATAAACCTACCTGCCATTTAGGAGAAAAATGAATGAGGGATATATGGAAAATATATATAATGCAGTACTAGTGAATGAAATACTATCTTTTTCAAGGGAATAAAAAGACTTGGTGGGTACTGTGTTGCCAAAGTATGCTAGATAGAAAGACTATGTCATATTTTCTCTCTTGAAATTAGAAGAGGACCTAATAGATTAAGAAAGGGGCCACTTGAAGCAGGGAAAGGAAGATGGGAATTTTGAAGGTAGGTGAGAAGTGATAGAACTAATTTACTGTATATATATATTATGGAAATGCCATATTGAAGAAATTCATTTGCCTGATTAATATGTTACTCAAATACCAAAAGAAATGAATTGCTTGTTTCTACACTAAACAAAAGAATTGTAATATTTAATAGGTCATTTGTCAAAGTTAGCATTTCTTGCAAATCTTTCAGTCATTGAAACAGGATTTTATTACTTGATGGTGCATTATAAATATTCATCATCTGATGGTCAGTATGAAAAGCTTTCTTTTATGGATTACTAACTCCTTAATTCCATTAAGTGTATAAAGTCTAACATCATAATTATTTCACAGTTATTTTAAGAATATTTTTTTTCTGTGTTTAAGATTCATCCCCTTTTTCTTTTAAAATATTTCAAGGTCACAGAAAGGTTGAGAGAGTAACACCTGACAGATTTAGCATCTTTTTACTGTATTTTCTGAAACACCATGGAGCAATCTATAACTATTAGTTTCTTATCTCCCAGTACTTCATTATATGTCTTATAAGAACAAGTCTTACATCATGTATTATCCTACCAATGACTTTTTACATAAATCCAAAATTAGCTGTAGACTGTGTCTTCCCACTATCTACAGAATATCAGCTAGAGCTGTTTGATTTTCTGGTTACACTCTAAACTCATGCATCATTTTCAATTATGTCTTTTTAAATTTTAATCTAGAACAGCTTTTCTACTCACCCTGTTTAACATCTAACGACAATATTTTGAAAGTTTCACATTAGTTGTAATGTGTTCTAATGTTCCACAATGTGCATTTTTCTGATTGCACCTTCATTTTCAAGTACATCTAGATTATAGTGTTGGCAAGGACACATCTCGGGGCACACCCCCATTGGAAGACATACTCCAACTTACCTGATTATCAGTACGAAGTTTAATTAACTAAGTTGTATGTCACATATCTCCATTGATAATACTTCCCTGTTTTGTATTTAATCAGATCACCTGTGGTACTTTGCAGTTCAGTAAGTTTTCCCAACATTTCCCTAAGCACTGTTATGTGCTGACACTGCTTGTCTAAGCTAGTGATTATTCTGGTGTTTTCTGGGGGGGGGGGATTATTTACTAATTGTATCATTCCTTATTCTTCTCCTATAAAGAAATGATTTACCTGTCCTTCTGCAGGCTTTGCAAATCACGGTAAATGCAGGACTTCCCTTCTTCAATGTTTTGTGATTTACTACCATCATGATTGTGCTTTATGATGAAGTGAAATAAACTGCCCAGTGTGGTAGCTGTCATTCTAGCACTCAGGAGGAAGGTAGGGTTCATCCCAGTCTGGGTTACATAATGAGACTGTCATATTTCTTGCTACACTGGAACTGAATTTGACCAGTAAAGTGCCTTAACCCTTTGTCTTGTACCTTATTGCTGTGTGACCACCATAGTTTGAATGGTTTTCTGGTTTCGCATATAAGCAAACCTTGTACTTTTCTTGAACCAAATGTAGAATCAGCTGTTTCTTCAGTAAATTGGTTTGTATTGGTGATAAATACTATTTAGAAACCAATATCTGAAAAGTAGTAAAAAATATTAAACTAAATTGTCAGGAATTTCCTTCCTGGCAAAATAAAGAAGCCCTTTGTGTAATATTTTAAATAGTCATTCTTAAATGTACAGATTTTTAAAAACAAAAGTGAAAAACTAAAGCTAATTATAAAGGTAAGGTACTGAGATGTGCACATTTATATCTTCATGTTAAAAAGCTAAATATATTATTTAACTTCTTTCCTTATTTCCTCTACCTATTGGTAACTCATTATTTGGGCTGCAATCTTAAGACAAATTTGCTTATGAATGTTATTTAAAGTTAATTCTAGTATTTTATAACCTATTTGGATTATTAGATTGGAAAGTTTTGGAAGGAACGTGGACTATATTCTATTTATTTTTCAAGTTTCTGTTCCCAAACTGTCTTGAGCCAGGGTGAGTCAATCTGTTTTTACTGTGGAATGCAATTTGTACCATAATTTTTTCTGTAAATGGCTTCTTACTGAATTCTTCACTCACTTTCCATGTTACTTACCCAGAGGAGAATGTATATTAAGCAGCAGAATAATAGTGATCCTCAGCAGAAACTAGACCTTGTCAGTGTTCTCTAATGTCTAATAGGACTACTGCGGGAAAAGTGTATTAATGCGAGAATGTTGCTAGGAGACGGGAGAGCCAAAAGCCCATGATGTTGTGGGGGTTCCACTGGAAATTAAGGTAATTTAAGTATGTTCTGTACCAGAAGTTGAACCATTAAATTCTGTCCTTTGATGAGCATATGAATTTTAGCGTGCAGTGTTTAGTATGATCTAATGTCTGGGAGGATTTGGGAAGAGAATCTTGAAGCATTACATTTCTTGCCTTTGGGCGAATCCCTTCTTCACAGCGCAGTTTATTTTCAAGAGGCTGTTGCGCTGCTGCTTTTCCCTCCCACTCCTTCAGTGCGACAGCTTCAGAGCTGATGGAGAGACAGAGAGCACGCAACTGGTAAGTAGCCGAGAAAGCTCTCCTAAAATAGTTGCTAAGGCTGATTTTTTTTATAAGCAAGTGATGCATTTTGATGGAATAGAACAGCATAGAACTGTGTAGGAATTTGTTTAATCTATAGCACCAAGAAAATGGAACAGATTCTAATTCTGTGGTCACGTTCCTAGTTTAAGGCTTGCTTTCTAAATGGTGAATGACTTGGTAGAAGGAAATACAGACTACGCATAAATTGCGAATCTGATAAGGTATCTATCAATACAAGATTTATTGAAGATATTAAAATGATATTTCAGCTTTATGATGTTTGAATTAGACATAATGAAATGATAGTTATGACTCAGTATTCAAGGAGTTCTCGGATCTGGTTTGTTTTCTTGGTATGTGGTGAACATACGGAAAATATTTTGCAGTGGAGGATAGGCTACTGTATTCCACTTGCTTTTAATTAAGAAGATGGTGCCGTGACATGTTTGTATAGGAAAGGAAATGAAGAGGGCAGACTGTAATAATATTAAGACTGGTTGCTTTGTAGGAGAGATGAACGTGTATTGAATTGGGAAGATTAAAATTTGGTTGTAGGGTGAAAAATCATGAAAAAGAAGTAACAAATATTGTGACTGTGCCTTCACTTGTAAAATCCATTTGCTTTTTGCATGTCATGTTGTACAATCGATAGAATATTCTCGGTGATTTTCTTTTCTTTTCTTTTCTTTTTCTTTTTTGAAAAGGAATGTGAGAATGTAGCAGAGATTCCTATGGATACAGCATTTCTGTTTGCTTCTCAATATCCCTGAAATTGTGTGTGCTCTTTATGCTGCTTGCTGTAAGAAAACAGAAAATGAGATGAAGTCATATAATTTTAAATGTCTTGGGAGTTCACATTGGTTTTGACAACTGACCCGAAAGGAATAATAATAATAATAATAATAGGCTAGGTAGATTGGCTTTTGAGCTAGATGACAAAACTGAGATCATAGGGGAATATGAGCATGAAAAGGCTTATTAGAGTCATTGAAAATAAGCCATTCCCCAAGTTGAACATGTCTGCTGGGGGTATGTTTTGCAGGAAAGGGAACAGCGTGTTGAAGGGGGGGGGGGCATCAGCAAAGCACTGCGGCAAAGAGTGACTGACGCATCCAGGGACATGTGATCATTCTCTGGTGTAGTGAAGAAAAATTTCCAGGACTCCATCTTGTATAAGAAATTCTATACATTCTAACATGCAAATAATGCTGGAATCATGCTGTGGTGAATAAAGAGTTAATCGTGTGTAATCTTCCATTGCTATTTAATCTTTGCTTTTTATTGTCTTTGTTCCTAGACTTAATTCTCTGCATTCTCAGAGCTTTTAATATGTTTATTAAAATATCTTTTTAAAATGTTAGTTCTCCCTTTATTACAAAAACACAGTATTGTACAGAATTTGGGAAAATTTAAAGGTGACTATAAAGCTTATGTACAATGCCTTATATAACCTTAGCCTAATTGCTATCAGTCCCTTTTCTCTGTATATACACAAAGATATGCAGAGAAATGTATATTTAATACAAAATAAAGATTAGATGAGTCTTTATTTTGCTTTGTTCATTAATTATATATTGAAAACAGTTTCTTATCTTTTAAGACATCCCACAGGAATGTGCTTAGGGAATGTGTAGTTTTATCATATGGAGTATTACTGAACTCCAAATAATGAAGGTATAAATGTGGTTTTTTTGCTATTATAAATGATTTAAGAAATCTGTTTCCATATAAATCTTTGTATGCCCTTCTGTTCTTTTCCTTCTAGGAAAAAATCAGACATGGAATTCATGGATTAACTGGTATGAATCAGTTTCAAGTTTCTTCCCTTCTTGCTTAATTTGTTTATCATATGTGATAAAGACATCATTTTCAAGTCATTATTTGATTATTTAGTTTTGTCACCTATGATACTGATTTTGGGAGCATTTTATTGCCTTTTATTTTAAAATATCTACATCTGTCGGTTGATTTTTGTGTTTTCTTTTTTAGGGTATTT
Source organism: Mus musculus (assembly GCF_000001635.26). NCBI lineage: Eukaryota > Metazoa > Chordata > Mammalia > Rodentia > Muridae > Mus > Mus musculus. The sequence goes on from NC_000086.7 coordinate 61,118,445, forward strand.
CTCCACATATATATTCACCTGTATTTTCTCTAGAAATTTAATCAATTTATTTTTTTTTTACAATTAACTCTGAAATTTGTATAGAATTCATTTTAAATGTATGGTATAAAATAGGATCTAATTTTGTGTTTTTTCCAAATAGGTCACCAATTGTTTCAGCATTGCGTATTGAATAATACAACCTTCTTCCACTGCCGTGAAATGTCAACAGCTGCTCTCCCACTAGATAGGGCGTAGCTTTCCACAGGTCGGCCATTTTCTTTCTATTCAAGATGGTTACATTCCACAATAGTACTTTTACCTTCTTGCCACATCATGCAGCCTGCTAAACCATTGTGTTTATATATTTTACCTTTCAAGAATCCTAGCTGTATACAGTTTAGAACAGTAATTTTCAAATAGGGTATATATATATATATATATGAACATAATATATTTATTCTTAAGCAAGTATATATCTTATATAAAACTTAAATATATAGAACTCATATATACATATATGTATATATTTAAGAGAGTTATAGATCTTTATTTGTTTATTTATTTATCTATTTATTTTTACAAATTAGAAGTTGGGAAATCCAATGACATAGAACACTGTTCCAGGTGTTAACTGTTTTTTTTTTTTTTTGATGATTCTGACATTCCAGTTGTGTATTTAAAAGGAAGTACTGAAGGGGTTAATGCAAAATTTTTCTGTTCCTCAAGTATTCAGAGAGTTAAAGCTGTGTGAATTTGGTTCCTGGAATTCTCTAGAGGGAAATAAGAGGGAAATGTAAGAAATGCATGAGATGCAGAAATGTTTTCAATTATGTTGCTGGAAGTAATACGATCTCGGGATCTAAAGGATGGAGGGTAAGTCTCAATACATGCTACCACTGTCATTATATCTTCAAGACGTGAAAACATCGCTGTGGTCCATCTCTATTTACTGCAAGCAGAAGGGTCAAGACAGAAAACATAGAGGCTTTTAGTAGGAGGTAAGTTAAACAGTAACAGAAGTATTTGACAGTTAAAAATCACCTGCTGTTCTCTGTTTCACCCTTTACTCCATCCCAGTTCCATCCACCCACCCACCCCCTGCCTATTGACTTCTAACCACAGTCACTGGTCTTTTCTGATTTTGGACAGAAAAAGAGGGTAAGTATCAGGTTGCTTTCTTTGCCTGCTGTTATTGCAAGGGACTCTTTTGGCTCATAGACACAGCTCCAGTCATTTCCTGACTTGCCATATTAGGCTGTGATTTGTTTATGACTGGAGTCTGGTTTCCCTGGCAACAGAAGCTCACCAGGGCATGCGCATTGGCTCATCTGCAGTGGCAGAATGCGGCTGTGGGGCCTTGGGGAGGGATCCCCCCCCCCCCGCCTCCACACCCCCGCAGTGACTGGAAGAGGTATTCTACAGACGTCAGTTTTTCTCTTCTTAAACTGCGACTGTTAACTGCAGATAAGCATAGCATTTTTTTAAATCCTCACAATACTTCGAGATTTCTCCCTTGTTTTCTCTCCTAGCACAGCCACAGTCAATAGGTTCACCAGTGATCATGACGTTTTTCCAGTTATTATGGAAAATATCCCTAGGGTCCAAAGGGATCCTTATAGTGTGGCTATAGAAAACAAATGGCCTAGTTTCAAAGCTCCATCTCTTTCTTGATAGTTGTATGAAATTCTTTAGTCATCCTGTGTCTCAGCTTCCTCAGCCATAAAATATGAATAATAACAGCACATTTAGAAAAATGTTACATATTAAACATTAAAAAGTATTCCTTATTGTTATTTGTAGATGTCAAAAAATTATGTGGCACAGACTGGTGCCTGCACTGTACAGCCAATGCTGAACAAATTACAGACACAGGCATTTAACCCTACAGAATGCAGACACCTCACATAGCCCACAGATGACCTACAGCAGAGTGTTGCACTCTCCTGAGGCTCATTACTATATACCATAGCAAAAGAATAGCCCCTTATCACATGGACACCTTCCATGACATTAGGCTCTTTTAGATTGCACACAAGTTCTCTTCAACACAGAGGCCAAGCTAAAGGACATTTATTAGAAACACATGGTGCATCTTACCTCACCATGAAGACATTGTCTGTAACAAAGAGAAAATCTCAACACTATAGCTCATCTCCACATCACACGGACTCTATCCAGAACACACAAAAGTATATAGACTTATTCTGTACAACATAGATTCTTCCAAAAGCATATAACTTCTCCTCAGAACATGTAAGTACTCTTCAGAGCAAACCTCTCTCCACAGCAAAACCGTTCCATTAAGATAAGTACTACTCCCTATGTCTGCTTCACCAACTGAACTCCTGACAGACGAAGTTCTTGTGAAACAGACTTCCCTCACATCATACCCTTGCAAGAACATGCAGCCTTACCCACAACACACATCACACACAACTCATATCATGGAAACCTTCATCACAGAAGAGACTATCCTCAGCACAGCATCACTCTATAAAATGCAGACTTCCTCCCTGAACACAGACATACAACCTAGCTCAAATCCCTTGCCATGACAAGCAAACTCCTCCAAAACACAATCTCTGCCATCTGACAAACATCATTTCATTAGGACAGAGGCTTATTTTATACTCTACAGTCCCACTGTGCACTTTTAGCCCATGCAACACAGATTAAGTTTATGAGTACAGAAGACACTACCAATGGCTCTGAGCTCTGCTTACAGTACCACATAGCAATATAGAAGTATAACCCGAAGCACATAGATCATGCCTTGTTAAAGAGGATTTTAACTTAATACACACATGTATCCTACAACACAAGTTCATCTCATGATGAACATACAGTGCAAACATACAGTACAAACATTTGCCACATAGACAGTCATTTGCTCCACAACTTTCAAATCTCCTTCCAAATTTGCAGAATTACTTAGAAAGTACTCAAATTCCCCTCGCTACCCCAATCACAAAGGTGATCTACAATATTCACACTCATCCCACTATACAGATGTAAACTTCATGTGAGCATATCTCAGAACACAGCATTCCACTGTCACAAATGCTCAGAATTCTGTAGTAGCAATGCATTTCCTATACATCATCATCTTTAAAAAGCAACACTTCTTGCCATGGCTTTAGTTTAGACACATGCTCCCAAACACATCTGAACCTAGTTTTTAAGTGACTCTCACATTTATCACAAAGCACACGGGCAGTTTCACTGTTGTTTATAAAACGGTATATGCCCAGTCATGTATAGACCTCTATCAGAATGCACAGGATCTCCTATTAGTATACATTCTTTCCTTAAAACTCACATAAATAGTCCCAAACAGTGACATGCACTGTTTGACACAGATTACGCTTATGGTACAGAAGACACCCCCAAGCTGCTGAGGTCACAGACTTACCCTATAATATACTCAGTCACAACATATGTGTCTTAAAATTTATAGATATACGCATGAATGCATAGATTTGTTCTATGTTGTGCAGAGTTACCTTATTACACTTTATAATACAAATAATCACCTCCTATCGTGCAGATATATAGTATATATATTAACTCTACTTTGCATCATAGAGGGCAGACATGCTTTATCATATCATTGAGCTACAATTCTGGCCTACAGCAGAGATACAGCCTGGTATCCATTAAGAGCAAGGCCTCTGGACCCAGGCTTCCTGGGCTTGCCTCCTGATCCCATCTTTTACTAATTGTATCGCCACAGGTAAGTATTTTTCTTTGTTCTTTAGTTTTCTCGTCTGTAAAACAAAGGTGACAATAGTAGTTACTTTGAAGAATTACCATGAATAAAATAAGAAAAGTTTAGCTATGTTTAGCATAATACAATGTCTGCTACCTGGAAACTGTTAGATTTGTTATTTTTCATTTCAATCACCTACAACCCCACCAACAACCCCACCATTGTTACTGAAGCAAAAGTGCTTATTTTAAGTATCTACAATAATCTAACAATAGAGATTCACCCTACAGTACAGAGATTAGCTGTAGACCATAGCGAAATGCTCTACTGCATATGGACAATACTGCACAATACCTTATACCCTATAAGGCACAGACAGCACACTAAACTAGATGCTACTCACAACATAAAAATTTACAGTGGGATTAGGGAACATAGCCAGCAATGCATATGATTACTTCCTATGTATACATTATCCTGACAAACACACAGACTATATGCATAACACCCAACTTTACCCCATTTAGCAGAGATCTTTAATACAGCAAACATATACATAGCACGAACTTATAATTATGTACTGTATGACAAAGATCACATTATATACACATACCTCTTCCAAAGTGTGTGGATTTCCCTGCTTTTTACAAATGTTTGTCTAAATTCCCACTCCTAAATTTAGAGTGTCACATTTTAATGCAGAGCCCCTTAGAAAACCACATTTACTCACTCATATTTTATGCTCAATTCATAAACAACCATATGCTTCACATTGCATTACTTGCACTTAAATCTGATTTACTTTAATGTATTCCCATATACATGATCATATATTATATACTACATAGATTAACTTAAAAATGTAAAATAATTGTGTGTTTATGAGTATCCTGCCTGTGTGTATGTCTGTGTAGCACGTATTTACCTGGTACCCACAGAGGCCAGATGAGAGCTTAATTAAGATTCCCTAGATCCCAAGTTAAAGACATTTGTTAGCTACCCTTCAGGTGCTGGGAATCAAATATGAGCCCTCTGCAAGACCAGCAAGTGCTCTTAATCACTGTACCTTTTCTCTAGTCCCCAGGTTAGCTTTTTAAGGCCTACAAATGTCCTATCAAACATAGCTATCCTAAGCACTGATGCTCTTAAATACACTACAACTGTATCACATGACAACAGCTACACAAAGTCACAATCTTTAAGTTTGGATTTAAACAACTAAACTCAACACAAAGGAAAGATGTGCTTACAGTACAGAAAACCCATCCTGCTGTGCCCAATGTGGTGCAAAGTGAAGACAAGCCTCAGCCCACATAAGCTCCAAATGGAGAGCACAAAACTTGATGTCCAAAATTTAGACCCACTCTCTAGTACAAAGCTTAAACTCAGAGCTCCAGTTACTTAGGGTGGAATCCTTAACACATCAATATTATTTTTATGATACAAGAAAATTATTTTGACCTCTCTGTGTTTTTTAACCTATAAATTTAGGATAATAATGATTCCTGTGTTGTACAGCTCTTAAGAGGAACAAATGAGTTAATGGTTATAAAGCTTTTATAACAGTACCTGGTAAAGAATTGCTATCATTCGTGTTGTCGGTGCTGTTACTGTTATTATTATGTACACACTGGACAATAATGGTAAGATTTAACCTAAAACAGCAGAAACAGCTTCCTACACACACACACACACACACACACACACACACACTCCTCCATAAAGCACATAATCTTATCACAACTTATACTTTGACTACTACATCTGTATTAACCATACTTAGCCTATAACATCTAGATGTACCTACCACATAGTGTCTACATAGGATTCATACACAACATATCACTTAGGCATACAGTGCAGAACACACACAGCAGTGCAAAAATATAGAAGTTCATCCATGTAAAAACTCATCTTGTGAGGCTCTTACACATGCCATACTATAGATGTACATATGTGCAGCCCAGAATACCACTTTAGCTCTACAACTCAAATAACTCAGCTTAAACTCCTCAAAGGAATCCACAGCACATATATATTTCTCCAAAACACAAAACTCACCACACACCATAAGCCTTGCTACAATGAACAGTTTAGCTTCATAAATCACAGAATTAAGGCTTGCACTACAACACACAGATTCTTCCTAGTATCCAACTATATTGTTCTAGTGAAATACTGACTTATCTCCACAATAAAATGCATCATAAACACCAACATATTGGACAACATACATTAACTATCTCACAATGCTCATGTAGCCATTCAATACAGAGAACTATTTCAGCTCACCCAGACATTGCTTATATCATGTAAATTGACTCTTGGCTGCCAGGAAGTCAGTCCCCTGTAATCAATAGAATTTCATTACAGCATACAGATTAGCAACACAGAATAACTTCATTTTACTGTAACTTTTGTTATGGAAGTATATTCTATAAAAGACACAATGCACAGGTATGTTCTATAGTGCTCAGGTGTAATACATAAGATCACAACATACCCTGGAATGACCAAATACTTACACTATACAAAGTTACACCCTAAATATGCACACATAAGGTGTTTACTATCACCACATAGGCTGCCTCGACAAAATGCTCTCTTATTGCTACAAAATCTTGGTTCACATCAGAAGAAACACTAATGAATATGAAAAAAAGCAACAAGGCACAGAACACTCTACTTCAACCAGAAAATATTCCCACAACACACAGAAACTGGACAAAGGACATAATATCTTAACCCCTAGCACCAAGAATCATGTGAAACACAAAGACTGACCTGTCACACCCAGCTTGGCCCACTGTCATCCTTACTCAGTAGGCTCACTCCAGAAAATCTTGATAGGAATGTACAGGCATAGCCTTTAATTATTCCTAAAAATAATGGCTGGTCTCTGAAAATATTTTCCTCACAATGCGAACACTTACAGATACATAGAAAGTATGCATAATTCATAGACATGTACAATTACAGATGTGCTTCACAGTACTGAATTGCTATAACACACTTTATACATGCTTCTATGCAAACAGAATCATCCCATGAGAATGAAACTCACATCAGGAAAACTAGAGTTTTCCTCAAGTGTTCTGGATTTGTCCCATATGTAAATAATCTCCAGATAACATCTACTAGCCCTAAAACATAGGCTCAGGATAAAAAGTACCAAGATATAGCTGAGCAGTGAGTGAGGATGTAGTTCAGTAGGTATTCAGGAGGCCCTGGGCTTTCTCCACAACACTGAATAAAATTGGGTATGCTGTACCTGTCACCACAGCACTCCAGAGATGGAGAGAGGAGGACTAGAAGTTCGAAGTCGTCCCTGGCTACATAGCAAGTTCAAAACCAACCTGGAATGTGTGAGAGATTGAAAAAAATCAAACCAAACCAATTAAACAATAAACCACAATAATAACCACAAAAAAGGACTGGGAAAAATACACATAAAGTGCTATAATGTGTAGACATGACCTCTTCAACACTCACTGTAGTGAACTAACAGGTATCACCATGAGACATGCTGACCAATATAGGAGATTCAGAGTTGTTCTATAACATGCTTGCCATGCGTAGTCAGAACTATCAGATATTAGTCAAACACTTCCAACCAACTAGACTTGCTCTCCTTTCTCTACAAAAGCTGGGTTCATCCATGTCTAGCAGCCTAGAATTATCTTACAGAATGAGGTAATTTCTCACAGCCTAAACACTACTCACAATCTGCAAACTGACTACAAACCTCAGCCCTAGAAAAGTCTTATATTTACTACATAAGATTAGAAATCTTGGACAACATCCCAAAATGGCGTTCAACTAGCTTCATGTACATACACTGTGCAATATTGCCATTCTGTTTGTGAGAGATATAGATAAATGACCCCGTGGTATCAAATTTTCCCATTACACCCAGACTTATCCCCTATCAACTAAGAAGATACCTTGCACACTGAATATAAGCCAGCAAAACTCAGGCTGCCCCCATAAACCAGACATTCATTGTTCATTCTAGTCTTACAACAGAACGTACAAACTACCCCCTCCCTAAGATAGAAAATGTCCTCATCTAACAAATGTTATTCCTAGTGCAGGCAGTTATCAAACAAAGAAAGAATTGACACTTTAACAAAAAAAAGTTCACATCAAAATAAACATAAAGGGTTGAAACCAAACAGAAGAATCTTACTTGAATTTAGACACCAGTACTCTGCACTACAGAAAATCACACAGGAAGATTCATGCTGGTCTCACAATATATAGACACAACAACCACACATTTCTATGCCTCAAAGACACAGAATCTCCTCAAAACATATACATTCACTAAAATATATTTGGACCAAGACAGCATCCAGACGATTACCCCAATACATAAATACTGAAGCATAGCAAAGAATCCTGTATTCAAACTGCATAGATATGTTTCACCACTGGAAGGTTTGTTGGTAGATGTGTTGCAAATTATGCAGACTCTCATGTCATTCAGACTTTAGGCAAGAATCTGTAGTTACTCTAAGTCATAAAGACAAAACAAGCACAGATGGTGAGGGTGAGAGAGATCAGTGGCCAATCATTAATGCAGAGATCAAGGGCATGAGGTTGGTCTCTGGAACCTACACAGTGAAAGGAAAGAATGGACTCCCATAAATTGTCCTCTGATCTCCACATATATACTGTGACATGTTTGTGCCCCCTTCCACTAAAGTAAATAAATGGTTTGAAGAAATACTCAAGCAGGAGCACTCAAACATCGATGCAACATCATGGTATGCTCTCCAAACAAGTTCTTAACTTCACCAAAGCCTATGTTTTAAGGCACAGATGGTGAGCAACATACACAAGCCACATAACAAATAATCCATGAAACCTAGAATTGCCTCATAATATCCAGACTTTCATGGTGTCATTTTGATTTATCCAACAACACTGCTTTATATACAGAAATGAATCAATATGTTGAAGCATTTATAAGATACATGTTGCAACATGGGGTGTGCTCCACAACGTAGACTTTATATGAGGATAACACTTGGCCCAAGAAACAGAGAGACTTTGGATACTTGGCATTGAAATATAAGACAAAGATCACCCTGACAATGTCAGACTTTCTGTATAACTTCCACAATGGCCTTTAATAACACACATGTCTTTAAAACCACTTACCATGGCCTAAGAATATACAGATATACCCATATGTCATAACACATGGATACTCTTAGACTATATATCCACTCTATATCACATGGACTTTCCCTGCAAAATACACTCATAAACAGCAAGCCATGGGTCTATCACACCAAATAAAAAGTCAACCCCTACATGCTCTTATCATATGCTTCCCAAAGTTTTACTGAACACCTGTACTCAGAAAACATAAATGTAACCCATTATGAACAGAGTATAACAGGTGGATTTTCCTTCTTTTACATACTAATTCATAAGTAACACTTATTCTGTAACACCAGACATACATTCATAGGCAATATTCAAATAATTGAGAACCTTGCAATGCTACAGAACTCTCCCTACAACATGAAGAAATGTGACACACCACTCCAATTTGCACACAATCTGGTGTATGCAGTTTCTAAATGTTCTGTGTATGTCTTATGATACAGTCTCAAAATACAGATTCCTTAGAATCATATAGCATAGCATAGCATAGCATCTTAGAAACTCTTCTCAAAACATTCACTATAACAGGCAGACACACAGCCTGTATTCCTGTCTTCAAACATACAGATTTGCCTTCCCCTACCTACCTTTTGGCCATCAGTTCTAAGATATTTTACACAAAACCCACTTGCTAGATGGGCATTGTGTATACAAAGGCTCTAAGTTCCTTCACCAGCACCTCAAACCAAGCCATAGCAATAGCAAACTCCAAACAGGATCAAAGGAAGTAAAAACAAAACAAATAACCCCCAGAACAAAACAAAAACAAAAAAATCAGTCTTGCCTCACAATGCATAGAGTTTACCCAAATTTCAAATTTGTTCTGCAAAGTATGATGTTTCATCCCTCTACTAGTATGCAGAAACTTGTTACAAAGCAGGTACCTACTTCCTATGTATCACAACCATTAGAGTGCCATATAAATAGACACTCACCACAGCACCAAGAAACACTGTACTACATCCTGTATTGCCTGAGTATATGAGTACTGTAATGTGTAAACTCTTTCAGAACTACTGCCCTATCTATCCAGTAACAAAACCAACTTAATAGTCCACACACAAGTTTCATTACATGAGACTACCAGCATATGGTGCCATCATAGCATACAACGTTATCTTAAAGAGGATGACGTGAAGTTCTGAGAGGAGCATGCTGGGGGAGTTTGAGAGAAGAAGCGGCGTCATATATGAGTGTATTTCATTGTATGTATGTATGTATAAAATAATACTTAAAAATAAATTAAAAATAGTCCTACCTCCAAGTGTGGAGATTTTCACTAGAATGCACCTGATATTCAGGTAGATTTGCCTTAAAAGACAATCATGATTCAGAGTACTATAAAAACACCTTATAAGATCTGCAGTGAACCTACGATGTCTATCTAAATTTATCCCTTGACACTTAAACATTACCTATAAATCACGGGTAAGTTATACAATAGAAAAATCTCTGTATAATAAACAAATATACTCTATAACATATAGTTACCCTTCTAGCCCCAAACATATAGCCTATCTACAATTTGTCTTGGCACACAAAGCAGACATATATCACAATGTATAGACTAGCTCCACAATACATAGATGTAGAAATATGATAACCAGACATAGCCTATGACAGAAAAACATTCTGATAAACAAAATTGAATTCACACGTACAGAGTTTCCTCAAAATAAATGTAATTACTCTGTAATATAAATGCTTTATAAGGAGAAGGTATGTTTATCCACACAGAACTGCTGTAGGCCTCAGACTTGGCCCATAGAATAAATACCTATGGCATGCTCTACAAACGACTCACCAGTCATGCCCTTTACACACAGTCTTACCCTACAAACACTCTTGCTTCATCTGGGCAGATGCCGTAGTATACATGCTCCCTCCCAGCACTACCCTGGCAAACTTTCCAAACAAAAGATGCATTTCACAATGTACAAAATACTTTCAAAGTTCATGGACACACCCCACAGTACCACAGTTGTCATATTTTCAGAGCTTCCTATGTATCTAGACTCACTCAGACACGCCCAGGACCAAATCACAGCCCATATCAGATTGTCTGAAGATGCAGACTTCCACAACAGTCATACTCAAAAATGCAAAATTTCCTTACAGCTTTACATCATGCTACATCAGTATGTGATCTGAAATCTACAGGATATGCATAAAAAGGATCCTAATATACAAGTAGAAAGACATACTCACTACAATGGACAGATATCAAATCATACAAACTCAATCAGCTAATATGTAACAAAAAGGCTCACAATTCATGACACATTCAACTTCATAATGACACACAAAATTGTGTATTAATTTCAGCTGAACTTACATCACAATTCATGACACATTCAACTTCATAATGACATACAAAATTGTGTATTAATTTCAGCTGAACTTACACTACATAGCAAGGACCTATCACACCCTAAACTTATACTTATTCAGCCAAATTCTTTAGAATCCTAACAAACCTCATACCATATCTATAATTTATATATTGTGGACTTGTGTCATGATATGCAGAACTGGAATAGACCACAACCACTAGAAATGTTATACTATGTGCAGGAAGAACCCCACAGTTGAGGTACTTCATCTCTATTAAAACATAGAAGAGTTTTACATAATGCAAACATAGTTAAAGTACAAAGCTTAGCTTTTTTTCTAACAAAATTTTTGGAGTCAATGTATAAACTCCAAAATATGGATCTGCCCTGCAACATGAGGACATGTTCTAGAGTCAGGAAACATCACTGCCAATGACTTGAGCAAAGTCATGAAAGCTATGGCTGCATTCAAACTACATTAATCTTACACCAAATGCACAGTACTCATAATACACAATTCATAGAGCCAACCTGCAATCTATTGTATTACCTCAGCTGACTGCACTTGCCCCCTTTAAGTAACTTCACATGTCACACACATACCTCATTAGGCATAGACTAGCACAACAAATTCCCTCAGAGAGTCTACAGCTTAACTATCTTTTCAAATGACATCATTATTATTTAGAACATTTAGAACCATCTTTCTATCAGGAAGCTACCCCATAACATGAGTATTTGTTACTGCAAACTCTAAAATACAAAGGGACTGCCTACAACAGAATTATTCCCTTTACCACACCCAGACTCACTTCACCTTATCAGACTTGCCTAACCATACATAGAGATACACTGATCAGTCCAGAAATTAACCTCACTATGTGCAGCCTAGTTCTACAGTTGTCTTAGACTCACACACTAGGCATATAGAATGATAGAGAAACAGAAAGCAGTGCATAGAGACATGTAATCCACAGCATCCATTTAACATCATATAGTAACTTGTCCCACATTTGGCATACTCAGATTCAATTCCCGAGACAAAACTACTTATACTACACTGAAACTATAACAATGTCCAATTCTTTATATGTTAGTATTCATATGCTTCCAGTCACACAAACACAGAGGCATACTTGTGATCAAATGTATAAACATGCTCATGTCTCGTATGCAAAAAGTTCTGTTCATCAGTGGCGCACGCCTTTAATCCCAGCACTCGGGAGGCAGAGGCAATTTCTGAGTTCGAGGCCAGCCTGGTCTACAAAGTGAGTTCCAGGACATCCAGGGCTACACAGAGAAACCCTGTCTCGAAAAACCAAAACAAAAAACATGTAAATATACATGTACACATATAAATGTACACAAGTCATGACATGTGAGTATGCATATATCAATAAGACAAAAATAGATCAATGAAGAGATTTATATATGCATAGTAATTTATTAATGAGAGGTTTACTAACAGTTACATTAATCAAAGATACATAGATATGGATACATACATCTATGAAAATGTAATTATGTAAAAAGACATACAGACACAGATACAAGGTTGCTTACAAAAATGGATGCAGACTAACACTTATATTATTAAAGCAACTCATTCAGATTAATAAGAATATGCTAAAGTACATGGATATCCAGAAACAGATTCACAGAAACCCAGGCATGTATAGAGAACCAGAGTTGTACACACCCATATCCATATATAGGGATGGCACAAAAGTGTGTACAGAAGCAGAGGTGTATAAACAGTCTTAAATGTGGGGAGTACAGTGAACCAGTTTACAACTCCATAGTGATCCATAAACATATACCTATACAAGCACAGAGATATACAGATACACTCAGAAGCATCTGCATCTATTAAGTTTGTGTTCATAGACATAGAAAATGTGCAACCATATTGAAAGTATACAGAATGCCTTCAAAGATATACACTTACTCACTTTTGTAGTCATATGTATAATGCAAACATTGATGGATATTTTTTACCATAGGGGCAGATACAAAATAAATACGAGGACCAAGAAATTCATTCTATAGGTGTCTATAATTCCCATACATACTAAGTTTTCACATTTTAGATGCTTACCTAGAGACATAAATATTGACATATATATGCATGGATCCAGTCTTTGTTATATAAATGCATAATTTGCATGATGATGTGTCTACATAGGTGTTCAGATATTCACATGGACATATATGTACACAAATATATAAATAAATAAATAAATAAATAAATAAATAAATAAGTAAGTACTGGAGCATACATGTAACAAGTTAGTAGATATGTTAAGAGAATTACTGGCAAGAAAGTAAAAGTACACTTATGCATACATGTCCAATGTATACACAGATGAATGGACACAGGGAGGTTCACACGTATGAACATAGGTAGTCAGCAAAGCATGTCCACGCAGATAACAAAGCCTACATTATATGGTTAGATATGTGAAGATATAGATATCAGGAATGCAGATGCAATCCTATAGGCTTTTGTACCAGCTTGGATGGAGATACACTGAGAATCTTATAAACATGTGCACACAGCACTTTACAAAAGCACTTATTTATATAGACAAAATTAAAAGTGCAGATATGCAGTGATACCCTATATTCTTAAACACAGAAGATATATACATATATATTTAAAAGTAAGAAAATACACAAAACACATTTGCAACTATGTGCAGATTTGTGACTGCAGACATGTACAGATACTTCCTTTCTTGTTAACATTTGCACGTGTTGCTGCATATACACATACTCTATCACAGTGCTCTACATGTGGTCTCCTAAGCTTTTAATGGTATACAAATTTTATGCATATGTCAAACAAATCAATACTCACATAAAAATATATATCACCAAATGGGAGTATGGATGCATGCTACAAATAGAAGCAAACCTGCATATACACAGACACATGTGGATTTACATTGTTAAAACAGACTTCGAATCACCTATATACATACAAACTTTTGAAACACACTCATGTGTTTTAATGTGTCATTGTGTTTTTACCTCCTTCTTTGAGAGCAACAAGTATCAATCCCACTTAGCTGATTATACCATATGAATGTAGGTGTGGAAATTACCAGAAACATCTCTAAGCATCTTTTGGACAGATGAATTGCACACACACTTACCTATTTACAGAGTCATAGATATAATTCATATGGAAGCATAGAAATAAATAAACGTGTATCGCCAAATAAAGAAAAATACATACATACATAAGCATACCTACCCACCATTGAAATATTGTACTCCAATACTTAAATACCACTCTTTAAAATTTAATACAAAATTAATTCTACATTTTCATCCAAGTTCTGGTACTTACTGGCTCAGTGATGTGAGGCCATTTTTTTCTACCTTATTACCTGCGACATAGGAGTAACCATAGCACTTTCAGGATTCTCAGAGAGTTTGTGTAATGGGATAGTTAGCCTTGTGCTTGGAATATTGTGCAGGTAGATGGCACTGATGTTGTGTGTGTGCATGTGTGTGTGTGTGTGTTTGATAAAAACTGTTTAGTTAGATAGGATTAGATTTTTACAACTATTTTGTAATGGATTATTGATAAATTTTATATTTGTAGATGAACCAATAAAGACTAATCTATTAATAAAAATAGAGTATGATCACAAACAAGGTCATTTCCTAAATTCTCAGATATTGTAAGAATTTGCTTTTATCCTTGGCAGAAAGAAAGGCTCCAGATTTATGTTTCCTGGTATTGCTGCTATTGGTATTACTGTCCATTATTACTATCATCATCATCATCACTATTATTATTATTATTTTGCAATTAAACTACATTGGTGAATCTTTAATGTCCATCTGTGAGTATTCTTTTTAAAAATTCTTCTCTCATATATTACATCCTGATCACAGTTTCCCCTCCTTCCTCTCTTCACAGTCCCTCGTTCACCCCCCTTCTCCCCCAGATCCACTCTTCCTCCATTTCTCTTCGAGAAGGGCAGGCCTCCCAAGGATATCAATCAAACATGGCATATCATTTTGCAATAAGATTAGGGACATTCCCTCATATCAAGACTGGATAAGGCAACCCAGTAGGAGAAAAACGGTTTCTCCTTCAAAAGCAGGTGAAAGAGTCAGAGTTAGCCCCAGTTCTTACTGTTAGGAGTCCCAAAAGAACACCAATTTATACAACCGTAACATATATTCAGAGGACCTAGGAGGATCTAGGTCAGACCCATACAGGCTCCCTGGTTGTCACTTTAGCCTCTGTGAGCTTCTATGATCTCTGGTTAGTTAATTCTGTGGGTTTTCTTGTGGTCTTCTTGACCCCTCTGACTCCTATAAATCTTCCTCCCTCTTTTATAGAGGATTCCCTGAGCTGCACCTAATGTTTGGCTGTGGGTCTCTGCATCTGTTTCCATCATCCTCTCTGAATATGATGCTAGGATCCTATTTACAAGTATAGCAGAGTATCATTAGGAATCATTTCATTGATATTTTGCGGTCATGTTTGATTTTATCCTAGGTCTGTATCCTAGGGTATCCTAGGATACCCAGTCTCTGGTACCTGGACCTATAAGCAATGTCAGGCATGGGTTCCCTTTTGTGGCCCGTGTCTCAGTTTAGACCAGTCATTGGTTGGCCACTCCTACAATTTCTGTGTCACCAATTTTACCCCAGCACATCTTGCAGACAGAAAAAAATGTAGGTTGTAATTTTTGTGGCTGTGTTGTCCCTATCCCTCCACTTGCCTGGTTACAGGTGATGGCTGGTTCAGGCTCCATATCCTGATTGCTAGGAATCTTTGGATCACCCTTTTAGATTTTTAGGTGTTTCCAATGTTCCAGGTTTCTACCTCCCTTTCCCAGGGAGATTCATGTGTCCACCCCCCCACCCCCACCCCCCTTGAGCCCTCCTTGTTACTTAGCCTCTTTGGGTCTGTGGATTATGGTATGTCTATCTTTTACTTTATAGCCAATATTCACTTATAAGTGAGTACAATATTTGTCTTTCTGGGTCTGTGTTACCTCACTCAAAATGATTTATTTTTCTATTTTTTCCCCCTATGGGACCTGAGACTGAAATAGCTACAGTGCAAGACGGAGAGAGGCCTTCATGCATGGTGTGCATTTGCCACCTAGTGACCACACTGAGTAAGTACAGTATTTATGCATCACCACAATTGGTCCCACTGCTTAACCGTCCGAAAAGCTGTATGCGTAAGTTAGAATACATTACATTATAGTGCTTTCTGCTATATGCTGACATGCAAATAGTAATCAAAAATTGTAACTTTTCATACAAAAATAGCCCCATTTCTTTCTATCTGGATTTTCCTGAGACTATTATCTACCAGTTGTCTTTATACCATACTAATAATTTGTCACTTAACAGCACAAGTTAGACATTTACTGCACGGTTGTCTTCAAGTTAGCATCTGAAGTTTATCATAAATTTCAATATGCACAAAGCTGTCATTACTATATTGTGAATATGTGGATATTTATACTTGAAAGCAAGGTAATCACTTTTAAAAATATTCAACAAAGTAAAACACTATTCTAACTTGATGACTTAAAAGAAAAAAAATAACAAATAAGGTATTTGACAGACAGAAAATTCACTTAATTTTCTGCCTCCTTGAAAAAACCAATTCACTGTACTTCTGCCACATAATTCATTCTAATGTAACAGTTTATGTTTAAATGCCTTTAACTGGTCACTCTACCATACAACTGTACAGAAAATATTTGGGAATGGAAAGAAACTGTCTTGTGAGTCTATGCCTCTAAATATTAAGATTTTTATTATTAAATTGTTTGTGCTGAATGTTTGGTCTGAAAAGAATAAAATATTATGTGTTGGTAAATAATGAGTAGAAATGAAAAGTGTAATTGTCTATAAGTGTCTCTCTTAAGTGAACATGAGTGTATTTTCTCCTGATTAGTTCATAGCTCTGAGGATGACTAGTATCTCTAATGCCCCGCCCTCATTTTCTTCATTCCTCTGGGGACCAAACCCACACACAGCCTTGCACATACTAGGAAGGTGCCTTGCCACTGAGCTACATCGCTAGCCCTTATTTTTAATTTTACAGATGTGAGAACACAGGTAACTTTGTTCATGTAAATGATTAAAAAGGAATCTAATGAGTATCTAAGTCACAGTCAAAAACCACACAGTGACTTATTAGCAAGGTGGTGCGTGCCTGTAGTTCCAGTACTTGGAAGAGGAGTATTTTACAGGAAGAGGAAGAGGAAGCAGGAGTGTTTTAAGATTCAGGCTAATGTAAGTTATGTAGTGAGATCCTCTCTCAAAAAAATGACTTTTCAGATGTGATTGTATAAAGAAGACTACTAGAAAAGAGGAGGGGGATCAACAGAAGTGACAGGGTGAGAGGACAATGGGTAAATATGGTCAAAACACATTACATTTATGTGTCCATAAAACACATTGTATATGTACTAATGAAAAATAGGAGACAGAACCAAAAAATTCTTAAACTGAAAATGTTTTTCAATGATTTAAAAAATTAGTACATTTAAAAAACATAATAGATTCTCTAATTTCATGAAAACAAGGGACCCCGTGATTTATGAAAGGTTGTATTGGAGCAGTTGATTTTTTTCAATTTCTAGGAAGCTTACCAAAATGACTTTACCAATATTTACCAAATGGCTATTAGATTCATTATACTTTTATTTTTTGGGACATTTATTTTTGCTCCCTTTGCTTATTAATACATTAGAAGAATCAAAATGCATAGATCAATATGTGCTTCCTAAAGCAATCATTTTAATAAACTGCTTTGAAATTATTATATACTTTAGATATAAAAACTTGAAACTATAGATTTGAATTAATTTTATACAAAATATTCAATTATAATTTAATTGGAAAGTGCACAGTTCATGTCAAGATAATCAGCAAAATCAGATTAACTTTTAAGAATATCAGACTTAATTTTTAATAAACAACATTAACATATATTTTAGAAGTTATCAAGACCACCGAAATTAAGGAATACTTACTGATAGATAACAAATTAAATTAAGATAATAGTGATGTATTTTATCCACATATAAATTATTCTAGTTCTGGTATGCAATTTAAAATTAATCCATGTAATATATAACTGAGATTATGAGATATGAATCAGTGACTCTGATCTCATATATAGTTTCCTTTGGTAAATATGTAAGTATTTGCTTTTATAACATTGATGCTGAGTTTATGCAAATCGTTGATTGTACTTAGTGTTTCTTTAATCCATGAACTTTGTTGACTATGGAATTAAACATTTCAACTAAATTTTATTATATAGAAGGTTATCTGTTGTTAAAACTAATTAGCATTTTAAGTTTATAGTGTAATGTAGGTAATAAGGTAATTTTAAGGTGAAATGAGAATTGATTTTAATTGGAAAAAATATTACATAATATAGTTAGATACTTTTTTAACTAAATTAACTGAAAAAATTCTATGCATACATTTTTCCAGCATACAGTTTTTAGTGTTGGAGAATGAATATCCAGTTTCAGTTAAAAGAATGCACTAGTGATAGATATTGCTGTTCATTAGGTTTATTGCTTTCTCGTGAAAATGGTTATTAATATTGGTGAGAGCTAGAAAAATAATGCTTAATTTTAGTGTTTTCTCATGTGGGTCATTTTGGGAGAGAATCCATCCGAAGGTTGAATACCTGAAAGTTGATGCTCTGATATCATCCCTGCTCGTGTCGTGCTTGAGAAGAAGTCACGCATCAGTAGAGAGATTTCAAGATCACCACTCTAGACCCCACAGGCTTGATCTAGAACAATATGTTATTGTCATTTTTTTTGAACTAATTGGTTTACAAGGCTGGAACTAACTGCCATGTTCAAATTTCTGAAAATACTTTTATGGTTGATCAAATGTCCTGGAGTGGAATAATTTTATTTGGTTGATTAAATGCATATATTGATTAGGCTGACCTAGGCTAGTATAGGAGCTATAATAAAATATGTGGGCACTGGTGCTTGAAGCACAGCTGGCTAGCATGACAATATAGACACTAAGCACAGTAATCGTCTCCTATGTTGAGCAAAATAAATACAATGGAAATTAATTTCTTTTGATTTTTAAACCTTTTCAAGTGTTACATGAAATTTTTTTGTTTAAATGGGTGATTCATATTACATGCATACATATTGATTAGGAACACTTAACCTTCAAACTCTTAGTGTAGAAAAATAGGTTCATAGCCTAGTCATGTGTAGTTGCATATTACTATTCTGATGGATGGTACCAGTACCTTTTTCTAGTCTTTGTATTTTCTTCTTAGGACTTTTTAGTTGTAAGTAGGTAAAAGTAAAAACAAACAAACAATGAAAAACAAAAACAACCTCAAATGACAATAGTTCATAAAGAGTATTTGAAGAATAATCATTTATTGGTACCTAGAAATTATTCTACTATGAAACTGAGAAGGCTTCTCAGTGGTTGACTTATTTTGAAGCTTTCAGAGGTTTACCATACCTTAAAAAATCCAATATAATAAAGATGCAATGCTAAGAATAAATCCACTTGTAGAAAACTGTCGTAAAAGGATTTATCCATAGATGTTTAATTTTATGACTGCTGAAATAGCTTTATTAACACTTACATAGGGGACTATCTTTCATATAAGTCCTAACATCACCACAGAAATCACTGATTTTGCAAATATATGTATATATACACACGGTGATAATTCTCAGTCATCTGCATTTTTGCCCAGTGTCAGTATGTTTCTGTACTCCCCGAAACACAGTTCTCCGACACATAGTCAGGGGCAGCTAGGAGGAATAATTAAGTGTTTACCTTAAATGTATTTACAGACTTGAGTGGAAGCAAATCAAATTATGAGCTCTGCTGCTTCCATCTTAATTATCTCCTATTATATAGTGTCAATATGTACTAGAAATGCAGAAATAAATAAAGTAGCATCCTAAAAGAGGATGCTATTGGATAGCAAGTATATTATGATTTCATAGGTATAGAAACATGAACAAAAATAACATCTTACCAATTCATTTGTCAGGGCAAAAGAATCATGGAGTATAGGAAGCCAAACTTGAAAGTCAAACGTATTAAGCACTGGAGTTTGGACAGCAGTGAGAATGGCTGCAGTGTGAATGTGGTAGTTAGGAAAACCCAATTTGTAGTTCTTATTTAAATGTCACCCTAGGTTTCTTAAATAACAGTGTACATTTGTTATTTGACACTTTGCCTACCATTTTGTTATTGAGTCCCTAATTTAGAAGAGAAAGGGCTCAGCAACAGTTGAGGTGTTTAGAGCCATGGTTGGAGGCAGACTGCATCTCACCAGACTGAAAACATTTAGAATGTCTGCAGTAAGAACCACTTAGCACAGTTTTGTGTGAGTTGGTGTCCTTAGTGGCTGTGTTTATTTTTCATAAGTGGGCTGACAGTGGGCCCTTTTCCTGATCATGGCTTAAGTTTAGTTTCAGCATCAGTGAATTATTTTGTGACAACAGGGCCTAAGAGAGAAAAGAATGGAGATAGAGCTGCTCTCTTTGTGTTATTTTATGTTACTAGAGGTCAGCACGATGGATCAGAACTGGACAAGAAATAGACTATTCTCAAGAATCAGTAATCTAGAAACAAGAGTTGGCATCGAGGACTTGTGAAATATTTCTGATTTGAATGGTACTCATGATGACAATAAGAGATCAGCAACACATCCAAAGATTTTTGTTAAATGAGATAATCGAAAGAACAGTTAAATGTTACACTAAAACTTGAGAATTTTTAAAATAAAAAAGTTGCTTAAAATATAATTATGTTGTTTCTTTCTTCCCTTTCCTCTCTCCAACCTTCTCATACACCTTCCAACACTCTCAGATTTCTTTGTAATTTGCACACACAGAGAGAGACAGAGAGAAACAGAGAGACAGAGACTCTCAGTTCAAATTACTTCTTTTGGGTGAGAGGAAAAGAGTATGTCAGCTTACAGTGTCACATCATGGTCCATCACAGAGGGAAGTCATGGCGGGAACTCAGCTAGTGCAACATCTTTCTTAGAGGTAGAAACTGATGCTGTAGCTGTGGATGAACGTTACTTACCTACTTATTTCTCATGAGTTGCCCAGTCTGCTTTCTTTTCAAAAATTGTTTGGTTTCCAGATTATAAACCAATTCCATTATTTCTACCTTCCCTTCCTCCCCTCTAGGCCCTCCTATGTACCCTTCCTTGCTCTCTTTCAAATTCTTGTCCTTTTTCATTAATTGTTTTTACATGCATATTTGTGTATGTAGATACATATATATCCCTAAATATAACCTTCTCAGTCTGTATAATGTTACTTGTATACGTGTTTTCAAGGGTTGACTACTTGGTATTGGATGACCAATTGGTATGCTCTTCCCTGGGAAGTACCACCTCTCCCATTCCTAGCACTCTTTAGTTGCTTGTAGTTCTCTGTGTAAGGCTGAGGCCTTTGAGGTTTTTCCCTTCTACATTAGCGTGTATATTGATGCTATTCTTGTTCGGCTTATGTTTTGGTAGTACTATTGGTGAGACTATGGTTGTAGTTTCTGATACAACAAGGAATCACAATCTCACAGAAAACTCTCTGATCTTCTGGCTATTACAATTTCTTCATCCAGTCTTCCCCAATCTTCCCTGAGCCTTAGGTACAGGAGTTGTTTTGTAGATGCATCCATTGGGAGTGGCCTCCACAACTCTGCACTTTGATTGGGGTTGTAGTTTTCTGTGATGGTCTCCATCTGCCATAAAAAGAAGTTTCCTCGGTGAGGAGGCAAGGATTATGATCATCTGTGAGAGCAAGGCAAATATTTAGAGTGAAGTTAGAGTAAAGTAATGGTTGTAGGTTCTCCTCCAAGATATTGATCCTGGGTGATTGGCTAGGTGTCTAGTATTAGACATGATTTATCTCCTGTTCAATAGGTCTTAAGTCCAATTAGAGAGCTGTTGGTGTTGGCTACTGTCAAGGTATGTGAGTCACTACTGCACCTTTAGAGATGCTGCATCACACTGGTCATTAATGTAGCTCATAGCTGGGTAGGAATATTAGGGGTTTCCTTCCTTTGGAAGTGTATATGGTGCCTTCTATTACCATGAAAGCTAGATTTCAAGGAGAAAGCCTTCAGGGAAATTCCAGTTCAAGGGCCTCTGGACCCTGGGCCTGAAACTTAAGGATTTTTTGGCAGTAAGTCTCATGGGCTGTTCTTTCACAAGTGCAGATGGTCTTTATGCTTGGTTTACTGCTCTGCTATTACTTTTGAAATTCTTAATGTGTTTTGAACAAATGGCTCTGTATTTGTATGCTGTAGTGTGTCTCACAAATTACAAAGCATCTGTTATTCCAAAAAAGATACTTGTTACTAAATAATTTACTGAAGTTGCTCAACTACAATTGAAACTTCACTTTTCTGACATTCTTTACTGAATTCTGACAATTCAAGAGGAATGGTTATATTGTTCAGCAGTACTTCCTATTGACTTCCATTGTGTTTTTGCCACCATGTGGGGTATCTTCTGTATCTTTGTTTCTTCTTACATAAAATGTCAGTTGTATTACACTTAGCTTCCTTGATTCCATGTAAAAGTAATAGGTTCAAATTGAAATTCCTGTGGAAGTACTTCAAGATCTATAAAGGTTGATAGATATGTCAAATAATTCAGTCCCCTCCAAAACATGGCGTGTAGGTGACAGACATCTATCCAGGTCCTGAAAGCCTCCTTGGTCTCAGCATTGAAACTGTTGTGACCCGTGATGGTGGTGCTGGTATTCTAAACTTCTTAGAGCTAGATGATCAATTTTAAAATTTAAAAGCTCAAGCAGGCCACCTTACTGTTGTTAAAAGGTTTGAGTCCAGTCATGAAGAAAAGTGACTAGAAAACAGAGGAGAGGAAATATAATCTGTAAACATTCTGTGAGCACCAGGCTTAGAGAGAGAATACCAAGGGTGCCATCCATTAGACACATACAGAAGTTTCCTTGTGGCCCCAAAGGGCATTCAGAATTGCTTCTCTCTAAGGAAAAACTTTTCCATCAGATCTGTGAGCTCACATTCCTGCATGGAAATAAGACAAGCATGTACAGGAGATATTGAGAAATCTAGGCGATAACAGTTGGCTTAAAAGTATGCCACTCTACACATATATGTATATATGTAAAACAAAAAGCTCTTCTAAATACTTCTAGGCCTTTTGCAATAACATTCACTCAAATAGTAAATTTAGCACTTCAATTGAAGCCATAAAGTGCTATTGGGAAGATGATTTCTAGGTCATCTTGGCACTATTTTATGTTTCTGATGGGAGATAAGTATCAATGATTTAGTGATTCTCCCACTGAATCTTCTATTTTGCTGACCAAAGGGTCATTGCATCCCTCTCTGCTCCTTAGTCCTGGTTAGACTTGAGAATTAACTTAATAGCACTTTCTACACCTTCATACCAATGAGGAATTCCTGACCTATCCTGTAAGGCTGCGTTCAGAAGGCTTTACCAGTGGAATTGTGCTCTATGGAAGTCTGGTGGAAAAAAAATATGTGTGTGTGTGCATGTATGTGTTGTGACATAAAAATTTAAAAGGACTCATGAAAAAATTCTTTGTTGAATATTTAAATTTCACCAATTACATCATATTTATTTTAATATATAGGGCACTTAGTTTGATTAATATAAGGTATAATTGTGAGGTTCCTGTAGGGTTCCTCTCCCACTGAGGCCCAAGCATGCAGTTCAAGTAGGAGGGAAAGGGATCCAATGTCAGGAAACAGACAGAGACAGCCCTTGCTCCCCTTCTTAGGGGACCCATATGAAGACAAAGCTGCACATTGCTACAAATATGTAGGAGATTTAGGTCCACCTCCTGCATGCTCCCTGAGAAGTTGCTCAGGCTCTGTGTGCCCCACGGTCCCATGTCAGAGACCAGAGTTGCCACCAGAGTTGCCACCACCAGCCAATTTCTCACCCCCAGCCCTCTCTCACTCTCCCATCTGACACTGTAGTTCTTCTTGTGGTGTTTTTGACCCCTCTAACTTGTTGACTTCTACCCCTGACAATTCCACAAGACTCCCCAGGCTCTGTGCTGTTAACTGTGGGTCTCTGCATCTGCCTCCATCTGGTTCTGGATGAAGCCTCCCAGGAGAAAGTTATGCTAGCTTCATGTCTGTAAGCATAGCAGAGTATCATTAATAGTGTCAGGGGATGGGTCTCTCCCATGGGATGGGTCTCAAGTTTGGCTAGTCATCGGTTGATGTTTCCTTTAGTTTTTGCTCCATCTTTATTCTTGCATATCTTATAGGCAAAACAAAATTTAGGCTGAAGGTTTTGTGGATAGATTGATGTCCCCCTTCCGCCACTGGAAGTCCTGCCTAGCTACAGGAGGTGGCCACTTCAGACTTTATATTGCCCTCTGGTAGACATCTAAGCTAGGGTTATCCTCAAAGTCTCTCCGTACCCTCTCCCATCCCAGGTTTCCAGTTAGTCACCAGAGTTGCCACCACCAGCCAATTTCTCACCCCCAGCCCTCTCTCACTCTCCCATCTGACTGCCACCCCCATTTCCTTCCTCATGTCCTCTCCTACCCAATTCTCTCTCTCCATCTACTTCTGATGACTACTTAGATTCCACTTCTGAGTGAGATTCTCACATTCTCCCTTGGGATCTCCTTATTACACAGTTTGGGTTGTCCTGCATTTTATGGCTAATTATGTCCACTACATATAAGTGGACATAATTAGCCATAAATATTTCTTTCTGGATTTGTGTTACCTCACTCAGGGTGATATTCTCAAGTGGCTTTGTTGAGAGATTTAGTCTCTGATTTTCTTTTACATACCACTCATTTTGAACATGCAACCTCTTTCATGTCTTGTTCATCACTACAATATTAGAAGTGAACACTACAAGCTGGAAAACAGAGGCAAACACTTCCCTGACTAATCACAAACACAGTGTTTTTGTTTGATTGCTTTATTTCTAGAGCTTCTAGTAGTTTTTTTCTTTCTTTTACATTTTTAAAATTTAAATTTATTTTTTTTTCTCATTCACTTTACATCCTGCTTAGATACAATCCTGGTCTTTCTTTTCATGCACAGCTCTTGTGAACATGGAAAGCAAGAGATAATAGATTTGGTATGTGCTCTGTCTTGATTGGTTATAGCAAAGGATGATTGTTCTCAGTCAGCTTCACTGAGAGCTTCCTTCTTGCTGAAGAAGTAGAATTATCCAACAAAATTCATCTGGCTAATTCCTTTGTGCTGCAGCCTGATAGGATACATCCTGTCCCTTCTTAGGACAATGATCTGTAAATCTGATAGGGAGTAGAGTGTGCTGTGCCCTGCCTTGTGTAGTGAAAAGAGGAGTTTACCCTTTTACAAAGAAAAATCTGGGACAGAATGTAAAATATTAACTGTCACCTTAGTGAAATGTTATTAACATTATGAACTTACATTTTATTGTACTCAGGAAAATGTGTTTCCTTTTTGGAGAAAGTGAATCCAGCACCAGCTAAAGATAATTTCACTCAGCTTCATTTAATGGCATCAATAAATACTTTATCCGAGAGTGGAACAGCACTGTTTCTGTTTATACTCAAATTATTTTTCATCTCCTAATTCAATCAAGTTATTCTTCAATGTAGCTACTGTAATTTTATTCAGACAACAAAACACCTGACCTTTGAATGCTAAGTCAGCACTCTAGGGAGTGCTCTTCAGTGTCAGTGCAAATATCAATCAGGAAGCCAGAAAATGGTGATGCCACTCCAGCATGACTAGTTGAGTGCTCTTTATCTCACTTCCCAGTTGCTAGTCTACAAAATGAGAAAATAGAGAATATTTAGTCTGCCTACTCCATGGGGCTATTGTGAGTATAAGTGAGAAATCTCATATAAACCAACATTTTAAAATTGAAATGAATAGCTTCTAATCTAGGATAAACGTTTACTGATTTTTTAATTTATAAGATACTGATCATGCCAATGAGGTAGAGATTAGACTAATTCATGCTAGAGGCTGGAGATCACTTGTCATGAGTATAAAAAGGTGCTTTTAAATTCTGAAACAGCGTTTATAGGATAAACCTACATTTCAAATTAAAGCAGGTGTTGAGATATTATATCCCAATAAACATCTATTAAAAGAACAGAAAACATTTTGGTAGTGAAACTTTTCTAAAATCACTCTTTAATCATCCTGAATAATGTGGAACATACGGTTTTTATGATACATTATCTCCTGCCCAGCTTTAAGCCAAGCAAACTGGCCCAGTCTATGAAATAAACAATGGAGGAAGAGGCATCCCAGCCTTGCCTTTAGTGCAAAACAAAAAGCAAGCACATAGATGTTGATGTAATCAATTGATATTGATTCTCTCAAGGAGCAGCCAGAAGAGAGGAGCAATTTGAGGTTTAGTGAATGGCTCAGTCACTAAAGACGAGGGAAGCACAGGATATCCAGCTTGAGGCTAGCAGAGAAGAATGAAATCCTACAAATTACAGAAAGAAGAAGGCAAAAGGAAAGAATGATAAAACAAACAAGATGATACTTGTAACTATTTGGAGGATATTTTGTTTTGCTGCTTTCAAACCATGTCCTAGGGCAGGCAAGATAGCTCAGTAGGGATGAGCTGAATTCACATGGAAACCACATGGTGACAGGAGAGAACTGATTCCTACATATTGTCCCCTGACTCCACAAACATGTGCGCAAGCCCCTGAGTGCACGTGCTTGTGTGTGTGTGTGTGTGTGTAGACACACACACACACACACACACACACACACACACACACACGAGTACACTCTCTCTCTCTTTAAAAAGGAAGTAAACCCTATCATTTGTAACAATATGGAGGAAGAAGCATTAAGTGACACAAAATTACATAACCTCACAGGTAGCATCTAAAAGTATTGAACTCAAGGGCATATTGAGTAAAATGGTGTTGACCAAAGGCTGGGATGGGAGCAGACGTCCAAAGGGTAAAGTCTTTGGTTAATAAGTATAAATTCTGGAGAGCTCTTATACAACTACAGTTAATAATATATTGCACATTGCTACCTTTTAAGTGTTATTGTAAAATTGATAAGTATGTCAGTTAAATTGGTATGATAGTCATTTCACAGTGCATATATTTTCTTTTTTGTTTTGTTTTTTTGTTGGGATATTTTATTTATTTACATTTAAAATATTATCCCTTTCACGATTTCCCTTCTGGAGACCCCCTATCCCACACCCCTCCTCCTGCTTCTATGAGAGTGTTCCCCCACCCACACACTTCTGCCTCCCTGCCCCTGGCATTCCCCTATACTAGGGTATAGAGCCTTCCCAGGACCAAGGGCCTCTCCTCCCATTGATGACTGACAAGGCCATCCTCTGCTACATATCCAGCAGGAGCCATGGGTCCCTCCATGTGTACTCTTTGCTTGTGGTCCAGTCCCCCATACATTTTCTTTTCTTTTTTTTTATTAGATATTTTCTTTATTTACATTTCAAATGTTATACCCTTTGCTGGTTTGCCCTTCGAACCACCCCTATCCCCTCCCTGCTACCCCTGCTCACTAACCCACCCACTCCCGCTTCCCACATACATTTTCAAGATGTCATGTTATAGACAATAAATGTAGACAATACATATCTTTAATATTTTCTTCAATTTAAAACATCTTAAAAATGACTTGATTGAAGAGATATTCTGCAGTATAAGACCTGACAACTTCCTGGTTTGCCAGTAAAAATACATTTGAAGGTGCTTCAGTATCTCTCTAGGGCTGGATGAACTATCTGCTGAGGTAGGATTTCAGAGTAAACAACAGATTAGCTGTGTATTTAATGCGGGGTATTAAGAGCTTCCTAGAAGGAGATTAAGTCCAAACATATTACAGTCTGCTAATGCATTTGATTAATGTCGCTGGCAATTTTTACTTTTCAGGTTTTTCAATGAAACCTGTGCTTGTGACTCTTAAGACAACTGTAGGGATTAAGAACATTTAGATGCCTTGCTTGCAAACCCCGTGTGGTCTGCTTCTCTGCGGGAACTCAGTTAGCTGCCTACATGTCTGCCCATACTGGGAGCCTGGGCAAGGGCTGGGCTGTTAGCAAGACAAAGGGAAGTGAAACAGCATTGGCCAACAGGAAGCATGGTGTTTGCAGATGTTCCTTAGCCTTTGTACCTCACTCTCTGTTATCTCCTTTCCTGAATCCCTTGATGATGATTACTTTAGAGAGAGGGACACTTAAGAAATCTCCAAAGGAGAGCTCTCACCCAGGTCCTCTTCTGGGCCTTCCAGGGATCCTGGTCTGGAACTATGTTTTCTGTTGCTCAGGCTCTTTTAGCTCTGTAGGTTTTTCTCGCACCTACTTCATGTGCTGCTGTCTTTGTCCACTGTGCTCTTTACCATTGCTTCAGTGGTTCAAAATGTGTTTCTTACATCAAGACTCACCTCAAATACTACTCTCCTGTTATGATGGTTTCTATATGTTTGGCCCAGGGAGTGGCACTATCAGGAGGCGTGGCTTTGTTGGAGTAAGTGTGGCCTTGTTGGAAGAAGTATGTCACTGTGGGCTTGTGCCTTAATACCCTCATCCTAGCTGCCTGGAAGTCAGTATTCTGCTAGCAGCCTTCAAATGAAGATGTAGAACTCTCAGCTGCTCCTGCACCTGTCCTGCCTTGATGATAATGGACTGAACCTCTGAACCTCTGAACCAGTCCCAGTTAAATGTTGTCCTTACAAGAATACCATGGTCATGGTGTCTGTACATAGCAGTACAACCCTAACTAAGACAGAAATTGCTGTGATAGGCCTGACCATACTTTTGTTTAGAAGGATGTAGATTTGTGGATTTTGAATTTGGAAAGCAATGGGATGCTTTAAGTGGGGTCTAATGGGTCATCCTAGTAGGAATATGGAAGACTCTGTTCCTGTGAGTGATTAGAGCTGTGCAGACATGGTCCAAGGGGTTTCAGTGGAGAAGAATTTCAGGATGTGGCATAAAGACTGTTTTGTGGTATTTTAGTGAAGAATGTGACTGTTTCTTTCCCTTGTCTGAAGAGTCTACCTGAGGCTAAGGTAAAGAGATTTATATTAATTGCATTGACAAAGGAAGTCTCAAAAAAATCCCAGCAGAGACTTCGTTCTCTGGTTAAATCTCATGAAGGGTGTTTTGAATAAGTGTACCAAGCTTAGAAAGGAAAAATATAAAATATGTGGGTCAAATATTAAAGGGGCACCATGATACTGAATCCTGTGTTGAAGGATATTAAATTGAATTAAGGGAGTGGTGAACTTGGGGCAAGATCCCACCCAGCAAAATTTGGGTTCAGATATGGTCATTGTATAAACCTTTAATCCCAGAAGACAAAGCCCAGCTGATTTACTGAGTTCAAGGCCAGCCTGGGACGGAGCAAATTCTAGGTGAAGAAAGCCTAAATCTGAATGTGGTGGTACACACCTATAATCCCAGGAGACAGAGCAATGAAGATTTCTGAGTTCAATGTCATCTACAGAGCAAATTCCAGGACAGCCAAGCTTAGGCAGTGAGGGAGGTGGAAAACAGAAAGCTGGTAATAGAATAAGGGGGGCCATACTCCAAGCCCAGCAAGTAGCAGAAATTGGCAGCTTCAGCCATGTGGCTCTGGCTTTACAGTCAAGAATAGAAGGGACTGATGCTGATTAGCTGGAGCTAAGAAATTAGTTGTGATTAAGAAGAGACCAGCATCATTGAGGTGAAATCTTCTGGGAAGTGTTTTCTGAGAGCACAGAGGCTGTGTTTCAGAGATAGCCAAAGTTCTACCTCATGCTACAGCTGTAGTTGGTAATGTGTAAGAATCACCCAGGTGGTACTGGTTTTGAAGGCATGAAGGCATCATGAAGAACAGCTCAGGCTTGGCACTGTGAGAGTCCATGGAAGGCCATTAGTAAAGGTACAGCCTCAGTTGTAGTTGACAGCCCAGGACTGAAGGGGTCATGCAAATGAGTTGAGGCTTGGCACCATGAAGAGAGCCTATGACAGACTATTGATGAAGCCTAGTTGCAAGGGAAGACCCCAGTGTGTTGGAGATGATCACTAAGAACAGCAGCAGCAGTGGAGTGGATCAACCTGAGCTTAGAGTGCTACAGAGGGCAGAGCTGGAGAAGTAATGCCATGCTTTTGGAGGACCCTAGAAGATCATGTGTGGATCCCAGACATTGAAACAAGAAGTTGTGACATTGAAGTTGCCTTAGAAGCTCCAAGAAATTTGAGATGCCAAGGCTCTGAGATATCTGCAGAGGAAAGCTGATAACAGGGAATGAAACCAACCCAGGAGAAAGAACTTTGTTGCAGTCAAAAGAGATGAGAAAGGAGTTGGAGATCTGAAGACTGCTTTGACATCAGACATGGAGATGCAGAGTTTGGAGTTTGCCCAGCTGGTTTCCTGTCTTGCTTTGGGGATTACAGTTAAGTGATTGGATCAGAAGAGACTTTGAACTTTTAACATTGTTGGAACTGCTATAGACTATGGAGACTTTGGAAATTGGACTAAATATATTTTTTATTATTCTATGGCTAGGTATGGCCCCCATAGACTCATGTATTTCAACAAGCCTATGGGAGCCAGGGAAAGGAATATGATGGTTTCTATATGCTTGTCCCAGGGAATGTCACTATTAGGAGTGGCCTTGTAGGTGTGTCACTGTGGGCATGGGCTTTAAGACCTCTCCCTAGCTGCCTAGAAAAGAGTCTTCTAGCAACTTTCAGATGAAGATGTAGAACTCAGCTCTGCCCACATAATTTCTTCCTGGATACTGCCATACTCTTGCTGTGATGATAGTAGACTGAACCTCTTAACCTGTAAGCCAGCCCCCAATTAAGTGTTGTGCTTACAAGAGTTTTCGTGGTCATGGTGTCTGTTCACTGCAGTAAAACCCTAACTAAGACACCTGTTATCCCATCCACTATAATCAAGAAACCAATACTTCAGTAATCTCTTCTGTTTCAGCTCATCATGATCAATAGCAATACCTCAAATGGCTGCCAGTTCCAAGGTGAAGAGGAAGATAGGGACGGAATGAAGCCCCTCAAGCTTATATTGGGAAATTACTTCCCACCACTGATATCAATCTTTGGCTGTGCTTGTTTGACCAACTACTATGTTCAGACATTCGCTTGTCACCTTCATTATATGCTATATGGATAGTGCAAGGTTTTCTGAGCTCTGGGAGATCTCCTTGATTAAGATTATTTTATTGATGTGTCAAATATTTAAATATTTCTAAATGTATCATAGATTCAGAAGGAAGTTTTTAATTTTTTTCTTTTGCAGAAATTCACAGCAAACCATTCTGGATAGTATATAGTTTAATAAGCTAAATGCATCACTATTTTGAGTAGTTGGGGATTTCTTGAAATCCTGTGAAATTAAAGTAGAATTAAAAAACTTTAAAAAAAAGGAAGTTAAAATCCTTTGCTAGCTAAAGGGGTCTGCAATCCTATAGGAGGAACAGCAATATGAACTAACCAGTAACCCCCCCCCCCCCGGGCAGAGCTTGAGTCTCTAGTTGCATATGTAGCAGAGGATGGCCTAGTTGGCCATCATTGGGAGGAGAGGCCCTTGGTCTTGCGAAGATCATATGCCCCAATACAGGGGAATGCCTGGGCCAGGAAGCAGGAGTGGGTGGGCTGGGGAGCAGGGTGGGGAGAGGGTATAGGGGACTTTTGGAGAGGAAACTAGGAAAGGGGATAGCATTTGAAATGTAAGTGAAGAAAATATCTAATAAAAAATAAATAAAAAATCCTTTGCTAGATATGGTAAATCATGCCTATAACCTCATCGGCCAGAAGACTGATTCAGGAGGATTGCTGTGAGTCTGAAGATAGGTTGGAGGTTCATAGTAAGTTCTAAGTGAGTCTGAGGTACAGAATGAGGTCTTTTCTTCAAACCAGACCAGACCCTTATATCCTGATTCTAAACATTCAAGTGTATCAGAACTGGTGGATTTCCCCTGTAACCTGTATGTTCATTTCTGCCACAATTCAAACTGTAGTGTTCTAGAAATTAATTATACAGATAGAAATCTATAATGAGATGAATGGTTTTCTGTAATATGCCTTTGAAAGTTTGATTTTTCTTTCAGTGATGTATGCATTCTCTTCCTTAAGTGTCTGAGTATTTTTAGAGTAGAGGCCTTACCTTCTTGGAGGGTCTTGGCACAGTGACCTATGTGAGAGCGGCTTCTCAGTTGATGAATGCATGAAATTGTGTGTTTGTGTGTGTATGTGTTTGTTGATAGGTATCTGTGTGTTGGCTGTTTGCTCAGTTATGTGGTGGGACAATGACAAACAATAGATAAACCAATACTTAGTGAAACAGAATTATCTCCAGGTCATCACCAGCAAATGGCTGAGGAGGATAATTGAAGAAAATAAAAAGGACGCAAGCACATTGACCCAAAGCTCTCTTTAATGTATACAGCTCTGTGTTAGGGAAACACATGTTGATAGGTACTAAGAGTCATTTAAGTAGACTTTTTAGTTACCATGCATTCCTGAGTATCAGGCAGGTGGCTATTTGTATTTAAGTGACCTTTACTGACTCTTTTATCTGAAAACAGATGATAGACCAAAGAGGCTGTATAACCAACCAGTGGTCTGTAACACCCCAGATACTCTTTTGTTTAATATAAGGCTGTTAATGAGGCATCTGATTGTTCCTAGCCGATGTGTGGATTGTTCCAGAAGTTATTCACTCCATTCAACTAGAAACCCCCTGAGTTAATTTGCCTCTTTAGCCATCTCATTCTTTGTGTGCTGAAATTGATGGCTGAAGAGGCATCAAATAATTTGTCCAAAGCCCAGTATACACACACCACACACACACACACACACACACACACACACACACACACACACACACAGGCAAAATTGAAAATTATTTCAACAAAAAATGAAAATCTGCTCTGATAAACTTGACTGAATGATATTGCTACTGACATTTTTTTGTTGTTGTTGTTATAAAGAAAGTCAGCTTCTTTGCTGTAATCATCATTGGGGAAATAATTTTCACTAATCAAGAGAAGAGAAAGTTAGGAGAGATGACACCTTTTCAACTACCAGTTCCTTTCAGGATGTCGAGACCTGAGATTCCAGAGTCTTTGTGTTGTCACTAACAATAAATCTAGTCTGGGACAAGTCTTCCACCCTAGGCTCTCAGCCACCACATAATGGAGTTGGTTAAATGCTATTGGAGATCTGTAACTCTTTGAAACATTTTTAATTTTATCACTGTAGGCAATGCCATTTCATAGGGGTAGTCAACAAGTTCTCTAGAAGATGTGATAAAGAATATGTAAAAATGTCTTGCATGTATGTATAATAAATTTAGACCTTAGATTGCACATATGGCTTTCCGAGTCTGGCACACATAATGATTTCCAATTCATCCATTTTCCTGCAAATGGCACAGTGTTACTTTCCTTTATGGCTAAATGAAATCTCATTGTGCGTACAAACCATATTTTCTTTATCCATCTTCCATTGAATTAATTTCTTCATAAGGCCATAATTTTGTCATATTAAAGAAATGACATTCTGTTACACGAATGAAAGAGGTGCTCCTAAGCCCAAGTTACATAGCTGCTTAATGAATGGGAAACACAATATTGAACTAACCTTGACCTTAATCACATCTCGAGAGCAAAGGCTTTGGGCTTAGTTCTTGATTTTTTCTTTTAAATCAAGCAGATAGTAGACTTGAATTCATTCTGTCTTAGCTGCTGTTTCTTGTCTGAATGTCTGACCAGATTACAATATTTATATGGATTGCCAGTGAGATAGATGGCATTTCTTAATATGTTTTCAGGAAGGAAAATGGGGATAGTAACAAGGATTGTTACTATCTTCGCAGTTAAGGGGATTGTTTTCACCAGATTTTTCCTGATTTTTTTTTTCTTTTTGTTAATGGAGGGCTTTTTGACCCCACATGAGAACTAAGGAGGTGAAGGCAGAAAGTAAAGTTTCTTTGGAAGTGGACTGATGTAAGAAATAAAGCAAGCGGCCATCAGTTTTATTTTCCAGACTCCCCCTCCCCCTGAAGGCCACACTCTCTCTGAGATCTGCCATCACTTTCTACTCAGGAGATCTCAGTTTCTGGAGGCTGGGACTTGTCCTAGGCCTCGGGCAAAGGCACGAGCTGCTGCTCTTTTCTGATAATTCTCAGAGCTGCACTGTCTTGTGAATAACTAAGCTTGGGGTCCTGGTGATGAACAACTTAGAATTAATATTAAAAATAACTAAAATCTCTGGGATGACAAAAATCTGACTTAAAAACATTTCTTGGGAATTCTGATCATCCTACAACTTTCTGTCTCTATAGATCCTTGAAGAAAAGGTGCCAAATAACAATGATTATGAATATATAAAGGGAATGTCACCTATAGCGATAGTGATGGCATGTCAAATTCAAGTTCCAGTAATTGAGCTGGTGTGTCTTCAGTACCCTGAGACTTACTTTCGCCTGATAATTCTGATTGAATTCTCCTTCCCTGAGCAAAAAATTAGCTAAAGGGTATATGCTATCCAAATTATTTTGTAAAGGACCCTGCTGGTTCTTGCTATGTGACATTAGACAAATTTTTTCAGCCCCCCCTGTAAAATTGGAATCATACTAGTATCAGTTACATATTATGATTGTGAGGATTTAATGAGTTACATATTTCCTGCACCTTGCAGTGAAGTACTGAGAATTGCAGCCGAAGAAAGGTTTGTGGAATGAATAAATGAGCAAATACTTTACTTCTGCCAAGGCAAGTACAAGCTTTCAGTGGTGCCTTCATTTCATATCTGTCTAAAAGTTATCATCATTTAGTCTGGGAGGTTATTGTCAGTGTCTAAATTTCCATATCAAATTATTGGATGCTTTATGTCTCTAGTTTCTTGGCATTTTTACATATATGAGGAGAAGTAAAGCGAGAGAAATTATCTTATACCAATTGCCATTTAGTCTTACACTGCTCATGGTACATATTTTCTGTTATAGAGACATTTTAGAGGATCAGATTATATTCAAACCTGAAATGTGATCAATATATAATTATCTTAAATATAATTGAAATGACCATTAAATGGTGAAATACATGCTAGGTTGGCAATTTATTGTATATTAATGATGCATTAATTAATTAATCAAATGCATATACATTTAAACCCTTGAGGAAAAAATTATTCTCTAAATAGTGTATATAACCTCTTCTGCCAAATAAAATATATGTTAATGACAGTCTAACTTTTCCTTTAAGGTAAAGCTGTAAGAGACTAATGATGGTAATGTAAGAAACATTACACAAACCATGATTGAGGTTGTTTTTTTCTATTTTTCTCTGTAATGTGAGGTTTCTAAAAGATATCATCCCTTTATACTCAGGACTGATATTCTGAGAGACTATCCTACAATAGTCATAACCTACACCACATTTCAATGAAGTTCTAGAGACAATAAAATTGGCAAGCTCTTGTATTTAGATGTAGTTGTGCCTATGGTGAATAAAAGTGACATCCTTTGAAGTTAGGTCAAGTGTAGAGTGATTCACCCAGGCATGTGTCAATGGAATTCCAATTAGAGAGTCGGATCACCTCCACAGCTTCATTTCATTGATTTTTAATCCCATGAATAGTTTTCTTTAGGCATCTCCATCATAGGAGCTCTATGAAATGGGAGGCACTGGGAATAATAGGATTTCTCACATGTGTAAGGACAATGTGCGAAAGAAAAGCAGGTGCAACAAGAGTATGGGAGGTTATGCCCAGCTGGCCCAGCAGGTGCTACTGTGGGTTGGGTCACTAAATCAAGTGGAGCTTTCCCCTAACCTATGTGTCTGGCTAGCAAAGGAAAGACGGATTCATAATTCCATTGCTTTCTTTTCTGTTTTAGTTAACAACTTTCTAAATCAACATGGTATTTTATAGCAATTAACTCTAATTACAAATTTTGAAAACATTTTAAAGGGATAATTGCATGCCTCATTATTGGTCCTTCATTTTCATTTAATCTAAAAGAATTAACTGTGCTGTTTTGACAAGTGCTTAGTGTTTTTAAAAGTGGTATTGAAAACTCTTTCACTTAAATATTTCACGCAGATTAACAAGCTCTCCCAAGTCTGCAAATGTCTTGAGATGTTTGCAGTGACTCCTTGTGTACATGCATGCTGGTTGCACACCCACTGTCATAGCTGGTTCTTTAGAAGGGATTATCACCATTGGCAAGAAATAGCATTTCTGACAATGTGATGACAAGGCCAATTAATCACTGTGAACAAGAGAAGAATTGAGCTCCATATTTTCTGATGGGGATTTGGGACTTGGCAGCAGGCCACCAAGTGAGTTATTGATCCAGGGGAATCTACTCCAATTTGGATTGTCACTACTGCATTTCTGCCACCAGGCTATTAACATTGTGCATTTGTGGAGAGATGAAAAACATTCAAAGGCTGATTTGTGTAGCTTAACAAGTTTGAACTGTAAGGTGAAGTGAAATGCACAGTGATAATTAACAGTGCAGTAGCCTAGTTGCAAAGATACACCAGCTGGAAGTATGTTGTGTTTAATGAGGATTTGAAATCCACAGATCTGGCTCAGATAGTACCTAGAATGTTTTGTGGGGAAGAAGGATAAAGTCAAACAGTAGTGATGAGGATTTTCAGCGTGTAGTATACTTGTGATGGATCGTTTATTTTTTTAGTATGTATGATAGAGAGGACACAAAAGAGGTAAGCTCAAATCTGAACTCAGGTGCTTATTAGCTTTGTAACCTGTTTGCATGCTTTCTTAGGGACAGGACAGAGTTTGACACAAAGTAGATGTAGAAATGTCCTGTTGCTTCCTGCAACTTTAGGTTTGTGTTCTGTAAAGTACTCAGTGTTGAAAATTTCTTCTTCCTGAGAAATTTTATCTTATTTATTAGTTGATGATACAGGAAGAATTGACAATTAATTGGTAGGTCCATATAGTTTTTATGTTTTTAACATTTCTCTCATTCTACACAAACCTTTTAATTTATTCCTCTTTATTATTAAATCAGGTGTTAAGATAAGTAATTATCTTTAATTATTTAAACCTGTTATAAAAGAAATGATATGGTTGGGATACA
Source organism: Mus musculus (assembly GCF_000001635.26). Lineage (NCBI taxonomy): Eukaryota > Metazoa > Chordata > Mammalia > Rodentia > Muridae > Mus > Mus musculus. The sequence continues at coordinate 61,155,779 of NC_000086.7, forward strand.
CTCATACTAGCAAATTAATATAGTTTATTTTTCCAGAACACATGCAGTTATTGTATGAGACTAACAGTTTTCATGAAAATACTTTCTTTGCTATAGATCCTTATAACTGTCCCAATATGTTAGAAGTTGATGTTTATACTGCTTATTTCCATTATGGTTAAAACAAAACACAAACAATAGCAATGAAAATAAAACCAAATCAAAACCAAAAACTAGTGAACTGCCTGTCATGTCATAAGTGACAGTGATCAATGATGACTGCTTCTCAGTAAAGGAGCAAATGGCAGGCCATGGAGCCCACATCTTTTCTAGCACACAGAGCTCCTCTTAGCCCATTAAGAAGCCATATTCATTGTGATGAATCTCTTATTTATAAAATATTTATGGAATTCACCTCTGAGCCTTGTCTACTGGAAAGTGGCAGGACTATAGAGCTAGTGGTTTGACAAGGGGTCTAAGACTTTTCTATAAATCAGTAACACATTGAAAAGCAAAGACCACAAGGACAAGGACATTGCTGTTGCCTGTCCCAGAAAAGGATTACTTCTACTTGAAGTTATTCAGGAAAGACTTTACTTGTCCATTCGTTCATTCATTCATTCATTCATTCTTTAATTTGCTCATTCATTCATTCACTAAGCACATGAACAAAAGACTATGCCAGGCTAAAGGTACAGAGACAAAACAGGTTAAGGGTATTCACTTCATAACAGTAGGCACAGGCCCCACATTATTAACTTTACTGCACATAACTAAGTGTTGAGGGGCCTTGGAATTTCTATTTTTGGGGAAATCTAGAAAGGAGTCATGGTTGAAGCAGAGTTGAGAGACTATGAGTACAGTGTACATAAAATATTATCATAACAGATAAAGTATGCTAAGTGCCCTAAGAGGAATTCGTACAGATGGCTATGTGGAAAAGTGTAACCATTTCTAGCTGGGATCTCAGGTACAGACTTCCTAGAGAAAAAATTAGAGTTGTGGATGGGCCTTACTAGGTTGAGTAGAAGTTTAACAGAAGGAACACAGAAATGGAAACTTTGCATGAGTGTTTTGGAGAAACTAGAATGGAATTGATTTGGTAGTGTCTTAGTTAGAGTTCCACTCTTGTGAACAGACACTATAACCAAGGCAACTTTTATAAGGAGATTTAATTGGGGCTGGCTATAGGTTCAGAGGTTCAGTCCATTATCATCAAGGCTGGAACATAGCAGCATCTAGGCAGGCATGGTGCAGGAGGAACTGAGAGTTCTACATCTTCATCTGAAGGCTGCTAACAGAATACTGGCTTTCAGGCAGTTAGGGTGATGGTCTTATATAGTCCATACCCACAGTGACACACCTACTCCAACAAGGCCACATCTTCTAATAGTGCTATTCTCTGGGCTGAGCATATACAACCACCACATTCCACTTCCTGACCCCCATAGACTTGTTCAAACATATGAATCTATGGGGGCCATACTTAGCTATAGCATAATAAAAATATATTTAGTCCAATTTCCAAAGTGTCCCCATAGTCTATAGCAGTCTCAACAATGTTAAAAGTTCAAAGTCTCTTCTGATATTGATCCAATCACTTAACTGTAATCCCCAAAGCAAGACAGGAAACCAGCTGGGCAAACTCCAAACTCTGCATCTCCATGTCTGATGTCAAAGCCGTCTTCAGATCTCCAACTCCTTTCTCATCTTTTTTTACTGCAACAAAGTTCTTTCTCCTGGGTTGGTTTCATTCCCTGTTATCAGCTTTCCTCTGCAGATATCTCAGAGCCTTGGCATCTCAAATATCTTGGAGCTTCTAAGGTAACTTCAATGTCACAACTTCTTGTTTCAATGTCTGGGATCCACACATGATCTTCTAGGGTCCTCCAAAAGCATGGCATTACTTCTCCAGCTCTGCCCTCTGTAGCACTCTAAGCTCAGGTTGATCCACTCCACTGCTGCTGCTGTTCTTAGTGATCATCTTCAACACACTGGGGTTTTCCCTTGCAACTAGGCTTCATCAATAGTCTGTCATAGGCTCTCTTCATGGTGCCAAGCCTCAACTCATTTGCATGACCCCTTCAGTCCTGGGCTGTCAACTACAACTGAGGCTGTACCTTTACTAATGGCCTTCCATGGACTCTCACAGTGCCAAGCCTGAGCTGTTCTTCATGATGCCTTCATGCCTTCAAAACCAGTACCACCTGGGTGATTCTTACACATTACCAACTACAGCTGTAGCATGAGGTAGAACTTTGGCTATCTCTGAAACACAGCCTCTGTGCTCTCAGAAAACACTTCCCAGAAGATTTCACCTTAGTGATGCTGGTTTCTTCTTAATCACTGCTAATTTCTTAGCTCCAGCTAACCACCATCAATTGTCCCAGTAGTCCCTTCTATTCTTGACTCTAAAACCAGAGAAAAATGGCCAAAACTGCTGAGTTCTGCTACTTGCTGGGGCTGGAACATGCCTCCCCTCTTGTTCTCTTACTTTATTTATGCTGGGATTCAAGGTTTGTACCACCACACCTGGACCCAGAACTTGCTCTGTCCTAGGCTGACCTTGAACTCAGATATCTGTTTGGCTTTATCTTCAGGGATTAAAGGTATCTACCACCATGCCTGAATCTAATTTAGCTTGGTAGGATCTTCCACCAAAGTCCCACTCCCTAATATGTTATGCCCTAGACCAAAGGAATTTTCTCTATTTCACTTCCTGGTGCCCCTTTAATACTTAAACCATATATTTTATATTTTTCCTTTCTAAGCTTGGTATGCTTGTTCAAAACACTCTTCGTGAGACTTAACTAGAGAACGAAGTCTAGGATGGGCATTTCTGAGAGGTCCTTTGTCCATGCAATTAATATGAGTGTCTTAGCCTTAGTCAGATTCTTTGGATAATGGCAAAAAGCAGCCACATTATTCATCACCAAAATATCACAAACAGTCTCTCGGCCACATACTAAAATTTTCCTCCTCTGAAACCTCTTGAGGCTTCCACAGTTCAAATCACCCTCAGCAACAAAGTCTTCCTTATTCCAACTAGGATGGCCCATTAAGCTCCACTTAAAACACTCTACTGCTTTCCAAATCCAAAGTGCCAAAATCCACATTCTTCCAATCAAAAGCATGGTCAGACCTATCACAGCCAATACCCCAGTCCCTGCTACCAACTTCTGTCCTAGTTGTGGTTTTATTGCTGTGAATAGACACTGTGACCAAGGCTACTCTTACAAGAACAACATTTAATTGGGGGCATCTTACAGGTCTATTATCATCATGGTGGAAACATAGCAGCATCCAGGCAGGCATGGTGTAGGAGGAACTGAGAGTTCTACATGTTCATCTGAAGGCTGCTAGCAGAATATTGGCTTCCAGGCAGCTAGGATGAGGTTCTTAAAGACCACGCCCAGTGACACATCTACTCCAACAAGGCCATACCTTCTAATAGTGCCACTCCCTGGTCTGAACATATACAAACTATAATGGGTAGGCTGAAAAATATGTGATACAGGAAGTACAAACACCAAGATTGGTCACCAGATATTACTGAATAGACCATGTAGAATGATGTATCTTTTCTTTTTCTGCTGGTGTTTTGTACTTGAGGCAAAAGTAATTAAAAGTCATTGTTATACTAGTAGATTACCCAGGTTTAGGATGCTGTTCCATTATATACTAACTTTAATAACTTGAGAAAGTCTCAGGCTCTCTGACACATGGTGGGTGACAATATAGTGTGGCCTACAGATATGAGCACATATACCAATGTCTTAGAATGGTGCTTAACAAGAGATCATTTTATAAATGCTGTTAGTTGTTATTAGTATTAATGAACCGGTTATACATAAGTGCCAGAAGTTTTAAGAAATTCCCATGTTGTGAACATGTAGGCATGTACTTGGGATAGCCTTATAGAAAACAAAGAGTGAGTCTATAAAAACGAGTAGTACTATCTTCTATACAAATCTTGAGGTATACCAGAGTAGAGCATGCAACAGCTACATAAAGAGTGAGCATCTAGAATATTTGTAGCCAAGACATGGGGTGAGGGCAATCAATAAAATAGGGCCTGGGTAAAGTGCAAGCTAGAGAGTGCCACAGACATTTTTCCACCCATGATATAAATTATGTCATTAATATTCTTGATGGTTAGTAGGTTTCGTCTGTGTTTAAATTAACACGGTGCATAAGGTTAAGGATTAAACCATTTCATACTGATGCCCACCCTGAATCTCAACTTGGTACAAAAAGTTTATTTTTATTTTAGTTTATGTTTATATATTACTGTTTGTGTTGGTCCCTGTGTTTCCAGGGTAGCTGCCCCATCAGCTTCTGGAAAATTCTGTTTTCACCCCCACTCCCCCATCTTTTCATAGGAGTGCTAGGATTTCAGGTGCATGGCGCCGCACCCATTTTATTTATTTATCTATTTATTATTTTAAATGTGAGTTTAAGGATCCGACTTAGGTTGTCAGGCTTGTGTACACTTTAGCCACTGAGTTGGCTCTCCAGTCCCAAAGTTGACATTTTCATGTGAAATCAAATCTGTTTGCAAGTAATTCTAAAGTGTTCAGTCAGGGAACTTGTTGACAAACAGGAGAAATCTGGGAGCAATGATCCCTGAAGACATTTGTTGATCTGACCCTCTTGTGTTTTTGGACAAACTCAAATACAACTACAGGTAGCAGCTGTCCTCTGCTTTGGTACACAGTGTGCTAAACTGTGGATCCATCAAATAGATGCCATCACAAATGCACATCTTTCTCTAAAGTTCCTTAACCTTTGGTTCATTCAATCTGGTCCATCATCCCTAGACATATGAGCTGATGTTCTGATGCAGAGGCGTCATAGGAAGTAATGGATGAGCCTCAAGCCTTCCTTCTCAAATGAGCTTTAGCACAGTGTGCTCTGGGGTCAATTTGCAGATTCACTATAAGACACAAGAATTTTCCGAGACACTAAGCAATGAAAATGAATGTCTTTTTGCCCCCCCCCCCCAAGTTCTGTGCAAATATTTTTTTATGACATACAAAGTATGGAATCATATTGATTTGGAAGAAGTCTTATTGAAGATCTTAAGAATTTAAAAATAACGGGTTCTGACTGTAGTCAGAAAGCCCTCCGAGAGCTGGGCCTTGAGTATTGTTTGCTCAGTTTATACATCTTCAATCAGAAAATTGATTGAAATAACCTTGTTTTGGTGAGTATTAATTAATTTTTTTAACTAGTAAAAACTGTGTTTGCTTCCTTAGGTATTTTTTTTCCCCAAGGAGGGGATATTTACCTAAAAATGAAGATTTCCTAGATCTGATGTATTTGTAGCAAATAGAGATTTTCAGAATCCTTCATAACAAAAAAATCAGAGGTGAAGAAGTGTGAGAACGTATAATATCAGAGGGGATATAGTTGTAGCATTTGTGTTAGAGGCAGACTTTATGACCTTGACCAGTCCAGATTCATGTCCTTTGCAATATAAGGGAATGGTTTGCTTGGATTGATTTGGCACTGCTAAGGGTATGGCCAATAAAATACTGTGACTTTGGAAATGCTTTTGACATTACCAAGTGCTACTCAAACATAAGGAGCTACTGTTATTAGCAGAATTGTCAAAGGTCGTAGATTCTGGCTAGCTATTATCTGGTTTGTCAGAATAAGTAAAATTACCTCTCATCTGTCTCCACTAGATGGCAGGTGAACCCCTTAGTAATATGCAAACTGGCTATGGGATCTCAAGGCCACAGCACTTATTCTGATTTGTGTGTCAGAGGTACAATGGACAAAGAGTGAAGTCATCAAAGGAGGAAGCAAAGACAAATGGGAATTTTATAAATAAACCTTATTCAAACACCACTGATGTGCAGTTGGCCAAAATTCTGTATCTCTCGGAGCTTAGCTTTTTCATCTGATTGCAACGGAGTCAAGCAAATACTTTCTGAAAAAAAAATGTAGTCCACACATAATAAACACTGACACAAGAGTTTAAGAATTATTTGTAACACCATTGCATAGGAAATGGCTTCGTCAATATCGGGGGTTTGCAAACTATTACTGTTACAAGCCAGGAGAAAAGTATATGTGCCTTTGGAAGTCACACAGTCTTTGTTTAAAACATTCAACTTTGCAGGTGTATCCCCCTGTCCACTCCCATCCCCAACCAGCGGCAATAAGAAAATGGGCATGGTTGAGTTATCACTTTATACTTGTGGACACCAAATGTCAATTCTTACACAATTTTACTAGTCACAGAATATCCTTCTTTTTTAATGGACAATTTAAAGTATAAAGTAGATCTATTTTTAGAAAAGGATTCCAAAAATATATCCAGGATTGTTTGATTAATAGGCAATACATTTCAGACCTGTAGACTAACGTTAAAGACTCTAAAATTTTAGCTATCTATCTGGCAGGCTCTCCCATTATTATTTCTGTATCTATATCTACAGCTTTTATTATGAATACATCAGTGCACTGACCTTTTACACATATAAATTATTAAATTCCAGTTGGAATTTTTGCCTATCTCTGCTATTGGCAAAGGTAGGCTAGTTTAGGCCAATAGGAAAAAGATTCAAATAATCTTTGCAGTTCATGAAGTTGATAGAAGCAACTATATCTAATTAAAATTTGGTTTTCTGTTAAATGGGAATGATAACTTAGTTTAAATGTATTCCAAAGCTTGGATAGAAGTTCTTATCCACAAGTCTGTTCTCACATTAGGGGATATGTTCTAAGAGTCCTCCATTTGATATGAGAAACCATAAATATCGGTGAGCTCTGTGAGATTTTCCCCCTGACTTATGTTTCTTTACCTGATCCAAGCATTTGCTATACATGGTAGCTGTACTTTTACAGTTTATGGCATGACAGCAAAACTAGCAAAGAGTTCTTTTATTTTGTATTTGCTTTTTGAGATACACAGTTTTCTTATGCATTTCCATATATGCATTTGTTAATTTTGATCATGCTCACCCCTCTACTGCCCCGTATCTTGCCCCCTCCACAGCCCTAGTGGAGCTAGGATGGGAGGTCCTACCTATCTCTAGAATCCATGGATGAGAGGAACCAGGGGAAGTTGGGCTCTGTGGGTCTGGCTCATTTCACTTAAAGCCACCGAGGCCAGTTTCATCCATTTCCCCACAAACAGCCTGAATAAACTGCTTTTGATTTAACAATTTTGTGTATGAATTTGTTCTTACTAGAAATACTAGCATCCTCAGCATACACATTTTTATATCCATACTTAGTTTAGAACTTTCACATTTATTTAAAAGGTACTTAAAAATATTATCTTTAATCATTTTTTACAATCCAGTCATTATCCCCCTCCTGGTCCACCCTCTGACAGACAGTTCCTCATTGCATTCCTACCCCCTTATGCCCACCATCTCCAAGAGGATGACCCCTCCCACCCCATCCCACCCCACCCCACCCCACCCCACCCCACCCCACCCCACCCCACCCCACCAGGCCTCTCCACTCCCTGGGGCCCTAAGCCTTCAAGTGTCTTTTCTTACTGAGGCCAGACAAGGCAGTTCTCTGTTGTATATGAAAGCTACTTTTTATGTCTTATCTTTGGAATGTTTGAAGTCTTTGGCTTTGGGGACATTATTAAACAAACTCAGAAATTATTATTATTATTATTATTATTATTATTTGCACACCTGCCATGCTACACTGGGGTAGTCAATCTAGTACCAAGATGACCTAACATAGGGAAAGTTCTTCCATGTTCTGGATGAATTGGAACAGGAAGACATGGGGATTCACCAGGTTAGTAAGAACTGCTCAGAATTTAAAAATTTGTGGCTTGCTTATTTCTGGAATTTTCCATTTAATAATGTCAAGCTGTGGTTCTTATAGGCAACTAAAATCCTGCAGATTAGGGGAGAACTAGTGTAATTTTTAAAGTACTGGCTGCTTGTCTGAGATGCAGTTGTAAGTGGGTGACCTAATTTTTATTTGCTAGATCTGACATTTGTTTTTGTGCTTATGGATTTTGCCTAATCCTCACTTATTAAATATCAAAAGGTCTGCAGGCAGACTCCTGATGCAAAATTTGGGTTGAGAATATGGAGGAAATATGCATCATTCATTCCATGATTGCTTTCAGGTCAGATTCTTCCCTCCCCAATTGGAGATGGCACCGAGTGCGTTGGATTTTCATACACTAAGCAAATCCCCATTGAAATCCATCCTTTGGCACTCTTTGTGCACTTTAACATGTGTGGCATAAACATTGGTGTTTCAGGTCTATTCTCTATGGATGAGTATTCTGGGCTGTAATGTTCAGTTGGACAAGCCTTATTAAACACTGTGTAACAAACTCAAATTTGCCTGTGGCAAGCATTTTTTTTTTTCATTTGTTTCTCTTGTAAAGAACTTAAGAGAAATTGGAGGTCTTATAAGGCGATTGGATGGGGACAGCAAATCCAGACTCCCCTCCCCCTACCTCCTGCCCAACCAGTGCTGTGTAGGGCAGCATGCCCAGGTCACTTCCCCTAAAAATGTTACTTTTCTCTAAACTTTCTTCATGATGGAAGGTTACCAGTGTGCATAGGTGATGAATGGCCTTACCCAAGTTAGCAGGTTTCTTATATGTGTGCCTAATAGGATTTACCACTGGCACTGAATATTAACCCCTATCTAAACTATCAGGTGATTTCACTAAAGGCATTGAATGAATGCTTAATCCTATTTAATTTGATACATTCCTTCCAGCTGTAAAATTTCTTACCATTTCCCGATAGCCTGTTAACCATCATTAAAAAAAAAAAAATCCAACAAACCCTCATGAGGGTTGGCACCTATCACCTGTCTTGACAAAGTAAATCCAGAATTACTATTCCTGTGACTCTCTGGAACTGATGGGTGTGTGTGTGTGTGTGTGTGTGTGTGTGTGTGTGTGTGTGTGTGTGTGAATGAACGTATTGGTGATGTAGTGGTGAAACTGAAGAAATGTCTGGGCATACACCAAAATGGATTGAAAGTGGGACTTGACAGCATGTGGAGCTCCTCTGACCATTGGAGGAGTTGAGCTGGTCCAGCCTAACTATCAAAGAGGGAAGTGAGATGACCCCACAGCAAGCAGGCAGGAGGTCAGGCAGGGGTGGACTTGGGTGTGCGACTGCCAAACACGAGGGTGGTTTTTCCCAGAAGCAGAGAGCTGATGACGGCCACAGTGAAGGGCTGTGCAATCTCTGCATCCTGTACAGATGAATGACATCCTCCCAGATGGGAGCAGATCATTCCCAGGGTGGTTAAAAGAGGACACTGTGGCAACAGCCTGACAGGGCAAGCAGACATCTTTAAGACAGTTCTCTTTGGCGACTGGTTTCTGTGTAGGCTTGGCATAGATCATGGAGCCACATGTTCAGCTTCCTCTCTAGCCACGGCTGGCCTGCTCACCTGGCTTCAGTTCCTATGAAGGTCTACCAGTAATTTAGTTGCAAAATATTGAACCTTGTGCTTTTATTTAAATCTCTGGAGAGCTTGAACTGGGGTAAATATAGAGAGGAACACACTCCAGGTACAGATTTAAGGAAACAGGAAAGCATTAAGTAATCAGCCATACCATTTCTATAAAATTCAAAGCCAACTCCAGAAATTTCATGAGGTACTATGGACAGAGTGGGATCCTGCACTTTTGTCTGATATCACTTGCTATACTTTATATTATACTTAAATACTTTATATTATACTATATATTTTGGATTTTGAGACACAACTCCAAAAGGAAGAACACCCAGTATGTGCTGTGTTCTGGATCTCTGCAGACATGCCTTTGCTGAGTCTAGTTTTCATGATGTTTCCCTCAAGAGCTGAAGGATAAAAAGCAGGAACGGACACTTGCTCACTTGCTGCCTCAAGGGCTGCTTTGCTTTTGGGGGGTGAGTAGGGAAAATATGGAGATTACAGGAACTTGTGCAATCAATGCTTGGCTTTGCCACTTTGCACATCTCAAAGAAGCAAGGTATAAGTGGGGGATTTGGCCCTCATAATCAGGGCTTAGGGAACCATTTCCCATTTGAATAAAATATAGAAGCTTTAAAGCAGTGGCTCTCAACCCGTGAGTCACAACCCTTTCACAGGGGTCCAATATCAGACATCCTGTATATCATATAACAGGTCATAACAGTAGCAAAATGACAGTTATGAAGCAGCAATGAAACAATTTTATGGTTGGGGGTCACCACAACATGTAGAACTGCATTAAAAAGTCACAACATTAGGAAGGTTGAGAACCACTACTTTAAAGGGACCACAAGTAGCAGAAAATAACTTTAGAATTTTTGAGAAAATAGCCTCCCTCTGTGTTTAGGATACATAGCTCTTTTGTAGTCCATAAGCATTTGGTGACATGCTAACACAATCCGGATTTGCAGTTATCCAAGCATCTTCTGATATATATATATATATATATATATATATATATATATATATATATATATTCCACACTTCTTTTGCCCATACTGCATTTAACACTCCCAGAACATATATGGTGGGATATTATACTAGGTGCTGTTCTTTTCAGTCTTACTATCCAGAGGAGGAATTTTATGCAAGTCTTGTGCTGTTTGTCATGAAGGGGGCCACAATTGCCAAGTAGCAAATGACTAAGCTACAGCATGGTGGTATTTAAGGTGGGCTATGGGTTGCCAGTGCCTTTTGTCTTGGGTTGCCAGAAAAAAAGTAATGGAACTAGGAACTGGAAATAGAAAAGAAGTTGAAATCAATTTTTTTGAAGCTTTAGGTGTGGTCAGCCCTCCAATAAAACGAGAATCAAATTTTCTGGGTCATTTGCTCAATTTTCAGGCTGCTAAAAAGCCCTTGTCTTCCTTTTCTGGAGGATATTTTAAGTCAATATTCTACTCAGGCTAAAAGGGGAAGTAAGTAGGTGAGAGAATTTGCTGTGGGCATCTCTTGGGCTCACAGTATATCACAGCTTCTTCTTTTATGGGGCCAAATTTGGCAATTCCATACTTTAGCCAGCAGGCGGCACTGTTACTACATAGACCTTTATTGAAAAAAGAATTTTCAGAGATACAAAAATGTAGCTTTATCCAGTAAGAATCATGAATGACTTTCCATGAAATTTTAATTTAAAAAGTAAATAATTATTAACATCTTAAAGATGTCTGTTTTGTGAATAATCTATTGAACCATAGAAGAAAAGCAAATAAGTTTTTAACTGACTTTATTATCAAATTTTGAAATAGAACAACCAAGCAGTGTGGGAATTAGTAAGAATCAATATTCTCATTAAAGCTCTAGCTTATTTTGAATATAAATATGAGTTTTGCCTATAACGATGACATTTAAACTTTAAAGTTAAAATGTGAATTTCTATTATTTATTTGGAAGAATGAAAATAGATTGTAAGTAGTTATGTGATTTTTCTAATTTACAACTGAGGATGCCACACAGACATCTCCAGTAATGGATTATATTAAATGCACTGCGGTTTAAGAACTGATAATGTGAAACATTTATAATACCATTCTGTAAATAAAATAACAGACAGTGCATAGGATTCTGAATAGGGTCACATTGAAATCTACTTATTATGTGTAGCTAATATGTGAATATTTAGTGGAATGTTAGATTAATAATTATGACTTGTTACAGTTTTCATAAACTATATGGTGGAGACACTTAAACCCAGTTTGCATTGGAACCAGGGATTTATTCCACATATTGTATTTGGTATGACTTCAGTTGTTATAACATTGCCAGTATACATCTTTTTCATTTCATTTTTTTTTTTTGCCACCACGTCTTATATATCTCAGGCTAATCTCAAGTTACTGTGTAGCTTAAGATGACCCTGCACTCCCAACTCTTGATTCTTCCTCCCTAGTGCAGAGACTATGGGTATGTGCAACTGTGCTTGTTGCTTAAATGTTTTCTAACAGTCAAGGCTCCTTTAGGTTTGTTTCATTTTTAAAAATGTTTATTTTATTTTTAGTTATGGCTATGTGTGTGGTTTATGTATGTGAGTGCATATGTGTACAGAGGACAGAGACATCAAATCACCCTGGAGCTAGAGCTACAGGCAGCTGTGACCCACCAACCATGGGTACTAGCATGTGAAACTGGGTCCTCTGTAAGAACAGTATATCCTCCTAACCACTGAGCCGCATCTCCAGACCCGAACCTTCTTTTAAAATTTAACCAAGAACTTAATGTCTTAGGATGGTTTTATAGCAGTTAAAAATTATAAGATCTTGCTGGTTATGCCAGCCCACAAGCCTGTAATCTCAGTACTTTGGAGAGAGGGGCAGGCTGACCTACCTAGAACCCTGACTCAACACTCCTCTACCCCCTTAAAAGAAAGAGAATTAATTACAAGAAAAGACCTGAAAGACATTAGCTTCATGTATACTAATGGTTAACTGTGGAGTTTGGATCATGATTTCATGGGTGTCAATAGTGGGCTTTACGGCTGGGGTTGCAGCTTGATGAAAGAGTACTTGGCCTTGGGTTCTATCCTTGGCACTAAGGTCTTTACCTTAAGTATTCAAGTAGATATTAGAGGGTCACATAAGTGAGTTTGTGACCATGACTAGGTGACTTAACCTCTGTGAGTGTTTGCTTTGAGACAGGCTTTTACTATCTTAGGATCCTTATCTTCTACCTCCTGGGTGCTCAGAATATAGGTGTTTGCAATCACACCACACTAATAAGAACCCCTTTTGCAGATTCAGTGTATTGTTCTTGAGATGGGCTTTTTGTATAGTCCATGCAATCTAAGTTTTACTCAAGCTCACTATCTTCCTGCCTTTGCCTCCTGAGTTCTGAGATTACATATGTGTACCACCATGCCAGGATTGAAGGGGAATCTGTTAGGGTACATTTGTGATATCTGACACTTTTACAGTTAGGGATCTTTGTAACTACAGGAGGCAGCTTTGCCCATTTTGTATTAGATCTTGCTATTTAGTGAGCTCTTCCTAATGCTGAGTGCAAAGTCTTTCTCCTTGCCCTACCCTTCAGTATGTTCACCTGCTCTTTGAGGTAGTGGCATTATGAGAAGAAAGAAGGGTATGCTATACAACCTGACAAAGGTAGGATTCCTTTAGAAGGAAGTGTGCCCATACTTTTGACATATCCATCTTTCTCAAATATTTTTCCTCTGATTAACTCAAAAGCCCAGTCCAGATATAATTTCACAGTCAGTGGTTTCTTGGAACCCTCTTCCCCCAATAGCTAGTTTAGGAATGGCTGGTGTGGTTGTATGATGCTCATACCTGTTGAATTTAGGATCAGTATTTGTTGGGCAGTGGCCGTATGCCATAGGGTCAGGGGCCTTTGTAGAGATGGAAGGTGAACTCTCTAAAGCAGCATCAAGAATAGGAAAGCAGAAACAAGCAGCAGCATTTGCTGTGGGATGTGCTTATAGGTGTCCCTGCTGCTGCTTCCCCTCCTCTTCCTCTCTCTTCCTCCGTCATTATTATCATGGTCATTATCATCATCCTTCTTCCTCCTCAGCCTGTTTGCTTGAGACCTGCTATGAGTTAGAGGAAAGCTTCTTTCGAGTAGTTTAATGTGACAATGGGAACTGTTGCTTGGGTTCTATTCTTCTAGGCATATAGGTAGAAGGGTCTCATGGTCCTTATGAGTAGGAAAAAAAGAATAAAAAAAGTATTAAATTGTATCAATAACCATTTTGAGGAAACAGAGTAAAGGGTAAGAGACGGTCCTGTGAATTTCGTGGAAAGCAACCAGGGAAGTTTTTCTGAGAAGGGAAAGCATCATCTTTCAAGGCTGCACTGCCATTTACTTGTTGTGAAATAGGGCAGAATGAATAGGAAGTAAGATGGCATGTAGCAGGTTTGGAAATCCAGAGAGAGCCAAATCATGAAGCCTGCTGTTGCTTCTTGGTGTATACTTCTTATCAGATTCTGCAGTTTTTACATTCTTTTCTAAAGCAATCCACTTACAGTTTTCTCAGATAATTTCTGTTTAAGTCCAGTTTCCTGGACGTGGTTTGTGCTCGGAATAAAGGCTAAAAAAAAGTTAAGGGAAGTTGGGGTGACTGAAATGTTGACAAAAGAAAAAAGGGAAGACTTGGTGGATGATGAGTCCATCCTAGAGGAAGTGTTGGGAAAAGGTTCAGTAGGACCTAGGGAGTCAGAAAAGAGTACAGGATTTAAACCTCATCTTATAAAGGTTGCTGTGGTTTCAAAACTCAGCAAAATGGAATCTTTATTAGTAGTATATATCATTATTAGTAGTATACATCACCGTAGATATATCATTAATTTTTGGAGAAAAATAAGATTCTTTATGGAAACCTCATTGTCAGTCAGTACTTCTGGGTATTAAAATGTGAACTAATTCATAAGGGCCTATAGTTTTGAAAGCTACAAATTAGGTGTTGGTTGAGTTTTAAAACTTTTGAAAAGTAAAGTTATAGAAAAGCAAATCCTTTAATGTCCTTTCAGTACAGATGCTGCAATTAACTCGGTTCTATTTGTCCATGCAAATCCTCCCAGGGAGTGGGATTTAAAAAGTAGACCTTGTTCTTTCTTGAAGTGTCCGGGACGGAGGGGGGGGGGGGGCGGGAATAAAACATCCTGTTATTTTCTTGCCCTTCTGAGCTCTAACTCCTGGCAGAAGAAAATAGCCAGTCACGCTTTCTCCTTCCTGAGGGCGCCAGGGTTCCTGTTCTCACAAGAATGGCCTTAAGCTTTCACTCTTGCAGATTTAAATGTGCTTGGGGGGAAATGCCTTGAGAACAAGTGTGCTTAATTACACCATTATTTCTTAACATCCCCACAACTTGGAGGCTCTTTGTAGTGGAGCTTTCAGTACAGAAATATGGTAACATATGCAGTTTATTTCAAAGCACTTAGCCCTCATGCTGCCAGATCCAGCATCCTACTACAACACTGACGTTTTCTTTGCAAGGACAGAGATGAAACTCCACTGGAAAGTGGGTCTTTTTATGTATAAAAGTATATCCCATCATTTGAAAACCGGTTGAATGGAGTCTTATCCAGTGCTATAGTTTAAAATGTAGTAGTCATTTATTCCATATACCCTGGTTATGCTCTTTTATAAGTCTCTGCTATATGGATTAGAAAACAGTTATTACTGTAATGAAGTGGAACTCTTCCAACGTTCAGATAGTCTTGTTTCTGATTAATGGCTTGGACATTGAGTTTTTAAAACTTTGATAGTTGTGTGTGTGTGTGTGTGTGTGTGTGTGTGTGTGTCTGTGTCTATGTGTGTGTATCTATGTGTGTGTGTATGTGTGTGTGTGTTGGGGACAGAACCCAGGTACATACATAATCTAAATGAGTGAGTATTCTACTATTGAGCTGTACTATCCATTCAGGTTAGTAATTCCTTTAGCATTAGCCATCTAATTACTGAATGAAGATTTCATAGTTATTTTCTTCCAATTATTAGTTCTTTGATTATTATTTTTATTTTGCATTTAGCTTCATAAGCCTCAGATACATAATATTGCCACAAATGTAACCAAGAAAAATGAAATTGTTATTTCATACAGACATATTAATGAGAATTTTCAAACCTACAAAGTAAAGTAATAGGGCATTGAATAGCTAACTACCAATCACATGAATTCCAAAATTAACAGTTTTTCATAGAATAAATTACTGATCATGTATACATATTTTTCAGTATGCTTCCAAGAAATGGCTATTAGCCTATGTAATCATAGTTTCATTATCATACCCAATAGAGTCAGAGGTGTTTAAATAATGATTTCAAACAGCAAACTTCTATTCAGATAGCTTCAGTTTTTTCCAAACCATTACTATCATTTATTACCTTTCAGTGAAGCCTTCATCAAGAGATAGTAGAATGGCAAAGGAGTAATAGTTAAACCAACAACTTGTGTAATAATTATACTTCTTTCCTCATTTTCTCCTAGTCTCTTGAGAAATTGAAGGGTAAACCACAGTGCTGACTTGAAGCTCTAAGACTATAGGGATCCTCCTAAGGAAGTTCAGAGGAGGAGCTTCACTAAGAGAGATGTCTGAGGGTAGAGTAGAAGGTACAGTATGAGAACTGGAGTGTGGATATACAGCATTCAAATAAAGGCAGGTGAGGTGATGTGTGCCGGTAACACCAAGATTAGAGAGATGAAGGCAGGAATCTTGGGACTTGTTGACCAGCAGGTCTAGTTAAATCAGTAAATACCAGGTTCTTGAAAAATTCTGTTTCAAAAAAAAAAATAGATGGAGAATGATAACAATGTATGAAGATCATGTCTCATAAACAAGGTAAATGAATAGCAATTGAGGGTGATAAATACTATCTGAAAACATAAAGCAGAATGCAGAAAAAGATATCAGATGGCAGCCTCTAGACTCCATGTGTGTTCACCTAAATGCCTGACACATAAACAGAGAAATAACGTTTATATGGCGGGGGGTTGTGTATGTGTATCTGTTATGGGAATGACAAAGATTTCTCGAAATTCTTTTTATGCCTTTTATGATTCTTTCAAGTCATTATCATCATAGCTGTTGTCAATAGTTACGACACAGGGTGGGGAATATCATTAAGCTTGCATATGTGATTCCTCTCCTCTCTGTCCCTCCTCCATCCATCTTTTACTTTTATGGCTCTTCTTTCTTTTCTTTATCTCTTTCTTTCTTTCCTCCTTCTTCCTTTTCTCTTTCTTTCTTTCTTTCTTTCTTTCTTTCTTTCTTTCTTTCTTTCTTTCTTTCTTTCTTTCTAGAAAGCATCTTGGTCTCATGTTACCTAGGATGACCTGGAACTTGCAATGTAGTCTAGGATAATCTTGGACTTCTAATCCTGCTTCATTCTCTTGAGTGCTAAAATTACAAGCATGTACTAACATGTCTACTGTTTATGCAGTGCTGGGGATTGAACCCAGGGCTTTTTGAATGATGGACACTCATTCTCTTCTCCAATTGAGCTACCTTTCCAGTCTAAATATTCATATGGGATGATTAGTGAAGTTCAAAGTTGTCTAGTGGAAATTCAGGCAGTCATCTTACATCTCATCATTTTCAGCTAGCCTGCCAGAAGAGGGATTTCTGGTCAATACTCATCTTTTCCTCAAAAATAAAACTAGGGTGGAATAAAATGGAGCTAGATCACTTACGCTGTGCTCTACATAAGCAGAGATTCTCGGCATATGGACAGATGATTAAACCAATGAAAATTAAGGAAAAAGTGAAATGTCTTCTTATTCATCTGTTTGGTACAAATCCCAAAGGTCAGTAGCATGTCCTGTTGGTCAGCACACTGAAGAAAGACACGCAAATCGACTGCCGGTGAGTGTGCAGTTGCTTCAACTTTTGCAAACGTGATCTAGCAAATATTATTCTTCCAAATAGCTGTCATTCTCATTACCTCATAATCTACTCATTCCAACTACCCCCATTCTGACGCACTTTCCTATTTCTGTGTCTGCTTTCTTCTAGATGGTGGTATTTGTCATTCCCACCTCAAACTGGTAGCATGACCTTGACTCCTGAATTCTGTGGTCCCTATACAACTGCAAGTCATTCTCATGCAACATTTTGGCTTACCTTGTCTGCTGCACCTTTGTGATCTTTAGAACACTATGCAAGTTCAAGTCATCACTGCTGAGTTGCCTAGCTGATTGTGCATGTGCAAAAAAAAAAAAAATCAACCTTTGAGTTCCTTGCTTCAGCCCTCTGCACTTCCGCCTCTTCTCTCCACAGCCATTCCTCATGTGCTTGTGTTTTATATATCAAAAAGGGTTTAGCCCTCTTTACCTGGGTCGTTAATTTTACCATTTGGCTATTAAGTATTACAAACTAGTATCATTTACGTCTTAGTGATAATGAAATTTTCAATCACTGTAAATTTGTCTAAATTAGGGTGAGAATGACCCCTCTGAGCAACCTCCTCCCCCCAAAAAGGATGGGTGATAGAGAGGCATGAAAATTGAATAGGGAAAGAAAGGTAGCATGGAGAGCAACCAAAATGAGTGTTGTGAAATGTTTGATAAAGGTAAAAGCAAAAACTCTGTGATGGTGCTTGCCGTTTCTGAAAATCCAATTTTCCAAGTAAAGAGAAATGAGCACTGTCACAGCTAGTACAGTGAGGGACAGACTGGACTGACTAGAAAAATCACACATAACATAAAAATGCCGAAATACAGAAACTCAGAATTGATTTGTAGTTGTAATTTCTAAAAGAGCAATTGAACAGGCCATTTGCACAGTCGATGAACATACCCAAATTCAAATTTACCTTTGTAGCAAGGTGAAACTTTAAACTACTCATTGAATGGGATGGGTGGTCAAATCAGCATTAAGGGCATTATGGGCTTCGTGGAAAAAAGTAGCAGGAGGAGGATACAGGTCAGGAGGTAACAAGATGACTATAAGAGATGGCAGGTTTTTTTGAGCAATGCAGATGAAGTGATCCTGTTCTTCCATAAGTACATGCCAACTTGAATGTCTATTACAAAGGACAAGAAAAAGAGCAGTGCCCCAACGCCTGGAAACGATATTGTCAAAGTTCTGCTTTGTTCCAGTGTTTCTCGTCTTGTCCCTGTTAAACTCTGGCTACTACAGAATTCCAGAATCTTTGATCCTTTAAGAGAGAGTACCAGACACGATTTTATGTCTACATGCATGAAAACTATCAATTAAAGCTGAGAAACTCTTTGTGAAATGCTATCTAGTGGATTTTCTACTGAGGTTAGTCAATACTCACATGAAAATGAAACTGGCTTGAAAGTACAGCTGATTTGGGACAGTGTCACAACTGCAAAAGTGATAGTGAATGCTGGTCCTCGTGTGCAAATCATCTCCATTTTGCTGAGAACAGCTTTTCTCCTTCAAGCCCCACATTGGTCCTTGGAGTAGTCATAATGTTCATGATGCACCGTATTCAGCTCTGAGAAAGTAGCTCAGAGAATTCTCTTCACTTATCCTAACAATAGTAGGAAAATAAGTGAGAGAAACAAAAATCTCAAAAACCCCTAGTGGAATCTGGCAGAAATCTTACACTGAGGTTGTTACTGGTTTTGAGTGTCTTCTTCCTGTCATGGAAGAAATTGAAAACGTACCATAGGGCACAATATTGTGGTCATAGAGGGTTTAAAGAGATGGGTTTAAGTGATGCTGCCAATCTTTTGACTCCCAACCTAAGAATATATCTGACAAATATTTTACAGATAGGATTGCCTCAAATGTTGATTAAAAATAAGCCATCTCAGGTTAGCATTCAAAAATTCACAGAATATTGAGGTATGTGATCTGCACATCAAATAATAGGACAGGGAGAGATCGTTCAGTTCAAAGAGGATTATGTGATAATACATAACCTATGAATCTGTAATCAAACAAGGTCATTAAGTCTGTTCTCTCTACTCTTGACAGGGGAGAAGGAACATGGACCATCCACCCAGTCTTCCAAACAACATCCCTCACCCATAGTTGAAACTTTGGCTTCAGACCCTTCTCTGGCACTTCTGACAATAAGTTTGGTGACCCATGCTCTGGAGGAAGAAAGTGAAGAAGAGCAAGACTACTTCTCTGCAGCAAACTCTGATGTTCTCTGTTCTTTCCTTACCACTGTTGTCATGAGCAGCATTTTTTCCCATAGGTGCATTGTTATCCTTGCCATGAGAGCAGACAAAAATGAAAAATAGTTGCCAAGTAACCAGAACTGCTGATAAGAAACTTTGGGAAATACCACTGAGATGTGCTTTGGTATTTTATTTCTGGGAACAAACCAATTGTCTTGGACTTTCACAGTACTCTTTTCTATGTCTCACCCTTTACCACAAAGGTCCTTAAGTCCTTTGACATGCATAGTGTGAGGGATTCTGGCACACATTCTAGAACCTCGCAAAGTGGGGGGGGGGGGCTGCTATCTGCTTTATCATCTTCATTCCTGAAGTTTACTTTAATTCTGATTAGTTTGGCATAAGGTCATTTGTTGTATGTAGTCATCTGAGTTATGTATTGCCTGATCCTGAGTAGCAGAGTATTTATCATAAATTCCTTGATTTGCATTGGTACCTAATCAAGGAGGAGGATAGTATAGTTAATTTCCATACTTCCCTCTTGTTCTCATGTTTGCCTCACCCAAGTGTTTCTGAGATGCTGAACCTCCTCCAGAAAAGGTAATGCTAAAATTTCCTGTTCCCAAAAGGTGCTGCAGAACTCACTTCTAGTTGAAGTTTGAGTGTTTAATTCACTTTTGTAATCTCATTATTTGACTAAAGTATTGTTAAAGTGAATTTTGAATGTTTGAAATTTCCTATGCAGATTTAACAAAGAGAGAAAATGACAAAACTAGAGGTAAGACACTCAGAAATGATTATTTTTTTTTTCTGGCATATGATGAGCCTGCCTGGTCTTTTAGTACTTACACATATTTTCACCTGCTATCTATTTTGAACTCAGTTGTGTACTTTTTCTGGGAACAGAGAGGAAGTCTGACTAGCATTGCTTGCTCTTTTTGCCCTAACTGCTACTGTGCCAACATTATAGAAGGAGCACCCTGATTGCATAGGATAATGATATGATACTGCCTGAAGAGAGAAAGGAAGAGTAAATCTTGATATGAAGTTGGGAAAAAGATTACTTCATATATCCTAAATTGCATAAAGACATCCTGGAATGCAAGCAGTTTATTCAGTAATGAAGTAAATGGGTTTTTGTTTTTTTTTTTTTGAGCCATAGTGTTAATAACAGGCCTTGCTCACACAGTAAGCAAGATGGCTGGCATTCTCAAGGCTCAGAAGAAGCAGATGTAGGTTGAAGGTGCACTGTCAGATAGTGTGGCCCTAGTAATGTTACAGTTCTTAGCAAGCACTCACTTCTCCACTAACCCACAGGTGTTCTCAGCATTGACTGAATTTTGGAGTCAGGGAGGGGACCTCCGAAAACATGGCATTTCTGGAATGTGTTCCCAGCAGTAGGGCCAGTGCCTATATATTTGGAAACCAATTCAATGGTTCTGTCTACATCTCTAGATGAATACTTGTGCTATTAGGTGATACAAAATTAAGATAGAAAAATAGAAGTGAACTAGTGTCGGGCTCAGGGAACAAGGCTAACATGATCATCTCAGTGTTTGTTCTGGCACTAGGTCAACGAGCAGTCTCACTAAAGTCACTCTAGACTTTTCCTAGTTTCCAAATGAGGGTATAGTATCTTTATCTCCAAGTGTTCTAACTTTGGTATTGCCACATTCAGACAAAATGACACCAACCTTATTGGTTAACTTTGTGAGTACCTTAGACTTTACACAGAAGCCAGGGTCAATAATAATGTTAAATTTCATTCATGTTATTTGAAACTTGAGGGTGTTTGGACTGCAGATATAGTTATGCAGTAGAGCCCTTGCTTGGCAAATTATAGTCTCTGGGTGCATTCTCCAGCATTGTAAAAATGTGGTTGTGAGTCAAGCTTTATATATTTTAGACCCTCCCAGAAAATAAATTTAGGTATTAGGTAACATAGAATGAAGAGGTCAACTTCTTAATGAGAAAACACCTTCCATGAGTATGTGTGTGTGTGTATGTATGTATATATATATATATATATATATATATATATATATATATATATATACACATGTATGTATATATGTATGTATATATATGTGTGTATATACATATACACACATATCACATATATGTATATATTCTATTCTATTATATATAATAGCACTTGGGAAAAATAACTCAAACCACTTTCATATGATTTTAAACAATTTATACCTATCATTTTGATAGATATAAATGCAAACATCTATATGGTCAATGTTTTAAGCTTCCATAAATAACTAGTTTCTTCTTAGTCATGGCCATGGATAAGTATTTTAAAGTCATTCACCATCTTTGCCAGTATTATCAGTGGTTATATATGCCTTTAAAGAATGAAATTTTCTGATAACTTTCCCATGTATTGATATTACCACCTTGGCTACTGTTCTTCTTAATTTGATCAGACTCAGAGAAACCAGTTTTTAAATTGAATTACATCAACTAGAAAGTCAACGTAATAAAGTAAAAAAAAATTAAACATTATATTCTTTTAATTGTGTAGGACTATATAGACTTTGGATGATAGAATAAATTCATTAGGGCTCTGATAATTTGAATTAAAATGCTGAGATAAATCTAATTTATATTTAGGACAAAATTCAGTTAAAATCTCAGAAGTATCACTGGTGAGGATACATGATGGATTTCAGTGTGCCTTTTGTTAGAACACTTTAATCCGGTTCAGTTCAAAAGCAAGTCAAATTTATAGGAAGATGTAGTGGTTTTGTATAGACTAAGTGATAGAAGTAGAATTTAATGACAACATCATCTAGTAAATAAATATCCTTATTTTTTAATTATGAATATTCTCCCCCAAATTAAGACGTTTCTGTCTATTTAGGTCCTGTATTTTTGTTGTATCAATGAATATTTGTGTTACTGTATGGTGTGTGCATGTGTGTGTGTGTGTGTGTGTGTGTGTGTGTGTGTGTGTATGTGTGTATGTGTGTGTGTGTTGTATATGCAGGTTTGTATTGGTTCATACACCAGTGTGTGGACATGGAGGCCACAGCAGGACATTGGTTGTCTTGCTCTGTCACTTTCCAGCTAATTCCTTTGAGATAGGGTCTCTCACTGAACCCGAAACTATACTGGCAGTTAGTTATACTGTTTCTACATCATCTCCCTACTCTGGGGTTACAGTCTGGCTTATTTTTCAAATGTGGGTTCTGGTGAATCAAATTCAGGTTCTCATGTGTGTAGAGCTTGTCTCCACTGTGCCATCTTCTCGTCTTATTTATTTTAATTGGTTTTAGAGAATTTCTATCATCAAACAGTTTGGGTAAGTTCTTAAGCTCAATATAAACAAGCACACAGACAGAAAATTCCTTCTCTATAGGCATACTTAATCACTGTAAGAAATATGAAAAAATAACAAGGAGGATAGGGAGAATGGGGTAGCTCAGCTGCTGAAATAGAGACTGTATTAGAAAGTTAGTAGTTGATTTTAAAAGATTATTCCACAAGGACCCCAATGAAGGAGCCAGAGAAAGTACCCAGGGAGCTGAAGAGGTCTGAAACCCTACAGGAGGAATATCAATATGAACTAATCAGTATCTCCAGAGCTCCTTGGAACTGTACCACCAATCAAAGAAAACATGTGGTGGAACTTGTGGCTCTAGCTATATATGTAGCAGAGGGTGGCCTAGTCAGTCATCAATGGGAGGAGAGGCCCTTGGCCCTGTGAAGGCTCTATGCCCCAGTATAGGGGAATTCCAGGACCAGGAGTGAGAGTGGGAGGGTTGGGGAGCAGGGGAGGGGGGAGGGGATAGGAGATTTTCGGAGGGTAAACCAGGAAAGGGGATAGCATTTGAAATGAAAATAAAGAAAATATCTAAAAAAATAAAAGATTATTCCATTTACAATTTTTGAAAGCTGAAAACATGAAGCTATTTTACACATTTAGGTCATCTGACACCACCTAGAAGTTAATAAAAGTCCCATTGTTTATTTTTAAAAATCTGTGAATGATGCTTTTGACATGAAATGTATTGATCACTGAACTTTACATAAGATACTTACCCTTTAATTATGGTCTTTGGTATCAGTATTGTAAAACACCATGTTGCGAATGTAAGAAAATATTTTGATGAAATGTAAAAATCAAGAAAGGAGACTGAAGAATATTTCTTTAGCATGAACATATATGGCAAAGTTAAGCATAAATCTAGTGTATCTGCGACAATGGATTTTGCTTGCATTACTAGTTAGCTCTTCATTATAAGTACCCAGAGTTGGTGCATCACTACGTGGTGGTGATATGATACATATCATAATGAGAAATACAAGTGATTTTGACTAAGGGTTTGGAAATTTGGACATTGATTTTTTTTTTTTTGTCTGCTCTGGGTCAGGGATACTGTCTATCTTTGGGTTTGAGATGCTTTGTCCTGGCAAGGTAATCTTTCACCTTTTAGGGTAGGATAAGTCATCACAGAGCCTAGGCCTCAGAATTAGACAGACAAATTTTACTATTTTCTCATGCCAGTTTCTCATGCTGTGTGACCGTGGGCATGTCTGTTAACTGTTCTGGACTTCATTATCTAATCTGTAAAATGGGGTGAAAATGCCTGTATTATTAGGTGGCAAATGGAGATTACACAAGATGCCTAGTACAGTGCCTGGCACATAGTAAGTGCTCAATAAATCATTGCTATTATTATTATTATTATTATTATTATTATTATTATTATTATCATTATCATTATTACTATATAAATAAGTTTTGTGTATTAAAACATGATAACGTTTCCTTCAAAATATGATATATATGATGATTTAAAAAAAGAATTAAAAGCATATTTTAAAATTTTTCCTTGTTTGCTTATAAGGGATACCAGAAACACATCCATTTTTCCTTTAGTGATTCTTTCACACTGTACTTATTAATGTTGTATGATGTTTATTTGCCTGGTGATTAGAGGTAGTGACTTTTTGATATGACTGTGTTCCTGTTCTCTTAAAAATAATCAATTTACTTAATTCCAGCTTAAAGATAATTAAGACACTCTGATATAGAGAGGGATGATAAATATGCATAGAATGTACTCTTAATCACTAACTTTTTAGCAAAGTTCCCTTTCAAAGAACTGTGCTAGTCAAAGTGTTCTTACTAGGCAAGGAAGATTCTCCACAACTGACTTCTGAACTCTTCAGTATTTTATGCATTTATCATGGCATTCAGGAATTTTTAAAAAGTGATAGTCAGAAAGTTGGGTACAAATAAGACTCTGGTACTGTGTTTTTCAAGTTACACATCTTTCATTGCCTCAGTTCAATTTTACAATACTGCCTCCCAGTATTACTGCAGTGGCTTTACATCATAACCCGGTTTTAACTCAGAATGGTTAGTATACCAGTCTTTACATGTGTAGCTGTGTATGCTTAGTAGCCTTTGCTACTTAGAATCTCTATACACAACTATCATCATCTTATCATCGTCTTAGAGTCAAATATTACCTTGTCAGAAGAGTCACAATAACTGCCCATTATCTCCTTGTCAGCCTTTTGACTTTTAACTCACTGACCATTCCCAGTATGCCGTACTAGTTTTGACTGCTTGAGTTCTCTTGTATTTAATACATGTGCCAATTCCTGTTCTCTTAAGCCTTATTTAAGTTATAAGGAACTTTAGACTATAACTGAGTTCTCGTCTCTTATGGCTAGTACTTAAGTTCTAGTGAGTGAGGTCAAAACTTTACATATATATTTTTATCCATGAGATGGCCCTATCAAATTATAATCTTCATTTTACCTGTCTCCATGTGTTTTCAGAATACAAGGGTAGATTTCGTCTCTGTGGTTTTTTTTTTTTATATGTGTAATCCTCTAGCCTCTGACTATCATCCTCCTTTATTGGGACTTTAGGTGCATCCCATTTTATTTTGTCTCTGAATATAAGGGAACCTGAACAATTAGCAGCTTCAACTCTTGTGTATCAGTGTGTTATACAATATCTTTTATTTGCTACTAGGCTTCAAAATGTTGTATCTGTACTCCTCATGCAACAGCTAAACTTGGATGTGCTTAAATGTATTATACTTTAGATTTAGTATCTAGAGCTGGACTTTGCAAATTATACCCTTTGGGATAAATCCACCCACCCATACTTTATTTAAAATAAATTAAGTCTCAATGGAATATAAGCATAGATGTTATTTTTCTTATCTACATTTACAATAATAGTGTGATTGAGTAGTTTCAATAGAGACCATAAAATATTAACAACCTAATCCTTTTCAGAACATCTTGGCTGAAACCTGATCTAGAACCAAGTAATATTTCTAATGAAGGTACTATATATTCTTTGATAATTTCTATCCTGTTACCATTCATTCTGCCATCCTGTAAATGTTTAAACAGGTCAGTTCTTTGAGACTGTGAAGATAGGTTCTAACACATTCAAATTACTTCTTTTTTATTGGAACTTCCTGCTTCCTATTTGCTATGTACTTTAAATGTCCTTGTTCTTGCTTTTTTTGTAGAAGAGATACTAATGTCATAAAAGTCTGTGCTATGGTCTGATTATTTTTGAATATAAAATCTATACCATAGTATGGAAGTGTTTCAATATTTCCTTGTTTCTAAACATGGCCTTCTATTTTCTAAGATCAGGCCTTTCTGTTTTTCAGGGTCTCTAACTCAGGTCTTCTAGGTTCCACAAATGACAATATCTTTAATTACTAGAGTTTCCCTTATTTTCTAGTCTCTGACCTGAATAATCTCTAGTGCTTGTGTTTTCTAATCTATCCACTATATTAGAGTTTTAAGTGTCTTAAATCTTCTGATATTTTAGACACTACTTAAAGTTAAGCCTTGTAATTCACAGTCCAGAGTTACAAATTTCAGATCTTTTGCAGTCCCAATCATTCAGTATTTCCTACCTGTAGGACTTCTAGAGTCCTTTATTTCATGGCAGTCAACTGTAGCTTTTCCAGTCTCTTGTACTGCATTTTCAGTTATATCTATAAATGTCTTCTAAATCTTGATTTTCACAGTACCTTTTAAAATCAAAGTTATTATTTGACTATTTCATACATGAATATATAATATTTTATTTTCACTCTAGTACTTATCCTTTCTAATCTCCTTATCCCTGTCAGTATTCATCCCCACTATAAGTCCTTTCTCTACATTCAAAACTTTTTATTTTGTGATCCACTTAGTTTAACCAGAGCCATTCATATGTCCACGGGTGTACAATGATACTTTGAAGTATGAGAGGCTCACAAGAGCCTCATCCATAGACCGTGATTCTCCTTCTATTATCAATCAGTAGCCACTAATTCCCCCAGGAAGGACAGGAACCTACTAATCCTTTACTCATCTGTAATTAACAAGCCCAGTTTATAACAAGCTCAGTAAAGCTCAGTAAAAATCTGTGATTTCATAATATAGCATTTCATTGGCCTTTTCTTTACCACCCAGCTTTTACATTCATTTAACTCCTGTAATATCTTTCTGTTACCAGTTCTTCTCTGACCCAAGTCATTCAACATCCTCAAGAACTTTCTTTTTCCACATCAAAATGCTCCATTACTCTGAAAACATGAATAACTAGATCTTTTAGCATCTAGGTCTCTTTATCTCTAGGGTTACCAGTATCATTTATGTATAATTCTTATACATTATTTGGTTTTTAACAGGACTATGGCAATATTCAGGCTTTTTGTTATCTCTCAATAGGTGGGTTTTTGAATTTGTAATTTATAAATATATCCAGGTCTTTTGTTATCCATGGATACCATTGTTGAGGGATTTGAAAATACAAGATTTACAATATCTAATATCAAAAACTTCAAGTATATGGCTTTTAGTATCAAGTATTCCAAAATTCAGGGACTCCAAAATCTTTAATGTCCAGAGTAACCAATGTTTTCAAAAATCCAAGGCTTCCAGTGTCTCCAAAAATCCTGTGCTTATAATGTTTCCAATATCTAGGGTTTCCAGTGGTGCCAGTACCAAGGTCTTCCAACATCTCCAGGTCTTCCAGCAACTGCAAGTCTTCCAACACTGTCAAGGTCTTCCAGACAATCGTGATCTTCCAGAAAATATGTCTTCCAGATGATATATGTCTTCCAACAACCTCAGAGTCTTCCAGTAAATTCAGTCTTCCATGGTATCTAGATCTTCCGTGATATCTAGATCTTCTAGGAAAATCTGTGTCTTCCAGGAAAATCTTTGTCTTCCAAGGGATCCATGTCTTCCAGAAAAAAATCCACGTCTTCCAGAAAAATTCATGTCTTCCAGGAAAATCCATGTCTTCCAGAAAAATCCAAGTCTTCCAGAAGAATCTAAGTCTTCCTGAAAAATCCATGTCTTCCATAACAATCTACATCTTCCAGAATAATCAACGTCTTCCACAAAATTCAGGTCTTCCAGAAAAATATCCAGGTCTTCCAACCAGTCTATGTCTTCCAGAAAAATCCAGGTCTTCCAGCTCATCTATGTCTTCCATCAGTTCAAGTCTTCCAGATACCCATGTCTTCCATTAAATCTAGGTCTTCCAATAGATCTATGTCTTCCTGAAAATTAACGTCTTCCAATAATGTCCAAGTCTTCCAGCCAAGATATGTCTTCCTGAAGATTAATGTCTTCCTGAAGATTGACATCTTCCAGCAGAAAATCTTTGTCTTCCATTAAATCCACATCTTCCAGAAAATCCATGTCTTCCCAAAAATCCACATCTTCCAGGAAATCAACGTCTTCCCCAAAATCCATGTCTTCCTGAAAATCCACCGTCTTCCAAATAATCCAAGTCTTCCCAGAAATCGAAGTCTTCCCGAAAATCCATGTCTTCCCAAAAATCTACGTCTTCATGAAAATCTATGTCTTCCCAAAAATCCAAGTCTTCCCAGAAATCTAAGTCTTCCTGAAAATCCAAGTCTTCCCAAAAGTCCATGTCTTCCCAAAGATCCATGTCTTCCCGAAAATCCACGTCTTCTGGAAAATCGAAGTCTTCCCAGAAATCCAAGTCTTCTGGAAAATCGAAGTCTTCCCAGAAATCCAAGTCTTCCGGAAAATCGAAGTCTTCCCAGAAATCGAAGTCTTCCCGAAAATCCAAGTCTTCCCGAAAATCCAAGTCTTCCTGAAAATCCAAGTCTTCCTGAAAATCTAAGTCTTCCGGAAAATCTAAGTCTTCCAGAAAATCTACGTTTTCCCAGAAATCCAAGTCTTCCCAGAAATCCAAGTCTTCCCAGAAGTCCAAGTCTTCCTGAAAATCCAAGTCTTCCCGAAAATCCAAGTCTTCCCGAAAATCCAAGTCTTCCCAGAAATCCAAGTCTTCCCGAAAATCCAAGTCTTCCCGAAAATCCAAGTCTTCCCAGAAATCCAAGTCTTCCCGAAAATCCAAGTCTTCCCGAAAATCCAAGTCTTCCCAGAAATCCAAGTCTTCCCGAAAATCCAAGTCTTCCCAGAAGTCCAAGTCTTCCCAGAAATCCAAGTCTTCCCGAAAATCCAAGTCTTCCCGAAAATCCAAGTCTTCCCAGAAGTCCAAGTCTTCCCAGAAGTCCAAGTCTTCCCGAAAATCCAAGTCTTCCCGAAAATCCAAGTCTTCCCGAAAATCCAAGTCTTCCCAGAAGTCCAAGTCTTCCCAGAAATCCGAGTCTTCCCAGAAGTCCAAGTCTTCCCAGAAATCCGAGTCTTCCCAGAAATCCAAGTCTTCCCAGAAGTCCAAGTCTTCCCGAAAATCCAAGTCTTCCCGAAAATCCAAGTCTTCCCAGAAATCCGAGTCTTCCCAGAAATCCGAGTCTTCCCAGAAATCGAAGTCTTCCCAGAAATCCGAGTCTTCCCAGAAATCCAAGTCTTCCCGAAAATCCAAGTCTTCCCAAAAATCCAAGTCTTCCCAGAAATCCGAGTCTTCCCAGAAATCCAAGTCTTCCCAGAAGTCCAAGTCTTCCCGAAAATCCAAGTCTTCCCGAAAATCCAAGTCTTCCCAGAAATCCAAGTCTTCCCAGAAGTCCGAGTCTTCCCAGAAATCCGAGTCTTCCCAGAAATCCGAGTCTTCCCAGAAATCCGAGTCTTCCCAGAAATCCAAGTCTTCCCAGAAATCCGAGTCTTCCCAGAAGTCCAAGTCTTCCCAGAAGTCCAAGTCTTCCCAGAAATCCGAGTCTTCCCAAAGATCCACTTCTTCCCAGTAATCTGTGTCTTTCCAGAAATCCGTGTTTTCCCGAAAATCCAAGTCTTCCCGAAAATCAATGTCTTCCTGAAAATCCAAGTCTTCCCAGAAACCCATGTCTTCCTGAAAATCCATGACTTCCCAAAAATCCAAATCTTCCTGAAAAATCCATATCTTCCCAAAAATCCACGACTTCCCAAAAATCCATGTCTTCGTGAATATCCACGTCTTCCTGAAAATCCAAGTCTTCCCAGAAATCCATGTCCTTCCAAAAATCCATGTCTTCCTGAAAATCTATGCCTTCCATAAATCTACATCTTCCTGAAAATCCACATCTTCCTGAAAATCTACATCTTCCTGAAAATCCACATCTTCCATAAATCCCAGTCTTCCCAGAAATCCAAGTCTTCTGGAAAATCCATGTCTTCCTGAAAATCTATGCCTTCCACAAATCCATGTCCTCCTAACAATCCAAGTCTTCCTAAAAATCTACGCCTTCCACAAATCTACATCTTCCTGAAAATCCACATCTTCCCAAAATCCATGTCTTCGGAAAAAATCCATGTCTTCCAAGGAGTACATGTGTCTTCCTTCACCTCCAAGTCTTCCAGCATCTCCAGGGCTTCCAGCATCTGCCTGTCTTCCAACATCTCCACATCTTCCAGCATCTTTATGTCTTCCAACAACTGCGCAGTGTCTCCAGTGTATCGGCGTTTTGACATTCAGGTTTTCTGGTGTCTGCCGTATCCAGGTATTGAAAATTGTTTCATAGTTTATTTTTTCCCAGTATTTCCCTAGTTTTGGGATCTTTCAAATCCAGTCTTTTCCATCTATGCCTTTTTGGAGTGCAGATATTTTAAGACTAACCTGTCAACTATTTCTGCTTTTAGTAGAATTAGTTTCAAAATATTTAATAGCACATTACCTCTTACAGAAAAGGTTTTGTGGGCCAACAGTAGTAGTATTTGTGATTGTTTGATATTGAGAAATGTATATTCCTTAACTTTTAGGGATTATATTAAGAAAAAAGGATAAAATTGATGCAGTACTTTTATAATTTTGTTAATGATTATATTTTGGTAGTCAGTTATGCTCAAGCACAAATGAAAATTTTCTTTTAATGAGAAAATTCCATACTTAGACACTATGTTTTTACAATACAGGTAAAGATAACAATACCTATTTGTCTATTTTGTCTCTTTTAATATTTGTCATTATGTGATAATAATAATAATAACAATAATAACAATAATGATAACAATAATGCATAACATTTACTTTGTCCAGGCACTGTTCTAAGATCATTACATGAATCAACTCATTTAAACTTCACAAAACATTGATATAGGAGTTTTTATTATCTTTGTTTTACAGATGAAGGAACTGATATATAATGGTGAAGTAACTTGTCCAAAGGCCACAAAAGTAAATAAAAGAGCTAGGATTGAACCAAGCTTGTTCATTTCCAGAATCTACCATTCTACCACTCTGTTCTTTATTATATCTGACAATCAAAACCAAGATGAGTGTGAGGCTAAAAAGTTTGATGGTTTCCATACTGTGTATAAAATATTTTAAAAAATCTGTATACACACACTCATAATTTAACCTGTCACTGTCAGAATCTTATTTTATTAGACTCATCCTTCAACAAGCTACTACTGTTTCATCCCTTGCTCATGTATATGAAAGTTGGTTCAAGTATTTCCTAATACTAGGTTTGAGAGTAAGGAGACTGTGAAGTACTGAGTTCAAATACATCTCATTTTAGAATCACAGTCACAACTTCATGCTTTGAATTTTAATGCTTGCACATTTAACTTTCCCTTTCATTTTAATACCTTGTCAATCACCATTCTCTAGTTATTATCTAGATCACTTACTATTAGTTTGTTTTGACCTCCAGGATATTCCTGTTTCTCCAAATATCACTGATTCCCTGAGTTCCTGACTACTGCCTTGTATCCGCCTAATGGTAACTACAACTTAAATCCCAGGATGGTGAGCTAGAGAGCTAGCTCTTTTTGGTTCTGTAAGTCTCAGCTCTCCTCAGGCATTTCTAGCAATGTGGCTGCTAAAGACTCTGGCTGGTATGAAAAAAATAAAAGCCATATACTAAATTTATAGTTATACAAGTAGTATCTGAAGATTTGCAGTCATCTGTGTGATAATAAAAAGTAACAACAATAACAAATGAAATAGCAGTAACTTTTGAAATAGAGTTGACAAAGTATTATCACTTCATTTATTCATCCATTCATTTAATAAAATTTATTGAGCACCAGATTTGTGCCAGGCATTTTTAATGGAGCTTACAATTAATTGGGGATTCATATAAAGTACAGATAATTATCAGTTGTGGTAAGGGCATATAGAAAAAGTAAACAGAAGATGCTGTGAGAGTTTTCAAAGTCACACAGAACATTCCTATAGAAGTAAAGTTCACGGATACTGAAGAAGCTTTATTTGGTTGTTACAATAAGCTTGTGATGTAGAGAAGTTTTATATCCATTTTGCATAATAAGGGGAATAGCTATGGCATTGAGGTATTGTTTGAGCTTCTTTTACCTTCATTAGTCCATTCTTCCTTAATCAGGAACATAGGGAATTTTAACATTTATCCAAAGCATTTATCCAAATTTGGTTGGATATGATTAATGCAAGCTGGGTGTGGTAATACATACCTATAATCTCAGTATTCTATGGTCTAAAGCAGACAGATTAAGAATTCAAGAATCCAAGGCCAGATTGGCTTACCTAACAAGATTTTTTTTTTGGCTTTGAGACAGGATTTCTCTGTAGAGCCCTGGCTGTCCTGGAACTCACTTTGTAGACCAGGCTGGCCTTGAACTCAGAAATCCACCTGTCTCTGCCTTCCAAGTGCTGGGATTATAGGCGTGCACCACCACCACCCGGCACAAGATCTTTTTTCAAGGAAAGCCAGATAATTTTCATAAGTCAGTGATGGCCAGGTGGTTAGATGCATTGGACTCCGAAAAAAGTAGATAATTCATATGTAATGATGGTCCTCATATTTAATGGATATTATAAAAATGGGAAAAACTCATTAGATTGTGTGTGTGCACGCGTGCACGCGCATATATGTGCAGTTACACTATTGTTTGTGAGTGCACATACACATGTGTATACCTGTGGAAATTAGAGATGACTTTGAATCTCATTTTTCAGAAGCCATCTGCTTTAATTTTGTTTCTTTGTTTTGATCCAACATCTCTCATTGGTCTAGAGTTTTTTAATTATGTGTTCATATGTCTTTGTCTCACCAGTGCTGGAATTTTAAGGGCACACCACTAGATCTAGCCATTTAAAATTATAACCATGTTTGTAAGACATGTACATTATTGGCTGAGTTATCTCCCTGGTCACTGGCTCTAGCTTTAAGGGAAAAGAATAAGTAAACATGTTGATTATATATAATATTTGTCATTAAAATATTTATGGTTTGTGAATTAGGTAATTCTAATTCTAGTTTTAAAATCAGCTTAATGATATAAAGTGTGGCTGCAGCTCTTCTTAAATATATGATCAGAGACAAATGACCATTAGAAAATATGATATGGTTATCATAGTATAAGAAGTATATGTGATTCTTTTTTTATATTTTTTCTGTTTCCCCCAAAGTTCTTACCATCCAAATAAACCTTATATTGAAGAAAAACATTTAAACAGTTGTATTCAAAGTTTATTACTTACTTAAATATTAAAAATATATGTAACTAAGTATTATTGCAAAATTTCAAAATATAAAGAAACAAAGTAAAAAAAAAGTATATCCTCAAATTATCGAAATCTCACAGAAAATCTTTATAAAGATTTTGGTGTATATTCTTCCATAATTTTCAGTGTTTATGTATTTTTCCAGAATGAAATGATTTGACCACTCTGCAATCTATTTTTTGAATTAATGGAAGTTGTAAATTTTCACAACAGTAAACTGTGTTATGACTTCAAAATGTGTTATGACTTCAATAAATGATATATTTATTTTGTCTCAATTTGGCATACATTAAGTTCCTTAAAACATTTTAGTACTATTAAAACATGCTATGGTAAACATATGCACAGTACAAGTTGTGTAGAACCCACATTGTATCATATTACATGTAGTCAAGTTTATACTTATTTGAAAACTTGTTTAGATAATATTTAAAATAAATAACTAAAATGAGAAGTTACTGAGTCAAATGTTGTTAGCCTCATCGTGCTTTAACACAGAAAAAATTACAAGCCATACAGATGCCAAACATTGGAGATTGTTAAAAGAAATTCCTGGTACAGTATATGATAGATACTTTCCAGTGGTGCTGGTTTATACCAGGAAGAACATTTACTAAAATGGTACTATGTTCACAAGTTGTTTACAGTAAGAGGAAAATTCTCTCTCTCTCTCTCTCTCTCTATATATATATATATCTATATCTATATCTATATCTATATGTCTTATAGATAGAGAGCAACATATATATCTTTGGAAAAGGAACCCAATGCACTCTAAAATTTTAGTAGAAAAAGTTCCAAAAGGAGGCCAGGCTAGGCATTTATTTATTTATTTATTTATTTATTTATTTATTTATTTATTTATTTAAAAACAGAATAGCTCAGTCTGTAAAGTACCTGCCCATAAAAGCATAATGCCCTGAGTTTAGATGCCCAGAACCCACATAAAAATGGCGGTGTCTATCTGAAACCAAATTGTTGAAAGGCAGTAGAGATAGACAGATCCTTGGGGTTCACTCTAGCCAGTCATTCTAGCAGATTCTATCAGCTCATTAAGAGACCCTGTCTTAAAGACCCTTATTTAAAAAGTAACATGTAACCTGATCATAAAGAATGCTTGAAATGCGAGTTTGCACACGTGAATGTGTATCTGCATGCACATGTGCACATACTCACACAAACATATATACACCCTCACACACAAATACGTGTTTATGGTAAATGATTAATAATGTAGTAATATATTCAGTAAGAATTGAAAACATTGTTTCGTAATATCACTGCATAGAGTTAGCTATAATGATTTGACCTTTTAAATGGTTTGTCTATTAATGTCTATCGTTTGTTGAGTGTTTCACAAATAGAATTATTACATATTGTTATATATTAATAGAATAACATTTTGTATTGCATTAATTATTAGTATTAGTGGGTATGTGTGCATGTGTGTGTGTTCCTATGTATATGACAGGTCAGAAGAAAATACTTAAGTCTGTTTTCTCCACAGATCATGAGGGGTTTGAACTCAGGATGTCAAGTTTAGCAGTAAGAACCTTTCTTTATCTGCTGTGCATCTTGCCAGCCTGAAATCCATTTTAGTTACAGTACATTGCTTAGTACAAATTGTATTCCTATTACATTCTTTTCACATGATGTGTGTTTAGGATTTAGGCTTATCGCATTCTGTTGTACTTATAGATAATAATATGAAGAGTATTTTTGAATCTATTTTGTCTACTTTTACAAGTTTTTATTTTTTGATAAGCTAATAACTTAGAAATGAAAGGTCTACATCAAAACGTTTGAATTGAATTGCCTGTCTTGCATGCTGCCTACTACCATTCTATTTAGCTTATATCAACAATTTTGATGGGAATAATAGCTTGACATAATTTTCCTGCATTCACTAATAAAGTTAATCAGCTTTTTCATATATCCATTTTTCTTCTGTTGGAAAATTTTCTCATCTTATACTTTAGTTGTGTCATTTGTCTCTGTAAAATTTAATTTTAAGAGATCTCTGGATAGTATAGTTGATTTCCTCTTTTCTGGTACAGATTGCCACTGCAAATGCCTAACATTTGCTGTATGTATTTGAGGTACTGGTTTCCATAAAGGTAAATTTTATTATATAAAATAGACAAATATTTCATTCTTTTCTATTTTATTGGTTTTGTGTTATATTTTAGTAGGATTATAAAATTATTTTCTCATATTTCCTTCTAATAATTGTATGTCTTTCTTGCTTGATACTTTAGACTCCTTAAATTTTGCTTTCTTTTGTGTGTCTGGGTTTACTGAGAAATAGGAAGTTAAGTTTTCTTTTTCAGAAAAGATAACCAGATCTCCAAATGTCATTATTTCTACACTGAACTGAAATTCTATCATAAAATATATAGGTGAGGTTTTTTTTGTTGTTGTTGTGGAAAGTATTTAACTATTATTGAGGTTAGGACCTCATTGATTTATTTGCAGGAGCCTGATATTTTTAAGTATGACACCAATGTTGTTTCCTTCATTATTCATCTTTTCTCTGATTTCCCCCTTTTTGTGCATATGTGATGTTAGATGAATTTTAGCATCAACTTCCATTGAAACATACTTTTGAAATGCCTGAGAGCTTTCAAGTTATGGCACAAGTTGGCACATTTAGAGTCATGAATTTGTATCCAGATACTTATTTTCTTTCTCCGTTTGTCTAATTTTGTTGTAGTCACAAAACAGTAATAGGCCTTTTCTTTGTTTTTTTTTTCCTCTAAATACGTAACTGTTATTCTAATGAATGATACTACATCTTTTACTATATACATAATAGTTTTATGCATGTATATAATTTGTAACTATAAAGTCAGGATAATTAGTATCATCATCTCCTCAAGTAGTTCTTTGTTTTGGCCAGGTTTCTGTTCTGTGTATGCTTATTTTTGAACATACTGATTGACTCTGTGTGACTGTTGTTGGTAGTATTACAGTTGCATTTTAAAAATTTATTATTTATTGTCTTAACATTTATGTTCAGTCATCATATTTAGCTATTTCTTCTTCTAATATTGTATTTCTTTAGTTGAATATTTTTAATTCTGATGCACATAATCATGTACATTTTAATAATGAAACTTTAGCCTGATATTTTTATATGGTGTTTCCTTATTACAACATTAGTAAAGACTTTATGACTCTTAGAATAGTGCACACTTATATTGTTGAATAAAGAACAGTAATCTCTTTTATTTTATTTTTACCTTAATAGAAATTTGTTAGTGTTTCATTTACAGAAATAATTTCCATTGATTCCAATATATGCTTCTTTTCATGTTATATAAATGTCCTTCCATTCTTTTGATTTATTAGGAATATGTATAGAATGATACCATTTTTTCTGGTGTCTTTGCAAATGATTATCAGGATAAAGTATAGTTATTCTCTTTAATTTATTAATGTAATTACTGTAATTAACTGATCTACTTTACTATTCTAGGACTAAAAATCTAACTTGGTAGTAGTACTTTGGTATGTCTCTGTTTCATTTAAAAGATAAAACTCTATATGAACAGCTGCTTATAGAAAGCACCTCTTTCCCTTTCCTATAACATAACATAACACACTGGGGAGAGAGAAGATTGTGCAGGGATCAGAGTACTGGTCTTCCGGGCATTGCCTTGCTGCCTTTGGAGTTAAGATCCCAGTATACATACAGCCCATCTATATGCAGTAGTTTCATACTCTGCCTTTCACCACACCATCTGTATGTCACTGTGTTTGTGTAATGCAGTGCTGGGATGGAGCCTGGCCAGAGCTTCCTGTATGCGGAATATACGTTCTGCCTCCTGAGTCACATACTCATTCCCTCGAATTATATTACAAAGATAGCTATTTTATCTCAGTTAGCTTTCGGTTGGGGTTTTCTTTTTCCGTCCTTTAAAAAATTTCTCTAATTTCTACTCATGCTATTTCACATATGGAGAAAGTATCTCAATTGTAAATAATATAATATAAATATATAATATGGATAATTTCTTTGCATCTTATATGTAATAAATTTTCCCATAGACTATTGATGTATTTTATTTTTGTTAAGGTAGTATTTTATATTGCTCTATAGTAAATCAAACATATTATTTGTTCAGTTTTCTATTTTTGTTTGCTTGATTTAAAATAAAATAAGTGTAAACTCTTCTATTTAATTATTTTGTCAAAATTTCCTCTTTTAAATGTCCCCTTTTCAAATAAAACATAATACAGTATTTTTACCTTATGAAAAATTAAGCTTTTATTAATAGATAATTAACACAATGAATAACAGGTATGACTTAGATTTGTCATGTCTCTTGATAGTCCACATCATAAAAACTTGTAATCAAAATTGTTAGTATTGGGGGAAAAAGGAAACTGAGATTTTATTTCATCTGAGAATATTTGTCACTGGATTCATAATTTGAAAGTTCACATTAATTTTACTTGATACTATTTGCTCATAATTTATTTTGGAATTTTGCTATTTTTTCCTTTCTACATCTGTCAATGTATATGACACCTTTTATTTTTGAAGTTATAATTACTTCCTTCCCTTTCCTTCATCCAAACCCTCCCACTCTCTTTCAAATTCATGGTGTGTTTTTTCATATATATATATATATATATATATACACACATATATACACACACATATATATACATATATACACATACATATATATGTATATGTGTGTATATGTATATATGAATATATGTAATATAGGAATATATAATATAGGAATATATATAATATGGGAATATATGTAATGTATATTCCTATATACAACCTCTTCAGTCTATATGTTACTTGTATATGAGTTTTCAGGGCAGACCATTTGGTACTGGATTTCTTTTATCTATATTTATAAGTTTTAAGTATCACTTTTATTGTAATGTGATTATATTGATATATGTATATGTTTATTTATATACCTTAATATTATAATTTTTACACTAAAGATGTTTATAATAAAACTATCTCCTTTTAAATGTGTCTAGTGTTTTTTTTTAAATTTCTTTTGTGGGCTCTCATCACACAAATTTTATGCTTTACAATTATTTACTGCCCAGATAGGGTGGAGATCAGAGGACAACTTGGGGACTTTGCTTATTACCTTCCACCATGTGAGTTTTGAGACTTGAACTCAGGTCATCAGACTTTGAGATATGTGTCTTTACCCACTGAGTCATCCATCAGACCTCATAATGAAAAATTTAGATCCTATCACCAATTTCTGGATCCCTCACTACTGTATATTCTGTTTATTAAGTACAAGATTAAACTCCATAAGGGTAAAGACCTTTAAATACCAGTTTTCTAATGAACTCCCAACATCCAGGTTTTCTGTAACCCTCTTCATATACCCACATCTGTTCTAGTCCATGCTTCATCTATGCCAGGAACCTGGCTTCTTTCCACCTCAAACATCAGCATTTGTTCCTTGCTCTATTTAATCCATTTGTTCTATATTTTTTATGAGGCTGCTGTGTGTGTGTGTGTGTGTATGTGTGTGTGTGTGAGAGAGAGAGAGAGAAAGAGAGAGAGGCTGTGTATGTATGTATACTGTGTGTGTGAGTGACTGTGTGAGTATGTGTGAATGTGTGTGTGTGTGTGTGTGTGTGTGCTCTTGAGGGATTTTTGTTTATTCCTTCCTACTAGTTTCCAAAAGGGGACATTTATGTTTTCAGGAGAGCTAGAATATTTAGATCACAAAATGATTGGAAGTGATATAATTTTTTTTACCCCGAAAGCACTCAAGCATTTGATGTATATTGAAAAAGAAACATTTTGACCATATCTAAAAGTAGTCCTTCACCCTAAAATAAAGGTTTTATTCTACTCTGAGTAACAGTGCTGACTTTCTTTACTTCCATTGACATCTTTTCTCAATTTCTCTACTCTGCTATGCTCCATAGCATAAAAATCCATCCTTCATCTCCAATAGAGGTGGCTTGTTCATGCCAGTATTCAGTTCCTGACTTTAAGTTCTTTCCAAATATTCTGTCAGCCACCCCATCCCAGTGCAAGAGCTCACCAGAGCCTCTGGTCTGATTTCAGTTCATGTCATCCATCTTGTCATGGAATGAAGCCAAGAATTCAGGGCCTTAAGAAGAAGAAGAAAAAAAAAACATTTTCTGAAAAATACCATAAGTTAATTTTAACTTGCCCTAACTCCTATAAAACAAATTCTCTAGCATGTTTAGGCTTTTACAGCTCCCCACTGTCATCTGCTACAATATGGGGGTGGTAGGTAGAGTTCCAAACAGTACTCTCATAAACAAAGCTGAATTCTCTTTTCCTACTGTTAAAATGATTTATAATAAGCCCTTTGTGTCTGCTTTAGGACTTCTGTTTAATAGTTTTCTTAATAGCCACATTATGATAAATTATTTAAACAATGTATTTTCCTAATTACCACTATTATTACTCCATTGTTTTCCCAACATAGGTTTTCCATTTTTAGTAGACATACTTGTTTTTCCCCTAAAGAATAACACAAAGTTTATATTTTCCTGTCTCAGCAAAGCTTCTCTTGGTGCCTAAGGTCCTGGGGGGAATGTAGTTACAAGTGTTTCAACAGAATGTAGTTCAGACACATCTCAGCTCACTGTTGTACCGTTACTCACCTTTACCTATGTGGACTTCCTGTCATTCCAAAAAAAAAAAAAAAAACATACTCAATGTGCATCCCTCCATCTTGAACCATCTTAAGTCCTGTCCTCACCAGCATCACGAAAGATGAGGTAATGCTAAAGTTTCTATGTGATATATGTGTTCCAGTTTGCCATTTGATGAGGAGGTATGTTGTGATTTAATGCTCACCTGTTGCTGGCCTGATACAGAGCTTATCTGAAGATTTCCATCAGACATGCCCATGTTGGAGATTTCACAATCCCTGAAATTCAACTCTGGGAGACCTGATACCCTCTTTTGTCTTTCCTGGGCACCCCATATGTGTGAGATATATCCAAATAGACAGACATATACACACAAAATAAATCATTTTCAAAAACACAGTACATAGGCCCCTCAAAAGAATATATACATTTTGAAAGTTCTGTGTATTTCATTAAAACGGAGCTACTACTATTTTAATTGCACGAAAATAGCTTCAACCTTTAACTCCAATATCTTAATTTAGAAAAATGCAGATACATTTATCTCAGTGTCATACCAGTTCATATTTGTCAATTAGTAACTAAAATATCAGAACATGTAGTAAAATTAAATACTGTAGTTGTCAGACATTAGTTTTTTTTTTTTTTTAAACCCAACAACCTAAGATGATTTTGGCCAGGGGTTGTGACTTATACCTGTAAAGCCTGCTTGTTGAGAGCTAGTGGTGAGATGATTTTTGAGTCCAGCCTGTGTTTTATGGTAAGATTTGAATACACTATGAGGAGTGGGTAGATTTGCAAACACTTGTATGTTTCACTCTCATTTGTTTGACATAAGCACCAAATCCTAAAATATCAGTTTTAGATAATCACATTTCAATAGGTGCTTTATGTTGAAAACATACCCACTGTTTTCTTTCATATTGTCTATTGTAACAACATAACATGGCCGTAGTCACTTATAAATAATGGAGGCTTGGAAATTCAAAAGGTAGTATTTGTGTGTGTGTGTGTGTGTGTGTGTGTGTGTGTGTGTGTATGGCAATGGTCTGCTATCTGTTTATAAGATGGTACTCTGATTGCATGCACCTCATTCAGTGAAAAGGGCAAGGTAGATCTGTAAGTCCTCACTCATAAGAAGATGGAGATATCTGCTTTCATGACCTAATTACATGACAAAAGTCATAGTTCCTAATAATCACATTGATGATTAAATGTCTGTGCATGGATGAGGAACAAAGGCATTCATTCTGTAGCCTTTATTTTCTTCTCAAACCACCCCTACCAATGTAGATTGCGATCTACCACCTATGTAGATTGTGGTGTGC
Source organism: Mus musculus (assembly GCF_000001635.26). Classification (NCBI taxonomy): domain Eukaryota; kingdom Metazoa; phylum Chordata; class Mammalia; order Rodentia; family Muridae; genus Mus; species Mus musculus. The sequence continues at coordinate 61,197,123 of NC_000086.7, forward strand.
ATGTGTTTTTCAGATTTAATTTAATTTATTTTTTTAAACGATCTGTGTGTGAGTTTGTGCTCATGCATGTAGGAACCAGTCAGAGGCTAGAAGAGGGTGTGAGATCCCTGAAACTAGAGTAACTGAATTCAGGTTCTCTTCAAGAGCTATAAGCATTTGTAACCACTGAAATGTCTCACCACTTGCATACATGGTTCTTTATGAACAACAAAACAAAACAACCCAAATCACTCCTATAAAAGTTTACTCTTCATTCTGGTTACTATCTAGTACCTGCAGGAATCCAATTTTGACTTGGGTAACTTAATGGTGTCCCCAGAAAACAAATACAGTCCCTTAATTCTAGACTATGTGATTGCTAGAACTTGTATTATCTATCATTGTACTATAGCATACACTTTACATTTCAATGGCTTAAATCAACCTTTTAATTTTCATGAGCCCGTGAGTCACTTGGACACATTTCTTGGCTAACCTCATTATATATCAGAATATAGCTATAGATAAGTGGGGAATTCTGGTGATAAGCCTTAGGCTTTCCCATGTTTTGCATGTCTAGGAGCTTGCTTGAAATCAGCACTCATATTTCTTACTCATGCTAGCCTAGGCTTGTTCTCAAGGGATGGCAGAATTCTAACAGGGAAAAGAGGCAGGTATATGACTTAAGGTCAATAGAATGGAAGTGGAGGGCCTACAAAGTCACATTGCAACAGGAACAAACACAGAGAGTCCATAAATGGTGGCCAACATTACAATTAATCCACTACAGTTAGCCTTCCCTTTCCAGTTGACCTTGTTTGTCTGTTCCACATGCAGAGTATTCTGTTCCCTTCTCAAGAACAAAATGGGAAAAAAGCAACCACAATAAACGTTTAACATCCAGAAAGAAGAGTGTAAATCAGATAGCAGTTACTTACATTAATAATTCAAATTTAAGATAGTGGGGAACAAATAGACCCCTTAATTACAGTATAGTTGTAACAACTGTAAGAGGCCCCACTGCTCATCGCTCTTCTTGGTTCTGCCATCTAAGAACATCAAAGATATTGTCTTGTCTATTGTCTTTGACCATTTCCAAAGCAGATGTTGAGCCTTTCTTAGCCTTGCAATTGATTCATGGAAAGTTGAGAACCAATTGTATTTTTTACGTTTTGAATTCCTTATTCTGACTTAGTCTAAGTCTAGTGTCTAGGTAACACTTTTATCAATGTCTTAGTATGTTTTATCTGCACATATGTCTGTGTACCACATGCATGCCTAGTGTCCAAAGAAGTCAGAAGAGGGCGTCAGATCTTCTGTAATTGGAGTTACAGACTTGTGAGCTACCATGTGGGTTCTGAGAAACAAACCTGGGTATTCTGAAAGGTCAGTCAATGCTCTTAACTGGTGAGCCATTTCTCCAGCCCTTTTATTTTCAACCTAGTAAGCTTTAGATCTTTTATAGCATCTCCAAATTTTGCTTGTGAACTGGCCAGTTGTTTTCTCAGCTCATATTCAACTTGCTGTAATTTATCTTACACAGCTAGGAATATCCAATTTAAAAAATGCAAAGTGCTGCATGAAGAGCTCCTGAGGCAAAGTGAGAATTTCATTAGAAAAGTTTTCCATCTCCTAAGCTTGCCCCAAACTGCAGCTCCTCTAGACTTTTAGTGTGCTGAAATACAGGTTGATACATGCATAAAGACAATTGTACCACCACACTTTAGACGTTGGTGTTATTTTTCTAGTCACTACCTGCTCTCATGTCCCAGAGATAATGCTTTACAGTATTTTTTTTTACCATTGACTAGCATGTATCAAATGTACATATTAATGGAGTTCAGTATATTTCAATACATGCATACAGTGTCTACCAATAAAATCCAGTGCTTATTTACCTCCCAATAAAAATTTGAAACTCTAATCATTACTTTATACACGGAGAAAGACTTGTTTAGCTATTAACTCCCACTATAAGAAAGGAATATGATGGCTGGATTTTTGTGTGAATTAATTCACTTAGCATAATTTCTCTAGTTGGTTTAAATCCTTTTTTAAATATGTGAATGAAATGGCTAATTCTTTTTCATGGCCTGCAAAAAACAATCAACAATAAAGACACATGTGGACAGAAAGAGGAATGGATAAATATGATATTTATACAAGTATAAATCAAAACTGACCTTAAGTAACTACTTTTATATCAGACAGATTAAGAGACAAAAACTTTAAAAAGAGACAAAGTTGTTACATAATTTTCAATGGTTAAATCCAACTGGAAAATATAGCAATTATAATTGATTGATACTATAGTATACAACAAACAAACATTGGATATAAAGTGTGACATGAATTTAGAGCAATAACAGTGGGTGACTTAATACACCTTTATAGCAAACAAATACGACATCCATACAATATTTTTCCAAATAATCTTCAGAATTAAACTATTCTATGCAACAGTACATTGTCACATAATTCATATTTTTGTTTGGCTGTACCCAACATAAAATTACCAAACTCTGTATCAGTTATTAGTTGTTATGTAATCATCCCAGAACATACTGTCATTAAATAGCCATTTATTGCTGCATGAAGAAGGTATGGAGATTGGTAGGGAATAGTTTGTAATCTTAGCTGCTGGACTTATGCCTCTACTTTGTAAATCAGGATGGCTTAGCTATACTTATATATCTACATCACACTCATGTATATGTATATGATGTATATATATATATATATATATATATATATATATATATATATATACATATGTGTGTGAGTATGTATGTATGTATGTATGTATACATATATATGGAGAGAGAGGGGGAAGGAAAAGAACATGGGAGGGAGGGAGAAGAAAGGAAGAGGGAGAGAGAAAGAGAGAGAGATTATATGTCTCTAGGTTGGCCTCAGTCAGTTACATCTGTATAATCTAATTTTTGTTCCACATGTTCCTTATTAGCCTAGGTTTACCCTCAGGACACCCCAGAGAGGGTGTAGAAATGACCAAGTTCTCATTATGCCTACAGATAGGATTGGAATACTATCATTTGTTCACATACTAGTGACTAAAACAATTCACAGGGCCAATTCTTATTCAAGGTTGAAGAATCAAAAGTCACTTTCTGATGAGAGGAACTGCAAAGTCACATTTCAAGACATGTACATTAACAGGGGCCAGCAAAGCAGTCAAGAAAATCCACAAAGCACTACTGTGTATGATTTCACTGAAAATTCAGACAGGCTTGTCAGGCTCTGGTCTTAGTGCTAGGACATGGACAAGGTCAGTCATTTGTTTTTAACTTTCCATTTAGAATGACTCTTCTTCACTGCCACCCATCCCATGGAGTAGGTCAGGTTTTGGCCCCAATCTCATTCTGCCTTCCAGTGTGGCTTTACTTGGTAATTGTCTTTCCAGCCCTTGATTTTCTGTGAAGTTTCTCATGTCACATGTCTCTCTCTCTGCTGTTCTCTATATGCATCATTAAACCTGGGCGAGAGGAAGCTTTCAGTACAATTTCCCTGCTATTAGCTGACCTTCTCTTCTATTTTTCATTGTCTTTCCCCAGAAATACCTTTGTATAAAAGTCAATTCATAATATCTGTTGGGAATTTTTCCCAAATCAAAAACCACTTTTAACATTTAGGTTTCTTAAAAAGCATTTTTTTTTTAAAGAAAGGCAGAGTGCTTTTCAGTGTATTCCTGCTACATACTTACTTTGTACATGTGTAAGTTGCCACAGATGCCAGAACATCAGGCCAGCATTTTAACGTGACACAAAAGGAAAGGGGTAAATCCCACAAAGGCTTCTAACCATGACGTGAAAGTCTGAAAAAAATTTCTGGGCATCTCAACAACTGTTTTCTTTTTATTTGAAACAACTGTTAACCATCATAGAAGCCTTACTGTTAAAAAAATTATGTCTGAAACACAGTAGTTGGCTATTTAATTCTTCATCTGAATTGTTTCAAGATAACTACTTTTGCATATAGAAATACTCTTTATTTCACAGAAAACATTTTATTCTGAATTCTTTAAGTAGAAAACACGATGATCGCTTATTATTTGTACGAATTACTGTAGCCCATATCTATGGGTCTTGTTCTGATTGCTGCTGCAAAACAACTGTTTCATACATTGAAGCATAATATCCTCAGATCTTTTAAATGCACAAAATTAGATTTTTCACTTTCAATTAAAATCTTTCCTTGCTACACTCTCACCTTTTCTATCTACCAATTCCTATGCACACTTCATTATTTGGAACGAACTGATTCCATCTAAGGAAATGGTTAAATGCATGATTACATAGCTTGTCCCTCTGAAGAAAACCCAGAATGATTTAACAGCCTCATGCCGTGGAGTATTGAATTTCTATACAGTTTATCTCAGATCAGCAGTTGTTCTTTAATTTTTCTAACTTCTTTCCAAATTTAGCACTGGCAGTGGGATGTTTTAGTCGTTCAGACCCAGCTTTAATATCAATTCAGAATCTCAGGTGTAAGGATTGGTGGGAAGACATACAATGCACCCATGTACACCACCTACACACTAGGATTAGATATAATAGTATGTTTTCTGTCCCTGTATCAAAATAACTGGAAACTGGACACTATACAGAAAGGAGGTCTATTTAACTTACAAATTCCGAGTTCCAAATGCATTCTCACAATATGTACTTGGCTCTGGTGAGGACTTTCTGGCATTTTGCAACATCATGCATGGTATTGTAGTGGTAGTGCAAGCAAAAGGAGAGATCACGTGGCAGGACAAGAAACAAGAAACTGGGTAGGGATCTGACCTATTTTTTTTTATAATAACCTGTTCTCATGGAAACTAAATCATTTCTGAAAGATTCATCTCATTCCAGGAGTCCAACATCAATGCATTCATGAAGAGAGAGCCCCCAATGACTTAATTATCTTCCATTAGGCCCCACTGCATAAAAGCAGCACCATTTCAATACCACTACACTGGGAACCCATTAAGCTTCCAGCAAAATGAACTTTTGTGGGACACATTCAAGTCATGATTATATATATTCAATCTGTTATATTCATGATTACCTTATATACAAAGACAATCTTACTATACTAAAATCAATTTAAGAAGGGTAAGATATGCATCTATTGGCTTTAGAGTCTTTTTTTCTTTTCTTTTTTTTTTTTTTTTTTTGTAGGAGTACAGTTGCTATTAGCATTGTCCATACTGGGGAGAATTGTGTAAGACATGAGATACTTAAGTATTCCCAAATTATCCTCCTTTTATCCATAAGCATCATATCATCATTTAAGGAGAATACTGTTATGAGATAAATTACATTCCTCCAATTCATATTTTGAAGGCTTAATTACAGTACCTCTGAATGTTGCTTTATTTTAAAATCAGGACCTTAAAGATGTAATTAAATTAAAATGATACCATTAGAGGGTCTATACCCAATGTGACTGGCATCCTTAAAAGAAGCAATAGAGATGCACAGAGGAATACTAAGGGTATTCATGCACAAAAGTAGACCATGGAAGATACAGTGAAAAAAGGACATCCTAACACAGGTGTAGTGATGTACACCTGTAATGTCTACATTAGGAAGATGAGGCAAGAAAAAAAGATGAATGAAAGTTTCAGCATAGTCTTACCTGCACAGCAAGGGCCTGAATATAAAAAGGGAAAGAAGCAAGAATTCGGGGGGGGGGCAAGGGGAAAAAAAGAAACCAAACCTTCTGACATGAGACATAAACATCTATTTTCTATGACTGTGGGAAAGTAAAATTTTACTGCTTCAGATATATCATTGTTAGGATTTTGTTACAGAAGGCCTGACAACTAATACAACTGTATAATATTAATTTATACAGTTTTGATTTGAGGATATTTTCAAGTAGAATCTCTGAATTACTGGTAACATTCTATATCCTCATATAATAGCTAAGCTCTCAACTTGTGTAAAAAGGCCCTATGGACTTTTCTACTCCTAGGCAATTGCAAACAAAGGTTGCAATTAATGTGGTTCAAGGGAGCAAGAGTCTACCACAAGTTAGCAGTATCATCTTTCTGATGATGACTTTAGGGGCACAAAGACTACAGACATGAAGGGGCTCTGGGCTCTTCTTTTGTAGTTTCAGCTTGTGGCACGGGAATCCCCAAATGAAAAATTAATGGGCCAAGACGCCCTAAGAGGCCATTCTATAAAGCTATGTAGGTGAAGCCTTGGTTGCAATGGAAACTACAAGATGTTGGAGATGCTGGAACCATGAGACAATTTCCAGGAAGATCTGCAGAGAGTAAACCAAACTCAGGATGTAAAGCTGGAGGGCAGAGCCTTCTAAGCCCTTTGACACTGGACATGGAGCCACAGGACTTGATGTTTGTTTGCTGGGTTATGGTCTTGCTTTGGATATATGTTTAGATGAGAAGGACTCCCAGAGGCACATATGTTTGAAAACTTGTTTTCCCAATTGATAGAACTATTTGGGAAGGGTTAGGGAGTTTGGCCTTGTTGGATGGAGTGTGTTCTGGATGTAGGCTTTGAGAATTTAGAAGCCTCCTGTCATCTCTAATTCCTATTCTGCTTTCTGTTTGTGAATCAGGATGTGAGCTCTCAGCTGCTTCAATATCATTCCTGCCAAGATCTTCGCCATAGTGATCATGGACTCCTCCTCTGAAACTGTAAATTCCAAGTAAGATCTTCTTTATTATAGACTCTATATATTTTCTCAGTAATGATGTCTCACCATAGCAATAGAAAAGTAACTAATGTAATATGTATATAAATTTGAGAGTTACTATTAGTAATTAATTTTACAACAACTTTCATTTGCCTTAGCTAGGGTACCAAGGCAGGGGAACTTTATGATAAATTATTGTCATTGAAACTGCTAAACCTTGTTCATTTATTGTTACTCAATAAATTCTTATATTGTGGAAAGAAACACACTTGTCTATATTTATGACATAGCAGACTTCTGACAAATAATGAAGAGAGTGAACTTTGATTGACCAGTGTTTTTATTATTCTGCCTGTAGCTCATCTTTTTTAGATAATCTTACTGTGTAGCTCTAGCTAGCCTAGAACTCTCTAGGTATACCACAGTAGCCTACAACTCATAGAGATTTACTTGCCTCTGCATCCTGAATGCTGAGATTGAAGCTATACACCATCATGTCCAGCTAATGCAACACATTTTCTAGTATCAGTTGGCCAAAGTATGTCATGTTTCTTAGCAACTCATGTGCATGGAGGGCAGAACTAGAGCATCTTTGATGGGAGTCTATGGCATGAAGTTAAAAAGAGGAAGGATGAGTGGCCATCTTCATAGTCCACTACAGACTTTCTCAACACTTCATCCCCTAATTCTCTCTCTGTCCAAACTATCTTTATTTTTCCTCAGAAACTGAAGGCTCTTACCCTAAGGCATTTACATATACTCATCCTTTCCCAGGAAATATTCCATTCATTGTATATATGTGTAGAGAGCTCATATGGCTTCTTCAAATCTGTGAGTTCAACTAGATGACTATTTTGGTTTAGCCTTTGGCCATTTATGTGTTGATAACCACCTGGTTGATCTGCTGGGTGATAGGAGAGGCTCCAATGTGATGGTTTCTGATGCTCTCCATGACTTTGAACCCCCCAGACTAACCAAGGCTTGGTTAAATCATAGGGTTTTATGTAATCATAGAAGCATGTAAAGTCTCTTGAGAGATCTCTTAAACTGGCACCATTTTCCTTGTACCTACATTTTGATACCAAAGGTAGTGAAATGGATTCTACTTTCTATGGGCTGCTTAATCTGGGGGGAATAATTATAGCCTTTCTTGTAAGCAACATATGTGCTTTTTACAGCATTTTGCTTCAGAGCAATATTCTTTAAGCAGGGGAGCACATTTGATTTTACTCCTTTAATTACATTTTCTTAGCTCTTCTTTTTGATTTTCATCATGGACAGTTTGTATTAAGCAGATATTGACTACTCATAATTTGCTATACTTCACCAAAGATTCTTTAGAAATTTTCTTCTCATTTTTTGCAAATCCTTCTAAAGGCATACTTTGGAATGACCTTTGGAACGTCTCTTTTGCTTTCCAGCTGTGTTTCTTTTGCTTAGTTATGCTTCAGAGGAAACTTATCTTTTGTAATATAGCATCTGTATTTATAATTGTATTATATATTATGCTATCTACAAACTGTTTTTTTTGGCAATTACATCTTCTTTCACAGTAACCCATTTTATTCTTTCATGGAAACAGTATTCTCTTGAGTCTTTCTTATTCTTCATTTATCCTTTGAGGTTTGTCCCTCTATTGAGTTTTGCGTTGCTTTTCATCTTGCTCATTGCCTTCAGGTGGTTTGTGGTTATTTTCCTTTAGCTTTGCTAAAGTCAATTTCCAATGACCTAAACTTAAGTATTATTTATACTGTTATTGTACAATACCACATTATTACAGAAAAAATTAAATAGAAAGGCAGTACTTTTGCAATTTGTGGTGTCTGACTTTATGAGTTTGAAAAGGGGGATCCTGTGGAGTACTGCTTGTTTTTTTTTTCCCCTCCGTGGTTGTTTTATGGATATGATGGAACTTTCTCAATTAGCAACTGTGTAGGCATCCTGTTTGATCTCAGCTGCAGCTTCTATGGAGTCTACTTTGCCAGTGTTTCCTATCTTATCCACAAGACAAATCTCATGCATTCCATGCAACCTATATTCAAACATGTGTTATAAGTTTGATGAAAGGTGTTTCTGTTTTTATTTGATAGTAGTAAATATCGATGGAACATTACTTATGATTGGGAATAATTTAAAGCCTATTTTAATTATTTTTGCAAATTATATAGGATATAGAGCATGTATTATGCCACCTGCTTCTTCCTCATAAGTGCTGTGATTAAAGGCCCAAATATTTTAAAATATATTATATACATGCTCTATCTGCATATACACCTGCATACCAGAAGAGGGCATCAGATTCCAGGATAGATGACTGTGAGCCACAATGTAATTGCTGGGAATTGAACTCAGGAAACCACTATCTCCAGCTGAGAGATCCAATCTTAAAGGTAGTCTTGGTTATATAGTTAGTTTTTGCACTATTTTTTATTTTGCCTTTTTCATTAATTTATTCACCCTTAAATCCCGTGACAGGCCCTTCACTCCTATCCTCTCAGTCTTACCCTCACAACTTCCTCCCATTACCCTCACTAGAGAAGGGGAAGCTCTGCATGGGTACCAATCCACTCTGGCACATCAAATCCCATCAAGACTAAGCACATCCTTTCACACAGAGGCCAGACAAAGCAGCACGACTAGGGGGAAGGAATCTCAGAGAATCCCCTCTCTAATTGTTAGGGGACTCATGTGAAGACAAAGCTATACATCTACAGATGTGTAGGGGAGCTATGGTTTCATCTCTGTGAACTCCCATGGGTCCAGGTTAGTTGGGAGTATAGGTCTTCTTTGGTCCTTGACAAATCAGCTCCCTCAATCCTTCTGCCCACTCAAGACTACCTGAGCTCTTCCTAAAGTTTGGCTGTGGGTCTCTGCATTTGTTTCCATCTGCTGCTGGATGAAGCCTCTCAGATAACAGTTATGCTAGGCTCTTGTCTGTAAACATAGCAGAGTATCATTAATACCGTCAAGGGTTGGCTTTCTCCCATTGGGTGAATTTTAATTGTCCAGCCATTGCTTGGTCATTCCCTTAATCTCTGTTCCATCTTTATGCCTGCACATCTTCAGGTAGGACAAATTTTGGGTCAAAAGTTTTGTGGGTAGGTTGCTCTCCCCATTCTTCTACTGAATGTCCTACATGACTACAGGAGATAGCCACTTTAGTCTCCATACCCCCAGTTGTTAGGAGTCTGAGATAGGGTCATCCCCATAGACTCCTAGGAGCCTCCCCAATACCAGGTCTCAAGCTTTTCCCACAGATGTCCCCCACCAATTTCCATTTTCTCTCCCTACCTTCTTTCCATCCCCACACCTGATCCTTTTCTTTTTTCTCCCACCCACTCTTGCACACACTTCCCTTCATTCATTGACCTTGGGTGTCTGTTTTATTTCCCTTTCTGAGTAAGACTCAAGAATCCTCCCTTGGGCCCTCCTTGTTACTCAGCTTTATTTTTGGATCTATGGCATGTAGCATGGTTACTCAAGCTAGAGCCATCTTAGAAGAAAAAAGAGGAGGAGGAGGAATAAGAAGGAGGAGAAGAAGAAAAAGAAGGAGAAGAAGAAGAAGGAGGAGGAGGAGGAGGAGGAGGAGGAAAAGGAGAGGGAAAGAGGGAGAGGGAGAGGGAGAGGGAGAGGGAGAGTGAGAGTGAGAGGGAGAGGGAGAGGGAGGGAGAAGAAAAGAAGAAGGAGAAGGAGAAGGAGAAGGGGAAGAGGAAGAGGAAGAGGAAGAGGAAGAGGAAGAAGAAGAAGAAGAAGAAGAAGAAGAAGAAGAAGAAGAAGAAGAAGAAGAAGAAGAAGAAGAAGAAGAAGAAGAGAAATTCAATTGAAGAACTGTCTTCATTAGAGTGTTCATAGGCAAATCTGTGTGGCATTTTCTTGATTTATGGTTAAGAGAGGGCTCAGCCCACTGTGGGTAGTACTACTGCTGGGAACAAGGTACTGTGTTGTATTAAAAATTACTCCTTCATGGCCTCTGCTTCAGTGTCTGCTTCCAGGTTCCTCCCTTTGTTTTTGTGTTGGCTTCCCTCAATGACTAACTGTGGTTGGAATATATAAACCAAATAAACACTTTCTTCTCCAAGTTGCTTTTGGTCATGGTATTTTATCACAAGCTAGAATAGTTTTTGAAACTCTTTTATATATCATTTAACTTTCTTTAATGAGAGCATATTTCCTAAGCAGAAACCATAAGACTTGCAAACTATGTTTTGTAATTATGATTACCATGATAGTATTGCTATCTGACATTATTGGTTTTCTCTTTAAACAAGGGAGAGTTAGTTTACTTCTGGACTCATGCCATTGTAATAATATGGGTAGTAAAATAACTCTTTCTTTTTAAATATGGGATGGTGGATTTTCTTCTGAGATAGCAAAAAAGCTATTGTTCTGCTGTAACATTGCAGATTAAATTATGATACATAGGATAGATTCACATTCTGAGTACAGATTAAATTAATCACTGAAAAGCATATGATTCTTTGAAGACATCTTTTTCAGTTAACTACTTCCAGCTAGGTAGTTAGATGGGGAAAGGTTTCATTTTAAATTTTTTGTATTATCTGTATTTTCTGAAGTACAATAGCCAATAAATATGTGTAGTTAATCTCATGACATTGATTGGACTGCTTTTTGATTAAGCAAACATTGTCTTAGTGTTCATGGAGGCTTAGTCAATATCGGATAATATGTAGAAATCAATATTGAGTGTTTATATGTACTTTGCCTCAAATCACCCAGCTTGTAAGTTGGTGTCTTAATTTGTTTTGTGTGGTACTCTGGAATATTTGATATTTTGAAGAGTGGTTTATAGTTGATAGAAACTTACCATATCACAGTTCTAGAAAGCAATATGTCTCAGATCAGGATGCTGGCAATCAGGTAAAGGCCTTCATGCTGGATCAGCATAAAGTGCATGGTGAAATTAAAATAGAAGAGGGTGTCCCACCTCTATCTGAGGCACAGGGTAGGTATTTGACAATTGTTAAAGCATTGGCAAAATTTGATATTCATGTTAATGTCTAGTTCTTTAATACTGTATTGTGTTTATTCTTATGTTCATTTTCCTGTAAGTAAGAAAAACATTATGGATGGAGTAGTTTGACTTCATAATTGGCAGCTATAAGAGTCTCCTTTGCTGCCTTAGTAAAGTAAAAAGAACGTCAGCTAGACAGCCAGTAAAACTAACCTAATGACAACAGTGACTATTTTGGAAATGCCACAGGTTCCTTGAAAAAAACTACCCAATAAATACAACTGATTACTTCAGCTCCTGAAGTTAAAGCTTCAGCCACAATTTGTGCTGATGTTTTCTTATGTGCTTTGGTGAGCTATAGGTAACTATATATTCATTTCCAGCTAGGACAGGGGGAATGCTCTGGTGGTCTACCAACATATAAGGATAGCCTGTATAGGGAAGTAGAGAAGAAAAACAGCAGGTCATGGTTGCTGGGATGGCTTCAAGGGACTGTCAATTCTTTAGGAATTGGGTCTCTGACAACACAGGCCTAGGACAACACAGGATTCATGACACTGATTACTGCTAAGGGCTAAAGAATGGCAACTTCCTATGCCTAGATTACAATGGCGGACTTACACCTAGACAAGAATAGCTGAAACAAGTATATCCAGGGGTCTCACTCTGAAGCCTACCCAAGTACTGAAATATTGTAATGCTACAGAATCCTACCTACTACTGCTCCAGAAAGAGCCAGCTCTTTTTGCTCAATTATGCCAAATGCTGAGTGCTCAGACCTTTTGAAGACGTTCACTGTCTACCTGTGACTTCTGTCTTGGTAGAGACAAAAGAGCTCAGATAGCTAACTAGTAACAGAAGGTCAAAGGGGAAAGAAAGGAACCTGACCTCCCCGTTTGATAACAGTCCTTGTGTTTTTCTCTCCCCTCAATGCCAACACAGACACAGTGCTGTTAACTGTGATCATGTGTTTTGGAGGTAACAAGGTTTAAAACCATAGCAGACAGCTTATAAACTCAGCTGGTTTGCTTCAGGAGCTTCATATGTTTACCACTAATTTTTTATCTCAAGTAGCCTTACAGATTTGCTTGGTAAAAATTAAAACAAAGAAACTATAACTCCAGTAGCAAAGGGAGATTCAGACAATATTTGTAAGTTTGCATGGATTACTAATAAACTTTGAGGCACTAATAATGCATCAATGATGCATTAAGGAAAGGAATAAAAGCATATACTTTGTTGTCATTTTTCCAAGAACCAGCCCAGATGTGAATTCTCTACTTTGCTCGTTGTTTTCTGCTGTCCTTGCCATTTTGTTGTTTGAGTCTGAATCTGTGCCTGCCTGAATGCCATCTTAGGAGTCTATGGGTCACTATATATCTGTGCCTATGTGTGTGTGTCCACAACAAAAGGCTTTGCTGTCTCTTTTATTGAACGGCAAAGAAAGCATCATATGGGGAGGGAATGAGGGGTGCTATGGTGGTTTGAATGTGCTTGGCTCATGGGAAACAGCACTATTAGGAGGTGTGGCCTTGTTGGAATGGGTGTGGGCTTGTTGGAGGAAGTATGTCACTAGGTAGGAGGGCTTTGAGGTCCTATGCTCAGCCCATTGTGGAAGAGACCCTCCTCCTAGTTGCCCATGAGACAGTCTTCTCCTGACTGGATCAAGATATAGAACTCTCGGCTCCTTCTGCATCTTGTCTTCCTGGACGCTGCCATGCTTTCTGCCATGCTGATAATGGACTGAACTGCTAAACTGTAAGCCAGCCCCAAATATGCCAGCATTGTCCCCTATAAGAGCCTTGGTCATGGTGTCTCTTCTCAGCAATGGAAACCCTATATCAGACAGGAATTTTATAGAAATCTTTAACAGAATTTTGTAAGGGTAAGACTCTGACTCGTCTTGATCCCAGCTGAACCACATAAACACACACTCTCTGGCAACCCTTGAATGCCACTTTTAGTGTTTATAAGGCTGCTTTCAGACTATTTCAAGTTTCTAGCAAATGAGTGTCATACCACACATGCAAGCACACTTGCATTACTCTTGGGTCGGGGAAGTGGTGGAAGATTACAACAATGCATTAGCTTAGGTTATAAAAATTGATCACATGGGAAATTCAAAACAAGTAAGGTTAGCTGTTACATTGTTCTCTGAAAGACAGGTTAAACAAACAGGCTGATTACAAAGTAAGATAACAGTCTTAAGTTTTAAGTGAACCTTCAGGGTATATTATTAACTTTGCCTGACTGTGAGGTCCAGTCTCTTAGAATGTAGGTGATGTTTTTATCATAATGCATTGCCGTGGTAATATAATGCATGAGTAGCAAAAGGAAGATCAATATAGTATGAGCTCTCCAGTTTGCTTTTCCCTCAGGATACCCAAACAAGCAGAGCAGGATAACAGGCTATATTAGTGGTGGATAAACATCATGGCTAAGCAGCTTTATAGCTTTCCCCTAATGAAACCAACATAGAACAGTCAGTTCTATGATATAGTCCTAGATAGAATCTACTGAACAGACAAACGAGTCAGCTTATTTGAGCAAACATGCAGCTGAAGCAGAGAAGTAGCAGTGAGTGGCCCTGCTGATGCTGGTGAAGTGCTTGGCCTCGGTGTACTGAGCACCATGCAAACACTTTAATGAAGGATTATAGAAGGCTGAGGTGGCCTTCAAGGAAATCACTGTACCAGAATTGCTGCTAAATCCAGAAGAAAACTGCTTGACTGGTCACTATATGCTTGTATTACCTGCTCTGAAAAGTTTAGAAAGCTTTTATAGTGTCAATCACTCAAGTCACTGAAAAGTTCCTTGTCCCTGGCATTGCTATGAAATTACATTTTAAAAGTATTTTTTTTTTTGCAAGACCAAGGGCTTCTCCTCCCATTGATGGCTGACTAGGCAACTAGAGACTAGAGACTAGGCAACTAGAGACTCTGCAACTAGAGACACACCTCTGCAATACATATGCAACTAGAGACACAGCTCTTGGGGGTACTGGTTAGTTCATATTGTTGTTCCTCCTATAGGGTTTCAGACCCTTGGGTACATGCCCCAGTACAGGGGAATGCCAGGGCCAGGAAGCAGGAGTGGGTGGGTTGGGGAGCAGGGTGGGGGGAGGGTATAGGGGGCTTTCGGGATAGCATTTGAAATGTAAATGAAGAAAACATCTAATAAAAATCCTTTGGAATGATTAAAAAATAATTTTTTTGATTTGCTTAAGTAGTGACTTAGTTTTCCTAGGATAAATTAGTTGGTATAATTACCTTTAGCAAGCATGGGAAACTAGGCAGTGGTGACACACACCTTTAGTCCCAGCACTCAGGAGGCAGAGGTAGGGTGACCTCTCTGAATTTGAGGCCAGCTTGGTCTACAGAGTTTCAGGATAGCCAGGGCGACACAGAGAAATCCTGTCTCTAAAAAACAAGGAGAGAGAGAGAGAGAGAGAGAGAGAGAGAGAGAGAGAGAGAGAGAGAGAGAGAGAGAGGAGAGAGAGAGAGGAGTGAGAGGAGAAAGAGATAGATTGATTTATCTTTAAGAAGATATTAAAAAAGAATGTGTTTATAAATAGTTGAAAATTCCTGTAATATGTCAGTTCTCCCAGGTTATATTTCTTCCAAATATACATGTGTAATGGATGAATAGATAGTATAAATTAATAATCATGAACATTAATATTCATGAATTGAACATTTTCTCAGTGAAACCTACTGTAGATTATGACTTGCTTAAGAAAAAAATATTGGAATTAACCAAATTTTTCTGACAATATTTTTGATGAAGTTCAAAAGCAGACAAGCAACTGCCAAGAATGTAGAAGACTCATTTTCTGTAACACTTAACTCCTGGGTGTGAGCTGCTCTTTGCTTTTGAGCTATGGGATGTTAACTACATAGTCTGAGGGTATTTTAGTTATAATAGACTGAATCTAAGATTTACATCATGTGTTGTGAGTCATTAACTGATTTTTCTGGTTAATTCTTGAGAATGCTAATACTTATTTATACTGTCCCATTGCTATCTGTTGAATTATAATTATTCATTACCCTAGTGTCAAGTATTGAGATTAAGTAAAGCTATAATAGGAAATGTATTATTTGCTCAATTGTGAATTTCTGGGAAGCACTGATGGTTGCTTTATTGCAAGAAGATACTTATATTAAAGATGGAAGTACAAAATAGGCTTGGACTGATGAATTTGCTCTTGAATATTTCATCTTTAAAATATGCTCACAGTCATCTATTGGATGGAACACTGGGCCCCCAATGGAGGAGCTAGAGAAAGCACCCAAGGAGCTGAAGGGGTTTGCAGCCCTATAGGAGGAACAACAATATGAACTAACCAGTACCCCTGGAGCTCATATCTCTAGCTGTATATGTAGCAGAAGATGGCCTAGTCGGCCATCATTGGGAAGAGAGGACCCTTGGTCTAGCAAACTTTATATGCCTCAGTACAGGGGAACACCAGGGCCAGGAAATGGGAGTGGGTGGGTTGGGGAGTAGGGCAGGGGGAGGGTATAGGGGACTTTTGGGATAGCATTTGAAATGTAAATGAAGAAAATATCTAATAAAAATTGTTAAAAAATATTAATTCACTTTTTCTTATCCGTGATAAATATAAAAATTACATGTAAATCAGCAGTGTAGTAGTTTTAAGAGAAACCTTGACAATTTCTGTTTTACTCCAGTAGATAGATGCTCCACGTCCTTCCTGAGTGTATGGAGCACAGCATATTGATCTACAACCCTCATTTTCGGAAACATCTTTTAAAATGGCAAGGCCGTGATCTTCACTTATTTTTATTTTTCTTTAATTGACAAATGAATTAAGAAGCAGTTTCTAGTTTTACACTTCATTGCCTCAAAGCTGGTTTCCATGTGCAATTTCTGTGCTGGATAAATTCATAATAATTTAATATTTGAAGTATAAAGCTAAAAGGAGGCAGACTTTCTGATATGGGAAATAACAATTATAATTAAATTACCATTTGAGTCAGCCATTAGAGAAAGATCTTTTAAAGTGTTAGTGCAAGAAATCAAATTGCCTTAGGGTTGTTCTTTCAATAGTTAGAGCTTATTTGACTACTAAAGATATGGCATTTGAATGTATAATGGGTATTAATCTTGTGATTTAATGAGAGTAAGAGAGAGAGAGAGAACAAATTTGGTTTCTATTCTTTTATTATTATTATTTAATGTTTTTACAGTCCAGTTGTTATTCCCCTCCCAGTCTCCCTCCCACAGTTCCTCATCCCATTCTTCCTCCAGAACCCCTCCCCTGTCTCCAGGACAGATGTCCCCAACACCCACTACGCCACCAGACCTCCCTACTCCCTGGTGCCTCAAGTCTCTCCAGGGTTAGTCACATCTTCCCTCACTGAGACCAGACCTGGCAGTCCTCTGCTGTGTATGTGTCTGGAGCCTCATATCAGCTGGTTTATGCTGCCTGCTTGGTGGCTCAGTGTCTGAGAGATCTCAGGGGTCCAGGTTAGTTGCGACTGCTGGTCTTCTCATGGGGTTCCCTCCTCCGCAGTGTCTCCAAGCCTTTCCCTAATTCAACCACAGGGGTCCCCGACTTCAGTCCAATGGTTGGGTGTAAGTATCTGCTACTGACTTTTTCAGTTGCTTGTTGGGCCTCTCAGAGGACAGCCATGCTTAGGCTCCAGTCTGAAAGCTCACTGCAGCATCAGTAATAGTGTCAGGCCTTGGGGCCTAACCTTGAGCTGAATCCGAATTTGGGTCTGTCACTGGACCTCCTTTTCCTCAGTCTCTTCTCCATTTTTGTCCCTGCAGTTCTTTCAGACAGGGACAATTCTGAATCAGAGGTTTTGACTATGGGATGGAAACCCAATCCATCCACTTGATGCACTGCCTTTCTGCTGGAGGTGGACTCTACTACAAGTTCCCTCTCCCCACTGTAGGGCATTTCATTTAAGGTCCCTCCTTTTGAGTCCTGGGAGTCTTTCACTTCCTAGGTCTCTGGTACATTCTAGAGGGTCTCCCACCTTCCATCTCCTGAGGTTGCCAGTTTCTGTTTATTTTGCTGTCCCTCAGAGCTTCAGTCCCCTTCCCTCTCCCCAATACCTGATCATTTTCCTCTCTTCCCCTCCCTGTCCCCTCTCCCACCTAGGTCTTTCCCTCCCTCTGCACCCCCTCTCCTGCGATTACTTTCTTTTTTTTAATATATTTTTATTAGGTATTTTCCTCATTTACATTTCCAATGATATCTCAAAAGTCCCCCTTACCTTCCCCCTCACTCCCCTACCCACCCACTCCCACTTTTTGGCCCTGGCGTTCCCCTGTACTGGGGCATATACAGTTTGCAAGTCCAATGGGCCTCTCTTTCCAGTGATGGCTGACTAGGCCATCTTTTTTTTTTTTTTTTTCCATTTTTTATTAGGTATTTAACTCATTTACATTTCCAATGCTATACCAAAAGTCCCCCATATCCACCCACCCCCACTCCCCTGCCCACCCACTCCCCCTTTTTGGCCCTGGTATTCCCCTGTACTGGGGCATATAAAGTTTGCAAGTCCAATGGTAGGCCATCTTTTGATACATATGCAGCTAGAGTCAAGAGCTCCGGGGTACTGGTTAGTTCATAATGTTGTTCCACCTATAGGGTTGCAGATCCCTTTAGCTCCTTGGATACTTTCTCTAGCTCCTCCATTGGGGGCCGTGTGATCCATCCATTAGCTGACTGTGAGCATCCACTTCTGTGTTTGCTATGCCCCGGCATAGTTTCACAAGAGACAGCTATATCAGAATCCTTTCAGCAAAATCTTGCTAGTGTATGCAATGGTGTCAGCGTTTGGACGCTGATTATGGGATGGATCCCTGGATAAGGCAGTCTCTAGATGGTCCATTCTTTTGTCTCAGCTCCAAACTTTGTCTCTGTAACTCCTTCCATGGGTGTTTTGTTCCCAATTCTAAGAAGGGGTGAAGTGTCCACACTTTCGTCTTCGTTCTTCTACAGTTTCATGTGTTTTGCAAATTGTACCTTTTATCTTGCGTATTCTAAGTTTCTGGGCTAATATCCACTTATCAGTGAGTACATATCATTTAAGTTCTTTTGTGATTGGGTTACCTCACTCAGGATAATGCCCTCAAGGTCCAACCATTTGCCTAGAAATTTCATAAATTCATTCTTTTTAATAGCTGAGTAGTACACCATTGTGTAAATGTACCACATTTTCTGTATCCATTCCTCTGTTGAGGGGCATCTGGGTTCATTCCAGCTTCTGGATATAATAAATAAGGCTGCTATGAACATAGTGGAGCATGTGTCTTTCTTACTAGATGGAACATCTTCTGGATATATGCCCAGGAGAGGTATTGCGGGATCCTCTGGTAGTACTATGTCCAATTTTCTGAGGAACCACCAGACTGATTTCCAGAGTGGTTGTACAAGCTTGCAATCCCACCAACAATGGAGGAGTTTTCCTCCTTCTCCACATCCTCACCAGCATCTGCTGTCACCTGAATTTTTGATCTTAGCCATTCTGACTGGTGTGAGGTGGAATCTCAAGGTTGTTTTGATTTGCATTTCCCTGATGATTAAGGATGTTGAACATTTTTTCAGGTGTTTCTCAGCCATTCGATATTCCTCAGGTGAGAATTCTTTGTTTAGCTCTGAGCCCCATTTTTAATGGGGTTATTTGATTTTCTGGAGTCCACCTTCTTGAGTTCTTTATATATACTGGATATTAGTCCCCTATCTGATTTAGGATAGGTAAAGATCCTTTCTCAATCTGTTGGTGGCCTTTTTGTCTTATTGACAGTGTATTTTGCCTTGCAGAAGCTTTGCAGTTTCATGAGGTCCCATTTGTCAATTCTTGATCTTACAGCACAAGCCATTGCTGTTCTATTCAGGATTTTTTCCCCTGTGCCCATACCTTCAATGCTTTATCCCACTTTCTCCTCTATAAGTTTCAGTGTCTCTGGTTTTATGTGGAGCTCCTTGATCCACTTAGATTTGACCTTAGTACAAGGAGATAGGAATGGATCAATTCGCATTCTTCTACATGATAATCACCAGTTGTGCCAGCACCATTTGTTGAAAATGCTGTCTTTCTTCAACTGGATGGTTTTAGCTCCCTTGTCAAAGATCAAGTGACCATAGGTGTGTGGGTTCATTTCTGGGTCTTCAATTCTATTCCATTGGTCTACTTGTCTGTCACTATACCAGTACCATGCAGTTTTTATCACAATTGCTCTGTAGTAAAGCTTTAGGTCAGGCATGGTGATTCCACCAGAGGTTCTTTTATCCTTGAGAAGAGTTTTTGCTATCCTAGGTTTTTTCTTATTCCAGATGAATTTGCAGATTGCTCTTTCTAATTCGTTGAAGAATTGTGTTGGAATTTTGATGGGGATTGCATTGAATCTGTAGATTGCTTTTGGCAAGATAGCCATTTTTACAATGTTGATCCTGCCAATCCAAGAGCATGGGAGATCTTTCCATCTTCTGAGATCTTCTTTAATTTCTTTCTTCAGAGACTTGAAGTCCTTATCATACATATCTTTCACTTTTTTAGTTAGAGTCACGCCAAGGTATTTTATATTATTTGTGACTATTGAGAAGGGTGTTGTTTCCCTAATTTCCTTCTCAGCCTGTTTATTCTTTGTGTAGAGAAAGACCATTGACTTGTTTGAGTTAATTTTATATCCAGCTACTTCACCGAAGCTGTTTATCAGGTTTAGGAGTTCTCTGGTGGAATTTTTAGGGTCACTTATATATACTATCATATCATCTGCAAAAAGTGATATTTTGACTTCCTCTTTTCCAATTTGTATCCCCTTGTTCTCCTTTTGTTGTCGAATTGCTCTGGCTAGGACTTCAAGTACAATGTTGAATAGGTAGTGAGAAAGTGGGCAGCCTTGTCTAGGCCCTGATTTTAATGGGATTGCTTCCAGCTTCTCTCCATTTACTTTAATGTTGGCTACTGGTTTGCTGTAGATTGCTTTTATCATGTTTAGGTGTGGGCCTTGAATTTCTGATCTTTCCAAGACTTTTATCATGAATGGGTGTTGAATTTTGTCAAATGCTTTCTCAGCATCTAACAAGATGATCATGTGGCTTTTGTCTTTGAGTTTGTTTATATAATGGATTACGTTGTTGGATTTCCGTATATTAAACCATCCCTGCATCCCTGGAATAAAACCTACTTGGTCAGGATGGATGATTGTTTTGATGTGTTCTTGGATTCGGTTAGCGAGAATTTTATTATTTTTGCATCGATATTCATAAGGGAAATTGGTCTGAAGTTCTCTGTCTTTGTTGGATCTTTCTGTGGTTTAGGTATCAGAGTAATTGTGGCTTCATAGAATGAGTTGGGTAGAGTACCTTCTGTTTCTATTTCGTGGAATAGTTTGTGAAGAACTGGAATTAGATATTCTTTAAAGGTCTGATAGAACTCTGCACTAAACCCATCTGGTCCTGGGCTTTTTTTTGGTTGGGAGAGTATTAATGACTGCTTCTATTTCTTTAGGGGATATGGGACTGTTTAGATCGTTAACTTTATCCTGATTTAACTTTGGTACCTGTTATCTATGGAGAAATTTGTCCATTTCTTCCAGGTTTTCCAGTTTTGTTGAGTATAGCCTTTTGTAGAAGGATATGATGGTGTTTTGGATTTCTTCAGGATCTGTTGTTATGTCTCCCTTTTCATTTCTGATTTTGTTAATTAGGATGCTGTCCCTGTGCTCTCTAGTGAGTCTGGCTAAGGGTTTATCTATCTTGTTGATTTTCTCAAAGAACCAGCTCCTCGTTTGGTTGATTCTTTGAATAATTCTTCTTTTTCCCACTTGGTTGATTTCGCCCCTGAGTTTGATTATTTCCTGCCATCTACTCCTCTTGGGTGAATTTGCTTCCTTTTTTTCTAGAGCTTTCATTGTGTTCCATAAGTTTGGGTATGTTGTGGCTTCATTTTCATTAAACTCTAAAAAGTCTTTAATTTCTTTCTTTATTCCTTCCTTGACCAAGGTATCATTGAGAAGAGTGTTGTTCAGTTTCCACGTGAATGTTGGCTTTCCATTATTGATGTTGTTATTTAAGATCAGCCTTAGTCCATGGTGGTCTGATAGGATGCGTGGGACAATTTCAATAGTTTGGTATATGTTGAGGCTTGTTTTGTGACCAATTATGTGGTCACTTTTAGAGAAGGTACCATAAGGTGCTGAGAAGAAGGTATATCCTTTTGTTTTAGGATAAAATGTTCTGTAGATATCTGTTAAGTCCATTTGTTTCATAACTTCTGTTAGTTTCACTGTGTCCCTGTTTAGTTTCTGTTTCCATGATCTGTCCGTTGATGAAAGTGGGGTGTTGATGTCTCCCACTATTATTGTGTGAGGTGCAATGTGTGCTTTGAGCTCTATTAAAGTTTCTTTAATGAATGTGGCTGCCCTTGCATTTGGAGCA